>NC_090028.1:12946899-13293566 GCF_037176765.1 Anolis sagrei | reverse complement strand
GCAAAGACCACCAGCACTGAACCAATGATTCTCCGCCATCAGCTCCGCTGGATCGGCCACGTTGTCCGGATGCCCGACCACCATCTTCCAAAGCAGTTGCTCTACTCCGAACTCAAGTACGGAAAACGGAATGTTGGTGGACAGGAAAAGAGATTTAAAGATGGGCTCAAAGCCAACCTTAAAAACTCTGGCATAGACACTGAGAACTGGGAAGCCCTGGCCATTGACCGCTCCAGCTGGAGGTCAGCTGTGACCAGCAGTGCTGCAGAATTTGTACCACAACAGCAGTGGACTACAGATAGGTTAGCCAGCATTCTGGTGGAACTGAAGTGCTCCAGTCCTCCTCCTCCCCGTACGCCAAAGTGCTAAAGTGCATTTCCAAGTGCAAAAAGTTACATGGAGATATTAGAAGTCACTCAGTTATGGTTTATGTTCTACAGAGGATTTAGAGTTGTAATTTTCAAAGATAATGGGACAAACCACAGCAAATCTCTCTTGGAACTTGTACCGAGATGTTTATGCAGGGCTAGCTCCACCTGCTGAGTGTTTGGCGCCAGGCCATTGTGCACACCTTGGCAACTGAGCCAATTTTCAGCAACCCAATACAGAGGGCATTGAAACGCTGAATTGCACTCCCACGTGCTAGTAGCTCTGCAAACCACGCAGGACCTTGGAAATGAGCCCAGAAATGGAAATCTCTGGATGCAGCATGATTGCTTGTGAATCAAAGTCACTCTGGGCTTCGTTATCCACGTGATAGCAAAGACTGTGCCCACTGATGCTTTCTCATTGCATACTACTGATTGGCTGTTCTAGAAATTGAGGTTTTTCATAGAATTCATGGATTCATAGAATCAAAGAGTTGGAAGAGACCTCATGGGCCATCCAGTCCAACCCCCTGCCAAGAAGCAGGAATATTGCATTCAAATCACCCCTGACAAATGGCCATCCAGCCTCTGCTTAAAAGCTTCCAAAGAAGGAGCCTCCACCACACTCCGGGGCAGAGAGTTCCACTGCTGAACGGCTCTCACAGTCAGGAAGTTCTTCCTAATGTTCAGATGGAATCTCCTCTCTTGTAGTTTGAAGCCATTGTTCCGCGTCCTAGTCTCCAAGGAAGCAGAAAACAAGCTTGCTCCCTCCTCCCTGTGGCTTCCTCTCACATATTTATACATGGCTATCATATCTCCTCTCAGCCTTCTCTTCTTCAGGCTAAACATGCCCAGTTCCCTAAGCCGCTCCTCATAGGGCTTGTTCTCCAGACCCTTGATCATTTTAGTCGCCCTCCTCTGGACACATTCCAGCTTGTCAATATCTCTCTTGAATTGTGGTGCCCAGAATTGGACACAATATTCCAGATGTAGTCTAATCAAAGCAGAATAGAGGGGTAGCATTACTTCCCTAGATCTAGACACTATGCTCCTATTGATGCAGGCCAAAATCCCATTGGCTTTTTTTGCCGCCACATCACATTGTTGGCTCATGTTTAACTTGTTGTCCACAAGGACTCCAAGATCTTTTTCACACGTACTGCTCTCGAGCCAGGCATCCCCCATTCTGTATCTTTGCATTTCATTTTTTCTGCCAAAGTGGAGTATCTTGCATTTGTCACTGTTGAACTTCATTTTGTTAGTTTTGGACCATCTCTCTAATCTGTCAAGATCGTTTTGAATTCTGCTCCTGTCCTCTGGACTATTGGCTATCCCTCCCAATTTGGTGTCGTCTGCAAACTTGATGATCATGCCTTCTAGCCCTTCATCTAAGTCGTTAATAAAGATGTTGAACAGGACCGGGCCCAGGACGGAACCCTGCGGCACTCCACTTGTCACTTCTTTCCAAGATGAAGAGGAAGCATTAGTGAGCACTCTCTGTGTTCGTCCACTTAACCAATTATAGATCCACCTCACCGTAGTTTTGCCTAGCCCACATTGGACTAGTTTCCTTGCCAGAAGGTCATGGGGGACCTTGTCGAAGGCCTTACTGAAATCCAGGTACGCTACATCCAGGGTACAGGGTATCCGTCATGTGGCATGTCATGTTTGAAATGCCCTTTGCCAAATAATGTGTGTGTGTGGGGGGGGAGGTGTAATTTTGGTGGGAGAGGTGGGCATATTCAATCCATTGAACATTTACTGTCTTGAGAGTCTCTTTCCAGTAGACCAAGTATGGTACAATGGAAGTATCAAAAATTGCTGCATGTCATAAGGGAAATCGTGCTGGCTTACAGTTCTTCACTCAACACATTTATAGAAAATTTTCCATGATTCTGGGCAAAAAGTGGACATCTAATGAATAGATGGAACAATTCTGAGGAACATTCGTTGTTGTGTAGTTTTTTTTAATACTTCTGTGTTCCTGCCCCAAATGTCAAGGTCTAGTTTCCCCAAAGTCCAGCGTTCAGAACTTGACAACACTTTAAACCAGTGTTTCTCAACCTGGCGATCAGGACCCCTGGGAGGTCACAAGGGGGGTGTCAAAAGGGTCATCAAAGACCATCAGAAAACACAGTATTTTCTGTTGGTCAGAGGAGTTCTGTGTGGGAAGTTTGGCCCAATTCTATCTTTGGTGGGGTTCAGAATTCTTTTTGATTGTAGGTGAACTATAAATCCCAGCAACTACAACTCCCAAATGTCAAGGTCTATTTTTCCCAAACTCCACCAGTGTTCACATTTGGGCATATTGAGGATTTGTGCCAAGTTTGGTCCAGATCCACCATTGTTTGAGTCCACAGTGCTCTCTGTTTGTAGGTGAACTACAACTCCCAAACTCAAAGTCAATGCCCATCAAACCCCTCCAGTATTTTCTGTTGCTCAGGGGAGTTCTGTGTGCCAAGTTTGGTTCAATTCCATTGTTGGTAGAATTCAGAATGCTCTCTGGTTGTTGATGAACTATAAATCCCAGCAATTCTCCTGACTTGGTAAACTTGGGTTCCAAGGTGGACGGTCCTCCTGGATTGAGGGTGGTGCTGTTGAACGCCAGGTCTGTCAATGCTAAAACATCAACCATTCAGGATTTAATACTTGATGAAAAGGCAGATCTGGCGTGCATCACGGAGACCTGGTTGGACGAGGCTGGAGGGGTTAATCTCACCCAACTTTGCCCACCAGGTTATGCCGTGCAGCACCAACTGAGATCCGGGGGGCGGGGAGGCGGAGTTGCAATAGTCTATCAAGATTCCATCTCCTTGATCAGGTGCCCGACCTTACAGTCGACCTTGTTTGAATGTGTCCACCTGAGGTTAGGAGACCAGGACAGAATAGGGCTGTTGTTGGTGTACCGACCACCCCGCTGCACCACGGCCGCCCTACCTGAGCTTGCAGAGTTGGTCTCGGGCCTGGCATTGGAGTCCCAGCGGCTCATAGTGCTGGGGCACTTCAATGTCCATGCAGAGACCACTCTTTCAGGAGCGGCTCAGGACTTCATGGCCGCCATGGCAACTATGGAGCTGTCCCAGCTAGTATCTGGCCCTACCCACTGTGCTGGACACACACTTGACTTGGTCTTCTGTCAGGGCTGGGAAGAAGGTGGTGGTGTGGAGGAGTTGTCAATCTCCTCCAACCCTACCAGTATTCAAATTTGGGTGTATTTGTGCCAAATTTGATCCAGTGAATGAAAATCCATCCTGCAGATCAGATATTTACATGACGATTCATAAGAGTAGCAAAATTACAGTTATGAAGTAGCAACAAAATAATACGATGGTTGTGGGTCACCACAATGTAACTAACTGTATTAAGGGGTTGTGGCATTAGGAAGGTTGAGAACCACTGGAATAGATGGAACAATTCTGAGGAGCATTCATTGTTGGGTAGTTTTTTTCAGTACTTCTACTTTCCTGCCCCTAGCTAGGAATCATTCCACAGAATGGAACCAATCATAGGACTGTCTTGGTGATAATTCTTCAAAGAGGTTTTGCTTTTGCCTTCCCCTGAGGCTGAGACAGTGTGATTTGCACAAAGCTATCCTAATAATCCAGGAATTTGAACCCTGGTCTCCCAGAAACCTTGTCCAGTACTTAAACCATAGTACCATGCTAGCTCAGGATAGCCATGCATTTCAGTAAGGCAAACTATTATAGTGAACATGAAACAAAGGAGAAGATAGAGATATATTGTTGATGTTTTTGTGCCATCTTTGGTTTGATGAACTTTGCCACAATGTAGTATCTGTTGTTGCTGAAAAAACAGTGTTTCGGGGTATTTTCAGAAAAGATTGTGGCGAGACGGATGGCCTTGGATGGCCCAGCTGAATTCCCCTACCTTATGCATGTAGATAAGAACTGTCTTGATACTGAAGTATTTATCACAAACCTTTCCAGTGTTTTTACTTTTATGTGTGTATTTAATGTGGCTGCGGCCAGAGAGTTTGGGAACATCTCAGGTGGTTGTGAAACTGTGGATCAAATGAATTGCTTGCATTAAACATATGATATAATTGAGGGACTCGCTGCCTTGAGGAGCCTTCTAATCAAGGTGAAAGAAGAAAGTGCAAAAACTTGGTTGCAGCTAAACATAAAAAAAACCAAGATTATGGTAACAAGAATGATTGATAGCTAGCAAATAGAGGGAGAAAATGTGGAGGCAGTGACAGACTTTGTATTTCTAGGTGCAAAGATTACTATAGATGCAGACAGCAGCCAGGAAATCAGAAGACGCTTACTTCTTGGAAGGAGAGCAATGACCAATCTTGATAAAATAGTAAAGAATAGAGACATCACACTGGCAACAAAGATCCACAAAATTAAAGCAATGATATTCCCGGTAGTCACCTATGGATGTGAAAGCTGGACCATAGGGAAGGCTGAGCAAAGGAAGATAGATGCCTTTGAACTGTGGTGTTGGGGGAAAGTTCTGAGAGTGCTTTGGACAGCGAGAAGATCTAACCAGTCCATACTTCAGGAAATAAAGCTCAACTGCTCATTGGAGGGAAGGATATTAGAGGCAAAGATGAACTATTTTGGCCACATAATGAGAAGACAGGAAAGCTTAGAGAAGACAATTATGCTGGGGAAAATGGAAGGAAAAAGGAAGAGGGGCTGACCAAGGGCAAGATTTATTTATTTATTTATTATTTATTTAGGGCTTTTATATCCCGTCTTTTCTCAACCTCCGTAGCGGGACTCACGACGGCTAACAAAATGGCACCCCATGGCGCCCACATCAAAACATAAATATACAATTAACAGCAATGTAATAATAACAACAATATAAAATAGTATAAGCAGTATAAAACAATATAAACAATATAAAAACAATATAAAAACAGACAATAATAGTCAGCAGTGACCGATTTAAATTACTATCCAAGGGCAGTCGCATCACTTCTAAATAAGTCAACACATCAGTAGGTCAGCCTATTCTCCAAAGGCCTGATCCCATAGCCAGGATTTGTTTCCAGAAGGTCAAGAGGGATACAGCAGATCTAATTTCACTCAAAAGGGAGTTCCACAGCTGGAGGGGCCACCACAGAAAAGGCCCTGTCCCTTGTCCCCGCCAGACGCAATTGTGACAATGGGGGGACAATGAGCAGGGTCTCCTGAGATGGTCTTAGGGCCCTAGGTGGATCGTAGCGGGAGATACGTTCAGACAAGTAAACTGGGACAGAACCGTTAAGGCCAAAGCCAGCACTTTGAATTGTGCTCGGAAGCTGATAGGCAGCCAGTGGAGCTGGCGTAACAAGGACGTTGTGCACTCCCTGTACCCAGCCCCAGTGAGCAGCCTGGCTGCTGAACGTTGGACTAGTTGGAGCTTCCGGGCCAAAGATGAATGGATGGCATCCTTGAAGTGACTGCCTTGACCTTGAAGGAGCTGGGGGTGGTGATGGCCGACTGGGAGCTCTGGCGTGGGCTGGTCCATGAGGTCACGAAGAGTCGGAAGCGACTGAACGAATGAACAAAACAACATAATTGAGGGAAGTTTGAGACATCGAGTGCTAGTCTTTCAAACATGTGGCAGAGGAAGGAAAAGGGTGGGGGAGAACTATGTTCTCATGAATTAATGCCAGGTATAAATCCAGAAATCTTTGTTATCTCAGGGATACCAGATTTGTGTAGTTCATGAATCTTCAGTGTATCTATCCCATTTCAGCTCAACAGAGCTATGTGGAAGTTTACAAGGTGTGAAACATTTCTTGCAATATGTGTGCCAAGAAATATGCTTGAAAATAAATGCTAATGTTAAATGGGTGGTTTGTCAGGAGAAATTCTGGAATAAGGAATATGGTCCAGAGTTTGCCTTCATTTGAGCTTCTGCCATCAGAGAAAAGCTACCTTCATCAGAACACAGAAATTTTGGATATTATCTTTCAACTGTTACCTGGTATCCTCATGCCTAAATGGAACTCATATTGTTGGAAAACATACAAATGAACCAATTAAGATGGTCCTTTTCATGATTTCAGTAAGACTTTCATCAAGATTTTCATATTATATCCTTACAGAAAGTATGCCAAAGATTAGTGGCTCCCAACCTTTGGGTTAGATTAGTGGTTCCCAACCTTTGGGTTAGATTAGAGGTTTCCAACCTTTGGGATAGATTAATGGTTCCCAACCTTTGCTCCACCAGGTGTTTTGGACTTCAGGTCCCACAATTCCTAACAGCTGGCAAGCTGGCTGGGACTTTTGGGAGTTGAAGTTCAAAACACCTGGAGGACCAGAGGTTAGAAACCATTGGGTTTGATGATGCTGTTGTTGTTAGATGGATTTGTATCATGTTGATGGACAGAACCCAGGTAGGCCTACCATCAGTTGCTCTGCATCTTGGGAAGACATGACTAGGGACTGTCATGTTGTAGTGTTGTTCAACATCTTTATTAAAAATAAAGATATTGATCAGGATGATAGAAAATAGCCATGCTAACCAAATTTACAAATAAAGCCAAATACTCCAGAGGAGAGAATTAGGATTCAAAATGATGATACCAAATTGGGGAGCTGGATCAAAACCAACAAAATAGATGTCCACAGAGGGACTAAAGGCACTACATTTAGACAGATGCAATGAAATTTAGGATAGGTGACATCTGGCTTGACAGCAATACATGTGTGAAGGAACTAGGGATCTTCAACCACATGCTAAACCCAAGGCCACTTCCAGACAGCAATTTATTGCAGGAGAAAACGGATCAAAGTAATCTGTTTTCTCCTGCATTGCAGTCCTCACGGGTGCTCAAAAGAAAGCGGGCTTTCCTGTGCGTGGTCCCCATTGTAGCATGGTAACAACCCAAATCCCCTTCCACCAAAAAACCTTGAAAATAAAATAAAATTGAAAGTACCAATGTAAAGCTAAGAGATCAATGTAATGCTACATTAGTATGTTCCAAAAAGCATGCCGAAATGGCCTAATGGCAGCCCAGTAAGTTTTTCTTTTATTTTAAATGTTTTAGGGGGGAGGAGGAGTTCCCTTTTTGTTTCTCCAGGCCCACGGGATCCAAAGAAGCAAATTGAGCTATACATACTGACCCCTTGGTAGTCCCAGGACTACCAAGGGGTCAGTCCCCATAGGATCCAAAACACCATTAGACCTGGTCCTTTCAGGAAGACCCAGGTCTAATGGAGTATCAGTTTGGGACAAAACAGGGTTTTCCTGCCTTTTCTCGAATTATTTCGGATTTACCAGAGACATTGTTTGGATGCCTCCAGTAAAACTGGGAGCTCCCGCATTATGCGCCTTGTCTGGATGGGCCCTGAGTCAATAATATGATATAATGGCTCTAAAAACCAATACAATTTTAGGTTGCATCAACAAGAGTGTCATTCTACTCTGTTTGGCGAGATCTCACTTCAAATACTGGGCATCACAGTTAAAGAAAGATATTGAGAAGCCAGAAGGTATCCAGAGGAAAGTGACCAGAACAATAAAATGTCTGAAAGTCAAGCTGTATCAAGAATTACCTAAGGAGTATGATATTTTTAGCAGAAAGAAGAGAAGATTGAAGAGCTATATGATAACCAGTTTCAAATAGTGGAAAGCATGCCATGTAGAAAATAGGTTTTTTAAATCCTTGTGTGTTATTGTTTATATGTGAGTTATATTAATTGTATTGTTTTTGCTTATTGCTTTTTGTTTTATTGATGTGTTGTCAGGCTTGGCCTCATGTAAGCCGCTCTGAGTCCCCTTGGGGAGATGGTGACGGGGTATAAATAAAGTTATTATTATTATTATTATTATTGTTGTTGTTGTTGTATTGTCGAAGGCTTTCATGGCTGGAATCACTAGGTTCTTGTGGGTTTTTTCGGGCTATAGAGCCATGTTCTAGAGCCATGCTCTAGAACATGGCTCTATAGCCCGAAAAAACCCACAAGAACTTATTATTATTATTATTATTATTATTAGTATTATTATTATTATTATTCCAAGAAAGGTAATTGCACTAAACATTGTAAAGAACTTCTTGATTGTAAGGAATAGGCTGTGGACTCCTCTTCTTTGGAGGTCTTTAAACACCTTAGATGGTGACGTTTCAAGACTGCTATTGTTGCGTAGGGATTGGATTATATGGCCTTTATTGTCCACTACGTTTAAGTAATTCTGTTGTATAAACTGGTCACCCCAAGCTTTGAAAGAGGCATCAGAAATATATACAGGAACTCTTGGTGTCTTCTGGGAGAAAAGATTTTTTTTCCCCTTCTGAGCATCTCACCCAATGCGGTAGATGCCAGCTGCAAGCACCTGGAGACGTATTTATGAAAAACATTTACCATGGGAAACAGGGGGTGAGGGTTGGGTAGGAATAAGGTTTGAAATTACATCTTCCTTTGAGCTGCTTCATAATAAAAGCAAATCAGTAAGAGTCCCCAACTCCTCTCTGTAGAAGAGGGACTGGCAAGAAGTTTGAGGATCCCGGAATGCCACCCCACTCCTGACATGTACAACATTGAATATTCTGTTGTGGGAGTGTTTTTTGTTGTTGCTGTTGACTGTTATCAATTTGAGGTCAACTTCTGGTGATCTTATGGCTGAGAGATCTCCATGTCACCTTTTCATCAACATCCTAGATGTTGCCTCCTTGACTGAGTCTATTGTCTACGTTTCATCTTTCATCCTGCCATCTAGTTTACCAAGTATTATTGTCTTTTTTTAAGGGATTCATGTCTTTTCATTGCATGTCTAAAGTACAACAATCCCAGTTTAGTTGTCTTGGCTTCCAAGGAGAGCTCAAGCCTCTCTGGAGATTCCATCTGAAAATTAGGAAGAACTTCCTGACTGTGAGAGCCGTTCAGCAATGGAACTCTCTGCCCCGGAGTGTGGTGGAGGCTCCTTCTTTGGAAGCTTTTAAGCAGAGGCTGGATGGTCATCTGTCAGGGGTGCTTTGAATGCAATTTTCCTGCTTCTTGGCAGGGGGTTGGACTGGATGGCCCATGAGGTCTCGTCCAATTCTATGGTTCTATGATAAGCCTGATTTGCTCTAGAACCCATTTATTTGTCTTTTTGACAGTCCATAGTATCTTCACAGCCTTTCTCCAGAGCCACTTCTCAAATGAGTTGTATTTCTTCCTATCAGATTTATCACATTGAGGATCTTGTCTTGTTGTTGTTGTTGTTGTTGTTGTTGTTGTTGTTCCTTCTCCTCCTCCTCCTCTTCCTCCTTATGTTTATGTATACATAGGCGGCCTTCCAAGCATTAGCATTCTTCTGATTTCTTGTCTGCAGTCTCCATCCTGATTAATGACTGAGACAAGGTATAGGAAATCTTTGACTACCTCAATGTCTTCATTGTCTGCTTTAAAATTATGTAAACCATCTCTGGTCATTGGCTTTTTGTCCAGGGCAGCAGGAAACAAGCCTGGTTCCTCTTCCTTATGACAGCCATTCAATTATTTAAACATGGTGATCATGTCTCCTCGCATCCTTCTCTTCTGCAAGCAAAACATAGCCAGCTCTTTAAGCCACTCCTGATAGGGATTCACTCTTTCCAGACCTTTAATCATTTTAGTTGCCCTCCTGTGGACCTCAGTATTCCAGTTGAGGTCTGACCAAGGCAGTATAGAGGAGCACCATGACTTCCTTTGATCTAGACCAGTGGTTCTCAACTTGGGGTCCCCAGATGTTTTTGGCCTTCAACTCCCAGAAATACTAACAGCTGCTAAACTGGCTGGGATTTCTGGGAATTGTAGGCCAAAAACATCTGGGGACCCCAGGTTGAAAACCACTGATCTAGACACTACTTTTGATGCAACCCAAAATCTCATTGACTTTTTAGCTACAGCATCACATAGTTGGATCATGTTCAACTTGATGCCCACTAAAACTCCAATATCTTTTTAACATGGACAGCATCGCCCGGATCCATGTGGGAGAAGTGTGAGCATCCGCTCAGCTTCTTCTCATAGACTAAATGGCAATACAGGAGTTCTCCCATGTTGCCCTGTTGGTGGCATGAATCGGCTCCACTCTTCTTCACCCATGGACCTGACATGACGTCATGTAATGAGAGTCGGACGGGTTCATTAACAAAAGACTTTGTTGTACTTCTCAAACCATCTAGACTATTTGTGGTGGAAACCTCTGAGAACTTCTCTTTAGGCTTCCCATTGGGCAAAGGTTGCACGTCCTGTTTTAAAGACAACTATTTACAGGCCCAGCGTGCGACAGAACAACCTCTGACCTATTGGTCTTTAGTCCTGCCGATACAAGGGTTTAATCCATTGCGCTACCAGGGGTTCCACATTGTCTGATTTGAACTGGGTTATGTTGCAGTGTGGACTCAGATAACCAAGTTCAATGCAGTTATTGTGGATAATCTGCCTCAATATTCTGTGTTATATGGCTGTGTAGAAGGGCACTCAGGCCCCTTGTACACTACCATATAAAATCCAGATGATATGCTTTGAACTGGATTATATGGCAGTAAAGACTCATATAATCCAGTTCCAAACAGATCATGTAGATTATCTGCTTTGATAATCTGGATTATATGGCAGTGTAGAAGGGGTCTCAGTTACTATCTAGCCTCCCGTTCTCTTTTCAAAGTTGTTTCACCACCAAATATTGTGGTACTGCTTTTTTTCAGAAGTTGCTGCTTTTTCATGGACTGACAAAAAGTTAAGGATGCTTGCTTTGTTGTTTGCTCATAGATGGTTGGTCGTTGACGTGCTGTTTGATACCCAAACAGGGGATGAGCTGGAGATGTCTCTGCCTTGGTCCTTTCACTATTGGCTGCTACTTCCCGGCAGATGTCAGGTGGTGCAATACCGGCTAAGCAGTGTAATTTCTCCAGTGGTGTGGGGCGCAGACACCCTGTGATAATGCGGCATGTCTCATTAAGAGCCACATCTACTGCTTTAGTGTGGTGAGATGTGTTCCACACTGGGCATGCATACTCAGCAGCAGAGTAGCATAGCGCAAGGGCAGATGTCTTCACTGTGTCTGGTTGTGATCCCCAGGTTGTGCCAGTCAGCTTTCGTATGATGTTGTTTCTAGCGCCCAGCACGTCATAGAATCATAGAATCATAGAATCATAGAGTTGGAAGAGACCTCATGGGCCATCCAGTCCAACCCCCTGCCAAGAAGCAGGAATATTGCATTCAAATCACCCCTGACAAATGGCCATCCAGCCTCTGCTTAAAAGCTTCCAAAGAAGGAGCCTCCACCACACTCCGGGGCAGAGAGTTCCACTGCTGAACGGCTCTCACAGTCAGGAAGTTCTTCCTAATGTTCAGATGGAATCTCCTCTCTTGTAGTTTGAAGCCATTGTTCCGCGTCCTAGTCTCCAAGGAAGCAGAAAACAAGCTTGCTCCCTCCTCCCTGTGGCTTCCTCTCACATATTTATACATGGCTATCATATCTCCTCTCAGCCTTCTCTTCTTCAGGCTAAACATGCCCAGTTCCCTAAGCCGCTCCTCATAGGGCTTGTTCTCCAGACCCTTGATCATTTTAGTCGCCCTCCTCTGGACACTTTCCAGCTTGTCAACATCTCTCTTGAATTGTGGTGCCCAGAATTGGACACAATATTCCAGATGTGGTCTAACCAAAGCAGAATAGAGGGGCAGCATTACTTCCTTAGATCTAGACACTATGCTTCTATTGATGCAGGCCAAAATCCCATTGGCTTTTTTTGCCGCCACATCACATTGTTGGCTCATGTTTAACTTGTTGTCCACGAGGACTCCAAGATCTTTTTCACATGTACTGCTCTCGAGCCAGGCATCCCCCATTCTGTATCTTTGCATTTCATTTTTTCTGCCAAAGTGGAGTATCTTGCATTTGTCACTGTTGAACTTCATTTTGTTAGTTTTGGCCCATCTCTCTAATCTGTCAAGATCGTTTTGAATTCTGCTCCTGTCCTCTGGACTATTGGCTATCCCTCCCAATTTGGTGTCGTCTGCAAACTTGATGATCATGCCTTCTAGCCCTTCATCTAAGTCATTAATAAAGATGTTGAACAGGACCGGGCCCAGGACGGAACCCTGCGGCACTCCGCTCGTCACTTCTTTCCAAGATGAAGAGGAAGCATTAGTGAGCACTCTCTGTGTTCGTCCACTTAACCAATTACAGACCCACCTCAATGACTTAAATCAAGACATAGTTTTCTTAGATCTACAGAGACACTCGCTGGAACACCCCAGCAAGCGAGAGTCCAAAAGTGGCAGGCCCAAACCCAGCACCTCAATTCATGGGTGATACCAGATGAGAGACTCCCCCCTGGGCACTCAGAAGACTGGGCGACTTGGAAGGCGCTGAACAGACTGCGCTCTGGCACAACGAGATGCAGAGCCAATCTCAAGAAATGGGGCTACAGGTTGGAATCCTCGGCATCCGAGTGTGGAGAAGAGCAAACCACTGACCACCTGCTGCAATGCAACCTGAGCCCTGCCACATGCACGATGGAGGACCTTCTTGAGGCAACCCCAGAGGCACTCCAAGTGGCCAGATACTAGTCAAAGGACATTTAACCAACTACCAAATTTGCAAAATCTGTGTGGTTTTTTTCCTCTTTTTCTTTTTAATCTCTGTGTTTGTTTTGCTCTGTTAGAATTGTAATACAATGGTTGCTGATGACACGATAAAAAAAAAAAATAGATGGTTGGTGTTGCAGTCCATCAGCATCCCAGAATCTTCAAGAAAGATATTGACAAGCTGGAATGTGTCCAGAGGAGGGCGACTAAAATGATCAAGGGTCTGGAGAACAAGCCCTATGAGGAGCGGCTTAGGGAACTGGGCATGTTTAGCCTGAAGAAGAGAAGGCTGAGAGGAGATATGATAGCCATGTATAAATATGTGAGAGGAAGCCACAGGGAGGAGGGAGCAAGCTTGTTTTCTGCTTCCTTGGAGACTAGGACGCGGAACAATGGCTTCAAACTACAAGAGAGGAGATTCCATCTGAACATGAGGAAGAACTTCCTGACTGTGAGAGCCGTTCAGCAGTGGAACTCTCTGCCCCGGAGTGTGGTGGAGGCTCCTTCTTTGGAAGCTTTTAAACAGAGGCTGGATGGCCATCTGTCAGGGGTGATTTGAATGCAATATTCCTGCTTCTTGGCAGGGGGTTGGACTGGATGGCCCATGAGGTCTCTTCCAACTCTTTGATTCTATGATTCTATGATTCTATGATTTACAGTCCCCTTTCCCCACATTAAGCTATGAGAGCATCAATGCTCTGCCTCCATGTGCAGAGAGGTCAAATCTGTTTTGCAGTTGAATCAAACTGACCTTTTCTCTCTTGGACATAGACTTCTATCGACTTGAATTCCTACCAATAATAACGGGTATCTCTCTCCTCTGCCCCCTCCCCTGACATTGCAATCAATCAATCTCTATCATTTTGCAAAGACTCTGATCCAGCCCAGCTGCCCCTGAGATTGATTTACATGTTATTTATTGTATCAGCCAGCCTGAACTGGGTCGGCTTGATCCCCTTTCACATGGTGAAAATAATAATGTGTCCAATTACTTACTCAATAAGCTGTGGGTTTGTCTGTTATTAGCGATCATTAGCGTTATAATACAGCATGGAAGGCAAAGCAAATTAACCACATATGCAAGCTGCTGAGTACATCTGCAGTTAATCATACGCATAGGGTTGGAAGTGGGCAGAGGATGGTGCAACCAATGTCGGGGAAAAATGTGCTTGGATTGGGGAAGGAAATAATTTTATTTGTTTCTCCCTCTACACCAGTGTTTCTCAACCTTCCTAATGTTATGACCCCTTAATACAGTTCCTCATGTTGTGGTGACCCCTCAACCAGAAAAAATATTTTTGTTGCTACTTCATAACTGTAATTTTGCTACTGTTATATATATCATCATGTAAACTTCTAATATGCAGGATGTATTTCCATTCACTGGACGAAATTGGGCAAAAATTTCCAGAGGAGGGCGACTAAAATGATCAAGGGTCTGGAGAACAAGCCCTATGAGGAGCGGCTTAGGGAACTGGGCATGTTTAGCCTGAAGAAGAGAAGGCTGAGAGGAGATATGATAGCCATGTATAAATATGTGAGAGGAAGCCACAGGGAGGAGGGAGCAAGCTTGTTTTCTGCTTCCTTGGAGACTAGGATGCGGAACAATGGCTTCAAACTACAAGAGAGGAGATTCCATCTGAACACAAGGAAGAACTTCCTGACTGTGAGAGCCATTCAGCAGTGGAACTCTCTGCCCCGGAGTGTGGTGGAGGCTCCTTCTTTGGAAGCTTTTAAGCAGAGACTGGATGGCCATTTGTCAGGGGTGATTTGAATGCAATATTCCTGCTTCTTGGCAGGGGGTTGGACTGGATGGCCCATGAGGTCTCTTCCAACTCTTTGATTCTATGATTCTATGAAAAATACCCAACTGGTTGGGTTGGGAGGGGGATTGATTTTATAGATTTTATTTATTTATTTATTATTCGAACTTATATGCTGCCACTCCCCTGGGGCTCGGAGCGGCTTACAAGATTAGCTAAAATCTAACAAAATTTAAAAGCAATTTAAAACAATTTAAAAACAACACTATCAACCATTAAAAGCCTGTCGAAACAGGTATGTCTTAAATGGCCTGCGGAAAGCTGGTAAGTCCCGCAAGGCACGGACTTCGGGTGGCAGAGTATTCCAGAGTGATGGTGCCACTGCTGTGAAGGATCTGCGTCTGGTTGCTGTTGGACGCAAGGTCTTGACACTGGGAATTTCCAATAGATCTTGGTCCTCAGAACGGAGGGATCTCTGGGGTTGGTAGGGGGTGAGACACCCCTTAGGTACATCGGCCCCAGACCATGCAAGGCCTTAAAGGTGAGTACCATCACTTTGAAAGTGATCCAGTGCTCAATTGGTAACCAATGCAGCTGCAGTAAGATTGGTGTTATGTGGCATCTCATTGGAATTCCCGCAAGAAGCCGAGCAGCTGCATTTTGTACCAACTTGAGCTTCCAGATCACCGACAGAGGAAGGCCAATGTAGAGGGCATTACAGTAGTCCAGTCTTGAGATGACCGTGGCCTGGATCACCGTAGCTAGGTCGTCCCTGGACAGGGAGGGGGCGAGCCGTCTGGCCTGCCGCAGATGAAAGAAGGTGGTTCTGCTAACGGCGGAGACCTGGGCCTCCATCGTCAGCAGAGGGTCCAAAAGGACTCCCAGACTCTTTACCAATGATGACGGGCGTAGCGCCTCGCCATGCAGGGTAGGCAGCTGGATATCCCCACTGCCCGGTCGACCCAGCCATAGGATCTCCGTCTTTGCTGGATTCACCCTCAACCTGCTGGCACGCAGCCATCCAATAAAAGCCTCGAGGCACTGATGGAAATAATCGGGTATGGTATGCCCTCCATCCTCAGCACCAGCTGAGTGTCATCAGCATACTGATAACACTCAAGCCCAAAACCTCGAACCAGCTGAGCAAGTGGTCGCATATAGATGTTAAACAACAGAGAGGAGAGAATGGCCCCCTGAAGAACCCCACAAGATAGAGGGGACCTCTCGGAGACCAGGCCTCCCCTCTCCACTCGCTGTCCACGGTTGTGAAGAAAGGAGGACAGCCAGTTTAAAGCTGTCCCCCTGACTCCAGCAACAGCAAGGCGGTGGGTCAAAAGATTGTGGTTGACTGTGTCAAATGCTGCTGTGAGATCCAATAACACAAGCAGCGCTGACCCGCCCTGGTCAAGCTGGCATTGAAGGTGATCCGTGATGGAGACCAGCATAGTCTCTGTCCCGTACCCCGTACAGAAGCCGGACTGGAAGGGATCTAATCCGGCTATGTCATCTAGGAATTGCTGCAACTGCTCCACTGCTGCCCTCTCAATCACCTTGCCCAGGAACGAGAGATTCGAAACTGGGTGGTAACTGGAGGGAACTGAACAATCTAAGTCTGGTTTCTTCAGCAGGGGAGAGACCACCGCCTCTTTTAAACCCTCTGGAAAAACTCCTTGCTCAAGGGAGCTGTTTATAATCTTCAACAAATTTTGTCATTTGGGAGATGTAGTTGCTGGGATTTATAGTTCACCTACAATCAAAGAACATTCTGAACTCCACCATCAATGGAATTGAACCAATTTTGGCACACAGAACTCCCATGACCAACAGAAAACACTGGAAGGGTTTGGTGGGCATTGACCCTGAGTTTTGGAGTTGTAGTTCACCTTCATCCAGAGAGCAGAAGGGGGGCTTTTGGTGGGAGGATTAATCATCTGTTTCCGAAAAGGAAGAAGACAGGCAGAGAGATCTTCAGCCTTCACTGCCAAAGGGGTTCCTAAGACCATCAGAAATACATGTTTTGTGATGGTCTTTGGTGACCCCGCTGAAACCTCCTTGCGAACCCCTCAGGGATCCGGACCCCCAAGTTGAGAAACACTGCTCTACACACATGCATGCACACACAACACATAGTTTTTAAGCTGGCACTCCCCAATGAATGTTTACTCAAGAATCTACGAGGATTGAATGAAAAGTAATGCCTCCACCTTCATAACTCTTCAACATATGGCAGTACTGGTATGCAGCAGATACTGGCTTGTTCAGTGGACTCTCCTCTACAGTTTCATTTTGGCAGGAAGCCTTAGCATTGAACAGTTGTGTTGTTAAAGTATGAAGTATGGAGCCCTTCGCAGATGGTCAGTCAATGCGACTTAAGCAATGTGCAGTCATTGAATTCTTGACAGCAGAAGGTGTCACTCCAAAGGAGATTCATCAGAGAATGCAAGCTGTTTTTGGTGATTGTGGTTATTTCCCTATTAATCTTTTATTCAGGGATAAAATAGGGTACAATATAACAGTATTTTCTTCACTTATATAAAATAAACGGTGATTAACTAAAAATAAGAAACCACCTTAAAGGGGGGAAGAGGGTCTTCATAGACAAAGATCTTTGTCTTCATAGACAAAGGTGAGTAGGCAGGGAAAGGAGAAAAAATAAAAAAAAGAAGAAGGAAAGAAAGAAAGAAAGAAAGAAAGAAACCGATTTGTGAGGATAGGAGTATATATTAGTCTTCGGTTTCGTCTGGCGTAGTCCATCCAAATGATCACAGAATCATAGAATCAAAGAGTTGGACGAGACCTCATGGGCCATCCAGTCCAACCCCCTGCCAAGAAGCAGGAATATTGCATTCAAATCACCCCTGACAGATGGCCATCCAGCCTCTGCTTAAAAGCTTCCAAAGAAGGAGCCTCCACCACACCCCGGGGCAGAGAGTTCCACTGCTGAACGGCTCTCACAGTCAGGAAGTTCTTCCTCGTGTTCAGATGGAATCTCCTCTCTTGTAGTTTGAAGCCATTGTTCCGCGTCCTAGTCTCCAAGGAAGCAGAAAACAAGCTTGCTCCCTCCTCTCTGTGGCTTTCGCTCACATATTTATACATGGCTATCATATCTCCTCTCAGCCTTCTCTTCTTCAAGCCGCTCCTCATAGGGCTTGTTCTCCAGACCCTTGATCATTTTAGTCGCCCTCCTCTGGACACATTCCAGCTTGTCAATATCTCTCTTGAATTGTGGTGCCCAGAATTGGACACAATATTCCAGGTGTGGTCTAACCAAAGCGGAATAGAGGGGTAGCATTACTTCCCTAGATTTAGATACTGTGCTCCTATTGATGCAGGCCAAAATCCCATTGGCTTTTTTTGCCGCCACATCACATTGTTGGCTCATGTTTAACTTGTTGTCCACGAGGACTCCAAGATCTTTTTCCCACGTACTGCTCTCAAGCCAGGCATCCCCCATTCTGTATCTGTGCATTTCATTTTTCCTGCCAAAGTGGAGTATCTTGCATTTGTCACTGTTGAACTTCATTTTGTTAGTTTTGGCCCATCTCTCTAATCTGTCAAGATCATGATCTTAATATTCTGTCAGTTTCTCTCAATCTCTTCTCATCCTTATCTTCTTCATAACTAATTTGAGTTTTCTATAAAAAATTTAATCGCTGTCCAGTCAGTTTTTCTTGTCTTGGGTTTCGGATTCTTCTTAAGTGCGTTTGTAAGATTGTCCATATTCATTATGTCAAGTATTTTTATTATCCAATCATCCAATGTCGGGGTTTCTTCACTCTTCCATTTTTTGGCCATGTGGAAAAGTAGCACTTCCTTATTCTTCTCCAAATCGAAGTCTATTATACCTAGCTGATAGAATTCCGGTTTTAGTTCTATTTTTATTCCCAAAATTATTTGTGTCATTTTGTGAATCTCCAGCCAGAATTTTTTTGGCTTTCTTGCATAGCCACCAAAGGTGGAAGAAAGTTCCCTCTTTATTTTTACACTTCCAACATCTGTTTGATACTGTCTTGTAGCACTTTGCTAGTTTGCTAGGTGTAATATACTACTGGTATATTATCTTGAACTAATTTTCGCATAAGTCATATGAGTTGGTATATTTTAGTTTACTGACCCAGATTTTTTCCCATTCTGTGTATTTTATGGTATTTTGGTGATTGTGTTGATGTGAGTACTGTGCATCGTTGGGAGAGTACATTTAACGATGTTGAGGTGGGAACATCTGACTTGCGTGACAAACAAAGAGTTGGATGTCCTGTGACAGCAACCACTGAGTTTCACAAGCAAAAGGTTGACACATTGATTCAGGATGATCTTCGTATCACTCAGAGAAAAATTTCAAGCATAATAGGCATTTCTTAAGAACGCGTGGGTCACATTATTGCTTTGCTTGGCTATCAGAAGATCTGTGCACGATGGGTACCCAGGATGAAGAACTGTGAGTCGCTGGTTGCAGAAACAGAGTGTCTACTTCTTCCGTGACGGCTTCAGAAAACTTGTTCATCGTTGGCAGAAATGTATCCAATTGTCCGGTGATTATGTGGAAAAGTGAATAGTGGTAGTTAAAGAGCACATTTTAGGGATTATTTCTGCGTTTGATTTATTAAAATATTCCCATCCAAACCCAAGTTACGAAGGGGGAAGCATTACTTTTCATTCAACCCTCGTATCAATTGCTGAAAGCACAAAAAAGGATTATAACAAATTAAAATAGCTTTGAATGTGGCCAGTTCCATGGAATCAAATCTTTAGGGCTAGAAATAATGCATGGGCAGTTCACAGAGGTACGTAAATTCCTCCTCTTCACTCCCTTCTCTTTCCACGTGTGACCTTCCTTCCTTCCTTCCACAGTCGTGTGGTGGAGCACCTTTTATCAGATGATGACACATATGTTTGTGATCACTTCCAGGCACCACTCAGTTTCTTATGAAAATAATGGCTTCCGATTAATAGGGGTTGGTTTGAGTCCATGTTTATACCAACGCAGATTAACAGCAAGGATGAGTCCTCTCTCCCCCTTTCCACTTATCTCTAATATTTTCCACCAGAAAGCAGAAACAATTAGCTTCATCATGTCTTTTGGAACTTGCTAAAGCAAGAGATTTTTCGGTATGATTGCCATGCTGATGGACGGTTGAATTTGATACCATGTGCATTTAGTCTTTGGTGTTTTCCTTGGAGCTAAACTATATTCCATGTTGCATGGAGCTGAGCTTTGGCGTTCAGAACTTGACAACAATTTAAACCAGTGTTTCTCAACCTGGGGATCGGGACCCCTGGGGAGTCACGAGGGGGGTTTCAGAGAGGTCACCAAAGACCATCAGAAAACACAGTATTTTCTGTTGGTCAGAGGAGTTCTGTGTGGGAAGTTTGGCCCAATTGTATCGTTGGTGGGGTTCAGAATGCTTTTTGATTGTAGGTTAACTATAAATCCCAGCAACTACAACTCCCAAATGACAAAAGCAATTTTTTGAGTGAAGGACATACATTGGGTTGTTAGGTGTCTTGTGTCCAAATTTTGTGTCAATTCGTCCAGTGGTTTTTGAGTTGTTAATTCCACAAACGAACATTACATTTTTATTTATATAGATATCCCAGAAACTACAACTCCTAAATGTCAAGGTCTATTTCCCCCAAAATCCACCAGTATTCACATTGGGGATATTCAGGATTTCTGCCAAGTTTGGTCCAGATCCACCATTGTTTGAGTCCACAGTGCTCTCTGGATGTAGGTGAACTACAACTCCAAAACTCAAGGTCAATGCCCACCAAACCCTTCCAGTGTGTTCTGTTGGTCATGGAAGTCCTGTATGCCATGTTTGGTTGAATTCCATCATTGGTGGAGTTCAGAATGCTCTTTGATTGTAGTTGAACTATAAATCCCAGCAACTACAACTCCCAAATGTCAAGGTCTATTTCCCTTAAACTCTATCTGTGTTTATATTTGGGCATATGGAATATTCGTGCCAAGTTTGGTCCAGATCCGTCATGGTTTGAGTCCACAGTGCTCTCTGGATGTGGGTGAGCTACAATTCCCAAACTCAAGGTGGAATGTCCACCAAACCCTTCCAGTTTTTTCTGTTGGTCACGGGAGTCCTTTGTGCTAAGTTTGGCCCAATTCCATCATTGGTGGAGTTCAGAATGCTCTTTGATTGTAGGAAAACTATAAATCCCAGCAACGACAATTCCCAAATGATGAAATCAATTTTTTTGAGTGGAGGACATACATTGGGTTGTTAGGTGTCTCGTGTCCAAATTTGGTGTTAATTCCTCCAGTGGTTTTTGAGTTCTGATGATATCACAAACGAACATTACATTTTTATTTATATAGATTGCTTGTTTTATGAGTTTATTTATTGTTGTATTTGTTATGCTGTTGTTTTATTAATGTGTTGGGCCTCGGACTGCTGGAATAGCACTTGGTTTTCTCGATGTTCAATGACAGGCCGAGCTTCTCGTATGCTTCTGCGAAGGTGTTTAGTGTGGCTTGTAGATCTTCTTCTGAATGCGCACAGACAACGTTGTCATCAGCATACTGGAGTTCTATAACAGATATTGTTATAACCTTGGTTTTGGCTTTCAGTCTGCTGAGGTTAAACAGCTTGCCATCTGTCCGATAGATGATTTCCACTCCGGTGGGAAGCTTCCCATCAACAAGATGAAGTATCATAGCAATTTTTCTTTGTCGTGTCAGGAGTGACTTGAGAAACTGCAAGTCGCTTCTGGTGTGAGAGAATTGGCTGTCTGCAAGGACGTTGCCCAGGGGACGCCCGGATGATTTGATGTTTTTATAATCCTTGTGGGAGGCTTCTCTCATGTCTCCACATGAGGAGCTGGAGCTGATAGAGGGAGCTCATCCGCGTCTCCCCAGATTCGAACCTGCGACCTGTCGGTCTTCAGTCCTGCCAGCACAGGGGTTTAACCCACTGCGCCACCAGAGATGTTAGCGGGGTATAAATAAAGGATTATTATTATTATTATTATTATTATTATTATTATTATTACAATGCAGTCTGAGCCCTGGTACATGCACAATGGAGGACCTTCTTATAGCAACACCAGAGGCCACTCCAAGTGGCCAGCTACTGGTCAAATAATAAAATATTATTATTTATAGAATCATAGAATCATAGAATCAAAGAGTTGGAAGAGACCTCATGGGCCATCCAGTCCAACCCCCTGCCAAGAAGCAGGAATATTGCATTCAAATCACCCCTGACAAATGGCCATCCAGCCTCTGCTTAAAAGCTTCCAAAGAAGGAGCCTCCACCACACTCCGGGGCAGAGAGTTCCACTGCTGAACGGCTCTCACAGTCAGGAAGTTCTTCCTAATGTTCAGATGGAATCTCCTCTCTTGTAGTTTGAAGCCATTGTTCTGCATCCTAGTCTCCAAGGAAGCAGAAAACAAGCTTGCTCCCTCCTCCCTGTGCCTTCCTCTCACATATTTATACATGGCTATCATATCTCCTCTCAGCCTTCTCTTCTTCAGGCTAAACATGCCCAGCTCCCCAAGCCGCTCCTCATAGGGCTTGTTCTCCAGACCCTTGATCATTTTAGTCGCCCTCCTCTGGACACATTCCAGCATGTCAATATCTCTCTCGAATTGTGGTGCCCAGAATTGGACACAATATTCCAGATGTGGTCTAACCAAAGCAGAATAGAGGGGTAGCATTACTTCCTTAGATCTAGACACTATGCTCCTATTGATGCAGGCCAAAATCCCATTGGCTTTTTTTGCCGCCACATCACATTGTTGGCTCATGTTTAACTTGTTGTCCACGAGGACTCCAAGATCTTTTTCACACGTACTGCTCTCGAGCCAGGCATTGTCCCCCATTCTGTATCTTTGCATTTCATTTTTTCTGCCAAAGTGGAGTATCTTGCATTTGTCACTGCTGAACTTCATTTTGTTAGTTTTGGCCCATCTCTCTAATCTGTCAAGATCCATTTGAATCCTGCTCCTGTCCTCTGGAGTATTGGCTATCCCTCCCAATTTGGTGTCGTCTGCAAACTTGATGATCATGCCTTCTAGCCCTTCATCTAAGTCATTAATAAAGATGTTGAACAGGACCGGGCCCAGGACGGAACCCTGCGGCACTCCACTTGTCACTTCTTTCCAAGATGAAGAGGAATTATAATTATAATAATATAATATTATTTAATAATAATATTTAATAATATTTAATAAAATGGCAAGTTTTTAAACTTGATGTTTTCTCAAATACATCACAATTGTATCGTTGGTTCGCTCCTGATATGATAAATAAAATTATTTTCTCCATTGTTCAGTATAGCTTTGCACTGAGACTGAGTTCAAAGTGCATATATACAAAGCTGAGTGTTCCTGATGCTGATGGAAGTTTTCCACCTCTGCCTCCTCACCTCGCTCCTCCTTACGCACATGCACCTGGAAAGAAGCGTTATCAGTTTACAAATTACCCCAATTTTCTGCTGGAATCAGCAGTAACTCTTTCCCTTCCCCCATGATGCAATTAGGCCTTCCGAGTTCACGTGTGCTTATTATGATCTCTCTTGTGTTTTGTTCTCCCCCCCCCCTCCCTTGTACCTGTAATCATACCTATCTATCTGTCTATATAAGTATTAAAATGTTGTATCAATTGTTCAGCTAAATTATGCACAGTGGGCCTTCCTAGTCTTCTATTAACATAAAGTATGCTAAACAAAGTGTTTTCTTTTGGATAATTATACTCTAAAGCATCTACGGCTTATTAATTGACTTCCCGTCGATCTGCCTCCTTCCGCCTCCTTCCGCCCCCGCTCTTGTATCGGTAAACTTTGGGTTATCTTTACAGCAATTAATACCAGCTTGAACCCTCCTTCTGCGATTTGGAAAAAGTTTTGTATTCGTTTTCCCACACCATTTCTTTCCCCCGCCCCTGAAGCTTCTTTTGCTGTTATCTCATCTCAGAGATCGGAGATAAGAAACTATTTAAAAGCTGAAAAGTTGTTGCTTGGAACTAAGCGGCACTCGCAGTCTCGGAAGCTGTTTCGCTGGTGTTTTCGCCTGCGCAGAGATGCATAAAATTTCGCTTGGTGAAAATGTGTCAAAATGATAAGAACGGCACCTTGTCCTTCCCATTACAAATAACTCATCCATCCTTTATAACCAATAATATTGTATACTAACCATCCCCTGCCACACGTTGCTGTGGCCCAGTCTGGTGATCTGGAAAATGAAGTAACGAGAAAGTGATGGTTTCTAATATGTGCAATTTTTTATGCTTGTGGGTAAACAGTATTTCTTGCTGTTTCTTTGTCAGTGTTGATGTGGATATTGTCTGGTTTGCCTACTCTGGAACATGCAACATATAATTGTCCTTCTTTAGGAGTCCCTTTCAAATCTATGATGTGTGAATCATATCTGTCTATCTATTAGGGCTGGGCAACCACGGAAAAAAATGTTTCTAAACTCGAATCGTTTTTTGGGGTTTTTTGTGTTTCGATATTTAAAAGAATTCCGAAATTTTTATTTAAAAAAGTTCGATATTTACGAAATTTCGTAAAATTACGAAATGAATACGAAACGAATACGAAACGAATACGAATCGATTCGTTAATGGTGGACGCGACCGCGCAATATGCTAAAAAACCTCCATATGGGACAGGGGGAACTTCTGAAGCTTCCCTCTCCCTCTGTTGTTGACTGTTGGTGTGATATTTATATTTTTTTTTCACTGATTAAACAAACAACAGCTATAAAACTTGCCCCAGACATGCGGAAATGATTTCGAAACGATTTCAAAACGAATACGAAACGAATACGAAGCAATTACGAAACGAATTTAAAAATTCGTTTCGTTTTTTAGATGCTCCTGAATGGTTCGTTATCGCTTCGTAACAAAAAAAATAACGAATTTTTAACGAATTACGAAATTACGAAACAAAACCGCCCAGCCCTACTATCTATCTATCTATCTATCTATCTATCTATCGCTATGGCTGGATGGCTCTTTGTCAGGAGGGCTTTGATTATGTTTTCTTGCCCCGATTAAGGGAGTTGGACTGGATGGCCTTAAAGGTTTTCTGTTGGTCATGGGGCTTCTGTGTGGGAAGTTTGGCACAATTCAGTCGTTGGTGGGGTTCAGAATGCTCTTTGATTGTAGGTAAACTAGAAATCACAGTAACTACAACTCCCATATGTACAAGGTCTATTTCCTCCAAACGCCATCTGTGTTCATATTTGGGCATAAGTTTGGTCCAGACCCATTATTGTTTAATTTATTTTATTATTATTTATTATTTACCTTACTTATATACCGCTGTTCTCAGCCCGAAGGCGACTCACAGCGGTTCACAACAAATACGAACAGCAAAAATTCAGTGCTACAGTATAGAAACAGTTAACAACCTAACACATTACACAATTAATAAACAGTTACTACAATACCCATTCACTGTCATCTCGTCATCAAAAACATGTTCCAGATTCGTCATCCATTGTTCCATTCCAGTGTTCATTAACCAATCATTTAAGCCCACAGTGGTCTCTGTATGTAGGTGAACTACAACTCCCAAACTCAAGGTCAATGCCCACCAACCCCTTTGAGTCCATACTTCTCTAATATAATGCAGAAAACCAGGAAACATTAATCCAAGGTATGAGTAGGCATTCATACAATCCAAGAATCTAAACCATGAAACAAGAAATACTTAGACAAGAATCTTCCCAGCAAGGCTTCCATGAAACAAGAACACGGACTACAATTGATCCCAAACAATGCTTCATTTGACTATATTTCCCATGCTTGGAACTTTTATCCCCTCATTAAGCTATCCCAAGCACTCAGAAATTGGTTTTGCTTTAATTATCTTTTTCTGTCAGATTCTGGCAGACCGCTGAATACACTGTTTGGTTTACCTGTTTTGACTAATCTCCTGCCTCCTATCTATTTGCTCATTAAGTTTTGCAGCTGGGCCAGGTGACCAGTTGTTTTCAAGCCCCAGATCCTGGGAATTTTCTGGTAACAATTCAGGGAGTACACCATCATTCCCACACCCTTCAGGGACATTCTCATGGGAAACTACACTTTGCACAGGGATCTCCTAGTCCTTTTCTGCATCAGTATCTTTGACCAAAACATTGCCATCTTGAAATTCATTGGCATCACTTCCCACATCCAAAGCACCCTGATCCTGAAACACAATCACAGGCTGAACTCCAATAGGGTTGTGACGGCGTGAGTGGCGCCACCTGTGTGTAGAACTTTAAAGTGCAAAGGTTTAAACTGTATAACATGCCCATACTTGCTTAGTTTGTAAATGTATAGTTGGATTGATTGGTTATTTATAGCTGTCAATTAATGTTGTTTGCACCAGTTATATTGCTTCCTCAGCTCAGTTGTTTGGCTCCACCTCTTCCTGGGGCAGGACAGTGTTTCTTTTCCCATTCCACCATCAAACTTTCTATCAGATGGGCGTGAGAGAGAGACTTGGCTCTAAAAGCCCTTGATTAAGTTACCTCTCAGCACCAATTCTGAGGTTCTTACCCTTGAGACTTATGCTTCATGTTCGGACCGACCTGGACGACGTTGAGAAGTCTCAAGCGCCTTCAACCCAGTTCTTTGTCACCAGAGGAAGACTTTGTGTCTTCAAACATAGGCAATTTGGACTGGGGTTGTGGATTGCTCCGGCATTCACAGCCATTGAGAAAGAGGGACCTGGAAAAGCTTCTCAGCTGCAAAACTCCTTGGACCCAAGACAACCAGAGACTATAATGTATATTTTCCTTTACCCTTTTGAAACTTCCAGCTTATTGCCTTAAATGGATAACTCTTTGTGAACAATAAAACTTATTTTGAGTTATCTACAGTGTTTTGATCCTTGGGAGTTCCAGTTTTCCTAAAGGAGGGCAAGAAGCAATCCCCTGGGGAAAGATGTCACGTTCATGCCTCTTTCACTAAGAGTTATAGCCCCCAGGCACAACAGTACAAGTGTGTTTGTATATGTCCCAGGCCACACACTTTATACTATGGCAGATCCTAGGCGAAGTATCCTGACATCTACAAAAGAACTCTCAAACTATCGATTGCTTACATTAAAATCCACACTTTTAGCCCCAAAAACTCCTCTCAATTTATACATTAGGTCGACATATACACTATGTGGTAATTTCCAAATGTAAATTAGGCCTCCATTTTGAAAAAGGTTCCCCACTCCTGTGGATTCTCATTGTGTGCTTGTGAAGCCACATAGCAATGTCTCTGCAGTGCCCCAAGTTGAATGTGAATTAATATCCAATTCATTTTTGAGCTCAAGTTTAGATTAATTAGGTTTTTTTCCCCCCAATTTGCACAGCAAGGTAATGTAGATGTGTTGCCGCTGCTTGACTTTTTGCTTAATCCTTTGAGTGGATATTTAATCTTTTTGTTATATATTAGAATTAGAGACTTGGAAGATATGAATAATTAATCTAATTATGCGGCGATCACTTTAATTTCTTTAATGTTTTATAGGAATTTTTAGAATGCCACACACACTCTCTCCAACTTCACAAATTGGTTTAGGATCGGAAACCCTTTTAAAGGATTTTGTGTTTCATCAAACCAAGTGCAATTTGGGGGAGGGAAGTACGACATTAAATTTCAAGTTAGGCAAATGGAGAGCCGTTAATCCCAGAGTGCTTTGGACCAGTTTTACAAGGTGTGCTTCATGCATTTGCAACTTGCTTTTAGGGGTGGGAGAAAAATGCTCTGAGAACAGGAAACAACTTTGATGTTGTGGCCATTCTGGGTCTTTCTCTCCTTTACAAATCTGAAGGCGAAATTCCTCCATACGAGAGGAGACAAGCTGCTTCAGCCAACATCAGATCTTCCTAGCCTTGAGACCAGAGATGTACAAGCTCGTGTTGCTGTGATAGGAATGATGGTATTGTAATTCAACAACATCTGAGGACCCACAGTTGAAAAGGAAAGGTTGCTTTACATCAGTGTTTCTCAGCCTAGGGATTGGGAACCCTTGGGGGGTTGTGAGGGGGGTTTCAGAGGGGTCATCAAAGACCATCAGAAAACACATATTTCTGATGGTCTTAGGAAACCCTTTGGCAGAGCAGATTGAAGATCTCTCTGCCTGTCCCTTTTTGGAAAAAGTGGGTGAATCCTCCTAGTAAAAGCCCTCCTCCTGCTCTCTGGATGTAGGTGAACTACAACTCTTCAACTCAAGGTTAATGCCCACCAAATACTTCCAGCATTTTCTGTTGGTTATGGAAGTTCTGTGTATCAAGTTTGGTTAAATTCCATCATTGGTGGAGTTCAGAATTCTTTTTGATTGTAGGTGAACTATAAATCCCAGCAACTACAACTCCCAAATGTCAAGGTATATTTTCCCCAAACTCCACCAGTGTCGACATTTGGGAATACTGAGTATTGGTGCCAAGTTTGGTCCAGATCCATCATTGTTAGAGTCCACAGTGCTCTCTGTATGTAGGTGAACTACAACTCTTCAACTCAAGTTCAATGCCCACCAAATCCTTCCAGTATTTTCTGTTGGTCATGAGACTTCTGTGTGCCAAGCTTGGTTCAATTTCATCATTGGTGGAGTTCAGAATGCTTTTTGGTTGTAGATGAACTATAAATACCAGGAACTACAACACCCAAATGTCAAGGTCTATTTTCCCCAAACTCCACCAGTTGGGCATATTGAGTATTGGTGCCAAGTTTGGTCCAGATCCATCATTGTTTGAGTCCACAGTGTTCTCTGGATGTAGGTGAACTACAACTCTTCATCTCAAGGTCAATGCCCACCAAATCCTTCCAGTTTTTTCTGTTAGTCATGGGAGTTCTGTGTGGGAAGTTTGGCCCAATTCTATCATTGGTGAAGTTCAGAATACTCTTTGATTGTAGGTGAACTATAAATCCCAACAACTGCAACTCCCAAATGACAAAATAAATCCTTCTCCCAACCCTACCAGTATTCAAATTTGGGCGAATCAGGTATTTGTGCCAAATTTGGTCCAAATATACATCCTGCATATCAGATATTTACATTACGATTCATAACAGTAGCAAAATTACAGTTATGAAGTAGCACCAAAAATAATTTGGGGGTCACCACAACATGAGGACCTGTATTAAGGGGTCGTCACAGCATTAGGAAGGTTGAGAACCACTGCTTTACATCCTTAGCTATCAACCAGTCTTGAGAATATTCAGCTTCTATGGAGACAGCCTATTACATTCCAATGGTTTATCCATACTACACAATTTTATAGTACTTTGAATCCACTTCAACCTCCATAGTTCCATCCTATAGAATCCTAGGATTAACAATTTAGGGAGGCATATTTAGTATCTTCAGTCAGAGTATTCTTGTGTCTCACAAAACTGCAAATCCCAGTATTGCATAGGACACAACCCTGGCAATTAAATTGCTATAATAATGCTATAATTATATGGTGTGAATGGACCCTTTGCCTCCGGCCAGAAGATCAATAAGCTTAGGTCAGGTCAACCATTAGGCAAAATGTGGCATCTCATTCTGGGTGTTGCCAAAGGGTCATAAGTACATGTCATATCCATAATTCCTTTTACATACATACATTTATAAGCAGGATCACTTGCCCTAATTATCATGATTACATATTCCTGAAGACTCATTTCTGTTCGCTCGCTGTTATGTTTATTTACTTTGCAGTAACCTTCAGGAACTATGGTTGAGTAGAATCATAGAATCATAGAATCAAAGAGTTGGAAGAGACCTCATGGGCCATCCAGTCCAACCCCCTGCCAAGAAGCAGGAATATTGCATTCAAATCACCCCTGACAAATGGCCATCCAGCCTCTGCTTAAAAGCTTCCAAAGAAGGAGCCTCCACCACACTCCGGGGCAGAGAGTTCCACTGCTGAACGGCTCTCACAGTCAGGAAGTTCTTCCTCATGTTCAGATGGAATCTCCTCTCTTGTAGTTTGAAGCCATTGTTCCGCGTCCTAGTCTCCAAGAAAGCAGAAAACAAGCTTGCTCCCTCCTCCCTGTGGCTTCCTCTCACATATTTATACATGGCTATCATATCTCCTCTCAGCCTTCTCTTCTTCAGGCTAAACATGCCCAGTTCCCTAAGCCGCTCCTCATAGGGCTTGTTCTCCAGACCCTTGATCATTTTAGTCGCCCTCCTCTGGACACATTCCAGCTTGTCAATATCTCTCTTGAATTGTGGTGCCCAGAATTGGACACAATATTCCAGATGTGGTCTAACCAAAGCAGAATAGAGGGGTAGCATTACTTCCTTAGATCTAGACACTATGCTCCTATTGATGCAGGCCAAAATCCCATTGGCTTTTTTTGCCACCACATCACATTGTTGGCTCATGTTTAACTTGTTGTCCACGAGGACTCCAAGATCTTTTTCACACGTACTGCTCTCGAGCCAGGCGTCCCCCATTCTGTATCTTTGCATTTCATTTTTTCTACCAAAGTGGAGTATCTTGCATTTGTCACTGTTGAACTTCATTTTGTTAGTTTTGGCCCATCTCTCTAATCTGTCACGATCGTTTTGAATTCTGCTCCTGTCCTCTGGACTATTGGCTATCCCTCCCAATTTGGTGTCGTCTGCAAACTTGATGATCCTGCCTTCTAGCCCTTCATCTAAGTCATTAATAAAGATGTTGAACAGGACCAGGCCCAGGACGGAACCCTGCGGCACTCCACTTGTCACTTCTTTCCAAGATGAAGAGGAAGCATTAGTGAGCACTCTCTGTGTTCGTCCACTTAACCAATTACAGATCTACCTCACCGTAGTTTTGCCTAGCCCACATTGGACTAGTTTCCTTGCCAGAAGGTCATGGGGGACCTTGTCGAAGGCCTTACTGAAATCCCGGTACGAGTAGTAGTTTCAGACTCAGGATCAGACCTGACATTGCTTTAAGTTACATCCAAATTGAACAACAATATTAGCAGAAAATATTGTGCAATTCGCAGTCTGGTGATGTTGTGGCTCACAAGCTGTTCCTTCCTGTCCTTATTGCCCTGACTGGAAGGGTTTGCTAGGCATTGACCTTGAGTTTTGGAGTTGTAGTTCACCTACATCCAGAGATCAATGTGGATTCAAACAATGATAGATCAGGACCAAACTTGGCACGAATACTCAATATGCCCAAATGTGAACACTGGTGGAGTTTGGGGAAAATAGACCTTGATCTTTTGGAGTTGTAGTTACTGGGATTTATAGTTCACCTACAATCAAAGAGCATTCTGAACTCCACCAACAATAGAATTGGGTCAAACTTGGCACACAGAATTCCCATGACCAAAAGAAAATACTGTGTTTTCTTATGGTCTTTGGTGACCCCTCTGACACCCCCTCGCGACCCCTCCAGGGGTCCCAACCCCCAGGTTGAGAACCACTGCCTTAGCCAGTGATCCCAAACTTTTGGTTTTCTGCATATTTTGGACTTCAGCTTCCAGAAGTGCCGGCCAGCTTGGCCAAGAGTCAGAAATTCTAGAAGCTGAAGTCCAAAATACTTGGAGGACCAAAGTTTAGGGACAGTTGATCTTAGGTAAAATTATGGAATATTCTTCCCAGGTCTTCCTGATATATTATTTGTTATCATATCCTGTCCAATCACTTTGCTGCCGTGCTGCATTTAAAGTTGGGTTACTTTTGACATTACCTATTTGTATGTTTTTGTTTTGCCTTTGCAGCTTTTAAACTTTGTATTACTTTGCTCTGATTGTTTTTATTTCGCTGTTGCCATTTCTTGGCAGATTTTGTGTTTTTTCTTGTATCTTTCCCGAGAGCTATAAGCAATAGGGTGATTAATACAATTAAGAAATAAAGATGCCGTAAACGAATGTTTCTTAACCTGGGGGTCGGGACCCTTGTGGGGGTCGCGAGGGGGTGTCAGAGGGGTCGCCGAAGACCATCAGAAAATACAGTATTTTCTGTTGATCATGGGGGTTCTGTGTGGGAAGGTTGGCTCAATTCTATCATTGGTGGGGTTCAGAATGCTCTTTGATTGTAGGTGAACTATAAATCCCAGCAGCTACAACTTCCAAATGTCAAAGTCTATTTTCCCCAAACTCCATCAGTGTTCACATTTGGGCATAGTGGGTATTCATGCCAAGTTTGGTCCAGATCCGTCCTTGTTTTAGTCTACAGTGCTCTCTGGATGTAGGTGAACTACAACTCCCAAACTTAAGGTCAATGCCCACCAAATCCTTCCAGTATTTTCTGTTGGTCATGGGAGTTCTGTGTGCCAAGATTGGTTCAATTCCATCGTTGGTGGAGTTCAGAATTCTTTTTGATTGTAGGTGAACTATAAATCCCAGCAAGTACAACTCCCAAATGTGAAGGTCTATTTTTACCCAAACTCCACCAGTGTTCACATTTGGGCATATTGAGTATTGGTGCCAAGTTTGGTTCAGATCCATCATTGTTTGAGTCCACAGTACTCTCTGGAAGTAGGTGAACTACAACTCCCCAATTCAAGGTTGGTGGAGTTCAGAATGTTCTTTGATTGTAGGTGAACTATAAATCCCAGCAACTACAACTCCCAAATGACAAAATCAACCCCTCCCCAAACCCCACAAGTATTACAATTTGGGCGTATTGGGTATTTGTGCTGAATTTGGTCCAGTGAATGAAAATACATCCTGGATATCTGATATTTACATTACAATTAATAACAGTAGCAAAATTACAGTTATGAAGCAACAACGAAAATAATTTTATGGCTGGGGGTCGCCACAACATGAGGAACTGTATTAAGGGGTCGCGGCATTAGGAAGGTTGAGAACTACTGCCGTAAACCTTTTGTCCTTCCAATCCCATTCAAACTCTTCCTCAAAAAAGATCCGCAGCTTCTGCATGAAGATTTTCTTCGGGGCAGCCGAGAGATGTATTTTGATATCCAGGCTGAGCCCAGCATGGGAGCGGAGCTGGAATAGAAATCAATGAAATAGCATTAGGATGCAATTGCCACTCATTATCAGAAGTAAAAGACCACTGTAATTCACAAGACGAAAACATTTTGCCAACTGTTTTCACAAAGCATTAGTTTTGGTATGTTTTCAACTTCCATGCCTCTCTAAACCACTTGGCCTCTAAAGACCATTATTACCGCCAGCCGCAAATTTGTAGAATTAAGTCTAAACAAATTCTCCCAGGCTTTTGCTGCTTTCTGATTTGATCTGCTTTGTCTTGGCCTCTTTATTCTCTTGGTCACTATTTTGAGTGATTTTTTAATTTTATTTTCCAGAGTGATAAGTATTGTGTGCCTCAAGGACAATATCGAACACTTTGCACAGCCTGTTATTTTCAATTCGATGCCCCATCCCTGTATAAATATCCCTTGGCATTCACACTCTCTTGATTTCATTTCTTGGTGTCATGACACAAGGTCAGCAGTGGTTTCCTACCGAAGGATGCCTCAGAACCAGTCAGGTCCATTGTGATCCCCTTTCCACCCCTAAACCATTAATCTCCATTTCAAAAGCAGTTCTTGCCTATTCGTGCCCTCTAAAATTATGATTGATACTGGGTTTCAGATTCTGAGGATGCTTGCTATAGATGCAGGCAAAACGTCAGAAGAGAATGCTTCTAAAACATGGCCATATAGCCCGAAAAACCTACAACAACCCAGTGATTCCAGCCATGAAAGCCTTCAACAATATTTATTTATTATTTATTTATTTGCTTTATTTCTATACCGCATTTTTCATCCCGGTTAGGCGACTCAATGTGGTTTACATAATACAGGTTATTACAACAATATCATAAGCAATTAAAACACATTATACATAACAGACAAAGTCAAAACAATCATTATCATATCGTAACGCTTCAATAGCAAATCAGAATCCGTTCTCATAATCCTTGTACCATTTTCCTATGTTCGATTTTACCGTCTTCCTATGTTCAGTTGCACTGTTTAGCCAAACGCTTGTTCGCAAAGCCAAGTCTTAACCTTCCTCCGGAATGCCAACAGCAAAGGGGCCTGTCTGATGTCTACAGGTAAGGCATTCCACAGCCGAGGGGCCACCACCGAGAAGGCCCTGTCCCTCATCCCCGCCAAACGCGCCTGTGACGCAGGCGGGATCGAGAGCAGGGCCTCCCCAGACGATCTTAATGTCCTAGTCGGTTCATAGGTGGAGATGTGTTCGGGATAAGTAGGGCCGGAACCGTTTAAGGCTTTATAGGCTAACGGCAGCACCTTGAATTGTGCCCAGTAGCAGATTGGCAGCCAGTGGAGCTGGCACAACAGAGGAGTGGTATGCTCCCTGAGTGCCGCTCCTGTTAACAACCTGGCTGCTGAGCGCTGGACCATTTGAAGCTTCCGGGCAGTCTTCAAGGGCAACCCCACGTAGAGCGCGTTGCAGTAATCTATGCGGGATGTAACCAGAGCGTGGACTACCGTGGCCAAGTCAGACTTCCCAAGGTACGGATGCAGCTGGCGCACAAGTTTTAGTTGTGCAAATGTTCCCCTGGATACCGCCGAAACCTGGGGTTCCAGGCTTAGCGATGAATCCAGGGTCACACCCAAGCTGCGAACCTGCGTCTTCAGGGGGAGTGTAACCCCGTCTAACACAGGCTGTAACCCTATGCCCTGTTCGACCTTTCGACTGACCAGGAGTGCCTCTGTCTTGTCTGGATTCAGTTTCCATTTGTTAGCCCTCATCCAGACCGTTACAGTGGCTAAGCACCGGTTCAGGACCTGAACAGCCTCCTTAGTAGTAGGTGGGAAGGAGTGACAGAGTTGGACATCATCAATATATGAATGATACTACTTACTTGCTTTATTTATTACTAGCTTGGGGACCCGGCGATGCCCGGGTTGCTTGAGAAAGGCATTGTTTGTTTTGGAGTGTTAGGTAATATCAGTGTGGTAATTTGTAGCTCTATTTCTTAGAAAAGCCAGTCTTTCAAGTTGTTGTTTTTTTAAATGAATGCTCCCATTAGAAAATGCATAAGGATGTAGGTGAAATGAAATGCCCAAAATTGTGAGCCAGTCATCCCAAAACTCATCAGTATTCAAAGTTGGCCATGTTGGGTCTGTGTGCGAGGTTTGGTCCAGATCCAACATCGGCTGGGTTTATTGCTCTCTCATTAAGGAACTACAATTCCCAGAGCCAAGGATCTCCCAAACCAGACCTATGAACAGTTGGCCATGTTGGGTCTGTGTGCCAAGTGTGGTCCAGATGTGATGTTGTCTGGATTCAGGGCTCTCTGGATAAGGGTTGTACAGAAGTTATTGATACTGTGTATATGTTTAACTGTTAGAATATATTCGTGTTGGTAACAGTAGCTGAAGCTAGAGCTAACTGGTTGTATCCACAGTGGCGTTGCCAAGGAGACCAGGCAGGAGAGAGTGAGAAGTGGGTGGAGCCTAGCAAAAGAAGGTTATCTGTGTCTTTGAAAAGAAGCAGTTCAGTTTAGGAGTTGGTGTTAGGAGTTGGAGTTAGTAGTTGAGAGAAGAGAGTGGAGAGGGAAGAAGCAGTGTGTGTGAATAGCCAGAGGTTTCTTCAGTCTAGGAAGGCTGAAGGGGGAAACCTAATTCATTTCATTAGTCAGAGAGGAGTAAGGGAAGCTTGTTTAGATCACTAGTTAGGAAAGAACTAGAGATCTAGGATTTGATCAAAAAGGATCAAATAGGAAGGATATTCACCTCAGGAAACATTGTTTAAGGAAGTGCTTCACAACAGTAAAAGTCAATCACAAGTTGTGTCATCGAGAAGAGTGAACTGTGTTGCAAACCAAGTTACATTCAAAGTTCTCTAAGTTATTCCAAGTTAATTAACAACCTGCAACCATACGCTTTGTACAAAATAAACTTATTAACTTTTGTTGAAGACCGTGTCATCTCCATTAATCTGCGTCTGGGGAGCCAGTTCACATCAGCAATACCTCACGTTGGTGGCAGTTACCTTAATTACATCCATAATCATCCACACCTGCATAATTGGTGGCAGAATTTAAGAACAGTCTATACAATTGGTGACAGAGGGTGGGTTCTTTAAAGTTAAAAACCCTACCCTGTCTGTTGTTGGAATTGCAGCACCTTCGCAATTGGCACAATTGTACAACTGGTGCATGCAGACTTCGCAAATTTGGTGTCAGAGGTGGGATAGACATCACAAATTTGTGGCAGCCCTGTACAATTGGGTAACGTCATCGCAAGGGTGAACTACAATTCCCAGATCCAACATCGGCTGGGTTTAGTGCTCTCTCGATAAGGAACTACAATTCCCAGAGCCAAGGACAATTCCCAGAGCCAAGGATGATCACCCCCCAAACCAGACCTATGCACAGTTGGGCATGTTGGGTCTGTGTGCCAAGTGTGGTCCAGATGTGACGTCTGGATTCAGGGCTCTGGATAAGGTTGAATTACAATTCCCAGAGCCAAGGTCATTTGCCCCTAAACCCTGCCTGTATGTAAACTTAGGCATGTTGGGTCTGTGTGTCAAGTTTGGTGAAGAGCCGACATCAGCTGAATTCAGTGCTTTCTGGATAAGGGTGAACTACAACTCCAAACATTCATTCCCCAAATCCCTGCAGTAGGTGAAGTACATAACTCCTCTAAAACATGGCGAATTCTTCCCAAACTTCTTGTTCAGTTGCTAATCAATTCTTGTTTTCTATGTGCCATAGAATTGTGCAGGAAAGGATTAAGTGAGTGTCAGTGGGCAGAGTCATGCCAATTTGGAGAGAGAAAGGAACCCTGGGATGTCCATTCTGGAGAAAAAAGCAGAACATGTAGGATGAAATGGTATTCCGAATGAAAGCATTCTTTAGGTGTTTGGTGTTTGGGGAGGACATTGGCAGGGTTTGGGCTACATGTTCACGGCACTCACTATAACTTGCAATGTCAGTTGAGGGAGTGCCTTTGGAGGCTTCTTAGTACTTGGAACTATAGCCTGTTTGTGGAGGTTGGAGGCAGTGTGTGTAAGTGGACACATTTTCACGTTTATTATGCACTAGCCATCCCCTGCCACATGTAGCTGTGGCCCACTTTGTGTATATGTGTTTTCTCTGTGTATATATGTGTATATGTGTGTGCATATATTTGTGTATATGTGTATATATGTGGTTTTGCACATGCATTGCAATGTATTTTATATGTGTGGCCTTTTAAAGTCTCTTCCACTGTGTTTTTAGTGTTTTTATGAGTGATGGTCACTTGTTGGCCTGATTGGTGTAGGTAAAGGTAAAGGTAGTCCCTTGACATTAAGTCCAGTCATGTCTGACTCTGGGGTGTGGTGCTCATCTCCATTTCTAAGCCAAAGAGCCAGCGTTGTCCGTAGACACCTCCAAGGTCATGTGGCCAGCATGACTGCATGGAGCGCTGTTACCTTCCGCCGGAGCGGTACCTATTGATCTACTCACATTTGCATGCTTTCAAACTGCTAGGTTGGCAGAAGCTAGGGCTGACAGCGGAAGCTCACGCCGCTCCCCAGAATCGAACCTGCGACCTTTCGATCAACAAGCTCAGCAGCTCAGTGCTTTAACCCGCTGCGCCACCGAGGGCTCCTTTGATTGGTGTATTGTGTCCAAATTTGGTGTCAACATGTCCAGTGGTTTTTGAGTTATGCTAATCCCACAAACGAACATTACGTTTTTATTTATATAGATATACATACATTTTATTTTACACCCTGCTTTTTTTCATAAGGCCCAAAGCAGATCTTTTCCCATATGTCAAAGAAAAAAGTCTAATATTTCTTCCTTTGAGCCTATATCCACATGTTATGGCATAAAGACAATGTGACACAACACTAGAACTGTGTGTGTAGATGAGGATAAGAGGCACAGAGTGAGAAACACAATGAGCAGGCAATACAGGAGTTTTGATACAATGGTTCAGATGGGATGCATATACATTAGGCTTGGGCGGTTCGTTCGTTAATTTCGTAATTTGTTATTAATTCGTATTTAAATTAGCTTACGATCCAATATTGAGCCATGCAGGAATAGTGCGAGGGGTAAATTATAGGGCTGGGCGGTTTCGTTTCGTTAATTCGTAATTCGTTAAAAATTCGTTATTTTTTTTGATAACGAAGCGATAACGAACCATTCTGGAGCAACTTAAAAACGAAACGAATTTTTAAATTCGTTTCGTAATTGTTTCGGATTCGTTATGTATTCATTTCGTTATCGTTTTGAAGTCGTTTCGTTATTATTTCCGCATGTCTGGGGCAAGTTTTATAGTTGTTTTTTTGTTTAATTAGTGAAAAAAAATTATAATATCACACCAACAGTCAACAACAGAGGGAGAGGGAAGCTTCAGAAGTTCCCCCTGTCCCATTTGGAGGTTTTTTAGCGTATTGCGCGGTCGCGTCCGCCATTAACGAATCGATTCGTTATTGTTTCGAAATCGATTCGTTATTGTTTCGTAATTTTTTTAACATTTACGAAATTTCGTAAATATCGAACTTTTTAAAAGAAAAATTTCGGAATTCTTTTTAAAATCGAAACGCAAAACCCCGCCAAAAAACGAATCGATTTTAGAAACAAATTTTTCCGTTGTTACCCAGGCCTAGAATTAGATTCGAAACAATTTTTTCAATTTATTTCGTAATTATTTTGTAATTATTTCGTAATTATTTTCGCATGTCTGGTGCAAGTTTTATAGTTGTTGTTTGTTTTATCACACCAACAGTCAACAACAGAGGGAGAGGGAAGCTTCAGAAGTTCCCCCTGTCCCATTTGGAGGTTCTTTTTAGCATATTGCGCAATTGCGTCCGCCATTAACGAATCGATTCGTAATTATACGAAATTTTGTATATTTCGAAATTTTTAAAAGGAAAGATTTGGAATTATTAAAAAAAAAACGAAACGCAAAGGCCCCCTAAAAACAAAACGAGTTTAGAACCAAATTTTTCCGTGGTTACCCAAGCCTAATATACATAGCAGAATGAATGCAATTCAACTGCTGAAAACAGCTAGATGTTTTCCTATCGGTTTGCATTGCTTCTCATAGGCTTCCTCGATATCGCCATGCTGTGTGTGTTGCAAACAACTTGTACAAAATGCCCGAGTTGTTACAATAATTCCAGGGGGCTGCAGAGTCGCTTTCTGCTAAGTGAGTCGCACAACTAAATGTCTTGATAGATCTTCTCCAAATAACTATACTTTTCGCCCTCATTGTTTTAACCACCATTTTTTACACAGCACAGACAAATGTAGGTCTGATCATGAGAATCGGAATGCTAGCATTACTCATTCACAGAAGCAACAGCGAAGTCAAAAGCAAAAATATTATCTCGATAAGGTGTCGGTGGGAAACTAAAGAAAATATACTTACTTAGGCGATCCCTCGTTGTCCAAGTAAGATTGTCCTCCAAGTGTGGTGTCCTGGCGGTGGGTACGTAGGTGACTGTGGAGCCCTATTCTTGACCCGAATGTTCTTCCGCACTAAGAGCATTGATTTCAGGTGGAAGGCGGACTTAGTCTGGGTTGGCTTGATGTGCCTTCGTGTTGGCATATTTCTCTCTTTCACCCTCCATTCGTGCCTTTTCAAATTCCACAACATTGCTGGTCACAGCTGACCGTCAGCTAGAGCACTCAAGGGCCAGGGCTTCCCAGCTGTAATAACTAAAGTTGTAAAGCAGCGTTTCTCAACCTGGGGGTCAGGACCCCTGGGGGGGGGTCACCAATGACCATCAGAAAACACAATATTTTCTGTTGGTCATCTGGGTTCTGTATGGAAAGTTAGGTCCAATTCTATTGGGGGGTTCAGAATGCTTTTTGATTGTAGGTGAACTATAAATTCCAGCAACTATAACTACCAAATGTCAAGGTCTATTTTCCCCAAATTCCGCCAGTGTTCCCAATTTTGGCATATTGAGTATTGGTGCCAAGTTTGGTCCAGATCCATCATTGTTTGAGTCCACAGTGCTCTCTGGATGTAGGTGAACTACAACTCCAAAACTCAAGGTCAATGCCCACCAAACCCTTCCAGTATTTTCTGTTGGTCATGGGAGTTCTGTGTGCCAAGATCGGTTCAGTTCCATCATTGGTGGAGTTCAGAATGCTCTTTGATTATAGATGGACTAAGAGCATTCTGAACTCCCCCAATGATGGAACTGAACCAATCTTGGCACACAGAACTCCCATGACCAACAGAAAATACTGGAAGGGTTTGGTGGGCATTGACCTTGATGAACTATAACTCCCAGCAACTACAACTCTCAAATGACAAAACCAATCCCTCCCCCACAACCCCCACCACAACCCTACCAGTATTCAAAGTTGGGCATATTGGGTATTTGTGCCAAATTTGTATCAGTGAATGAAAATAAATCCTGCATATCAGATAGCTTCAAAGACTGACTGCCATTGTGCAATGATGCAAGTATCCCCTTTCATAATCGCATACAAGTGTTTGTATGCGATTATGAAAGTATTATACAATGTATATGCACCTTTATTCCCAGAAAACATATAAGTTGCAGAGTTTGTCCCCTTTCCCCCATGCCAGAAATGTCACTAAAATATCTCATCCCTCTTTCTACCTTCCTTCTTCCCCTCTTCTTGGCAGCATCCCAAAGGGACAAACTGAGCATGCTCAGAAAATTTTCAGATCATGTGTTAGTACGGGAGGAGGTTGAGATTTCAAAGAGAGGAATCATAGAATCATAGAATCAAAGCATTGGAAGAGAACTCATGGGCCATCCAGTCCAACCCCCTGCCAAAAAGCAGAAATGTTGCATTCAAATCACCCCTGACAGATGGCCATCCAGTCTCTGTTTAAAAGCTTCCAAAGAAGGAGCCTCCACCACACTCCGGGGCAGAGAGTTCCACTGCTGAACGGCTCTCACAGTCAGGAAGTTCTTCCTCGTGTTCAGATGGAATCTCCTCTCTTGTAGTTTGAAGCCATTGCTATAGACAGTTGATGAGATGACAACTACACTGCTATAGAAACCACATTCTCACTGGATTAATAAACACGCAGGAAAGGCAAAAACTGCACATCGCAAGTGCTGAACCTGACTCAGCACATAGAAGATGGCTTTGAAAGGCAGCAGATCACAGGAGCTGTCTTCATAGACCTGTCAACAGCTTATGATACTGTGAACCACCGCCTCCTCCTGAGAAAAGCGTATAATATCACCACCTCACCCACCTCATAGGAAACCTGCTACAAAACAGGAGCTTTTTTGTTGAGTTCCAGGGCCAGAGAAGCAGATGGCGGAAACAGAAGAACGGCCTGCCTCAGGGGAGTGTGCTTGCTCCATCCATGTTCAACATCTACACAAATGACCAGCCACTGCCAGAAGGGACAGAGAGTTTCATCTATGCTGATGATCGTGCCATCACCGCTCAAGCAGGGAGCTTTGAGATGGTAGAACAGAAGCTCTCCGAAGCTCTAGGTGCCCTTACTGCCTATTACAGGGAAAACCAGCTGATCCCTAACCCATCTGAAACACAGACATGTGCTTTTCATCTCAAGAACAGACAATCATCCCGAGCTCTGAAGATCACCTTGGAAGGAATCCCACTGGAGCATTGCAGCACACCTAAATACCTGGGAGTCACTCTGGACCGTACTCTTACCTACAAGAAGCACTGCCTGGACATCAAGCAAAAAGTGGGTGCTAGAGACAATATCATACGAAAGCTGACTGGCACAACCTGGGGATCACAACCAGATACAGTGAAGACATCTGCCCTTGCGCTATGCTACTCTGCTGATGAGTACCGCTTTGAGTACCCCTCGGGGTGAGAAAGGTAAAGGTAAAGGTAGTCCCCTGACATTAAGTCCAGTCATGTCTGACTCTGGGGTGTGGTGCTCATCTCCATTTCTAAGCCGAAGAGCCAGCGTTGTCCGTAGACACCTCCAAGGTAATGTGGCTGGCATGACTGCATGGAGCGCTGTTACCTTCCCGCCGGAGCGGTACCTATTCATCTACTCACATTTGCATGTTTTCGAACTGCTAGGTTGGCAGAAGCTAGGGCTGACAGCGGAAGCTCACGCCGCTCCCTGGAATCGAACCTGCGACCTTTCGATCAACAAGCTCAGCAGCTCAGTGCTTTAACCCACTGCGCCACCGGGGGCTCCTTCGGGGTGAGAAAAGCAGTATACAAATAATAATAATAATAATAATAATAATAATAATAATAATAATAAATAAAAGTTCCCAAAAGTTTATAGAAGTTAGAAAAAGTTCATAAAGTTTGGTTTACAGAGGTGTTGCCATGTGGAGCCATGGAAAAAACTTTAGGTTCCAATATGGGGGAGAGATAAGGGATTATGGGATCATTCCAGCCTTGTGTCCTTGGCAAAACTATGAATTCCCTGATTTTGAGCTATCTTTTACAGAATCCTGGGGCGGGGTCACCCCCGATCTCAATTCTATGACTGTCTATGCTCCAAGGATAACTGACCCTGGAGCCTAGTAACCGCTTGAAGTTCAGAAGCAAGGAAGCAAACTTGCCTATACATAAATCAGCACTTTCGTAGCAGTCATACAGCATGAGTCACAGAAGAGTTCAACAGGAAAACCATCCGGCACATCAGATAAAGTTACACATCCGACACACCGCATATTACCATATACCTTCCTGTTGTTTTTCTCTTCCCGTTACAGGCTTGTATTTCTTTCACCTTGCAGTGGTGACACCGAGCTATCACCTATCAATCTGACTTCAGATCTTTTAATTTTCCCCCACAATGTGGTTGACTTGTTCTCTCCTTCCCTTAAACGCGCTTAAAACGGGGGACAAGTCGTTCTTTGATGTCTTTTAGTAAGAAGGCGATCCTTTCCGTTTCTTTTATCTCCGCAAATACTATCATCAGTGAAAAGCATGGAAGCAAGATTTCTGATTTGCATTAAAATAACAGCTCCGTTTTGGAGAAAGTCAGTGGCAGTAATTTGATTTGTACGATGCAGATTTCATCCCAAATGTAAGTGGATTTGAACATCCTGGGCATTGCAGGGTGGACTCAGGGTGGCTTCCAACCACCAAATATTCGATACTTACAATTAAACACAATAAAATACACAACAAACAGTAATTATAAATAATTAAAATATTGAGTTAATACAATAAAATCTATTTGTTTGTCTCTGTGTGATTTCATAGAATCATAGAATCATAAAATTGGAAGAGACCTCATGGGCCATCCAGTCCAACCCCCTGCCAAGAAACAGGAAAATTGCATTCAAATCACCCCTGACAGATGGCCATCCAGCCTCTGTTGAAAAGCCTCCAAAGAAGGAGCCTCCACCCCACTCCGGGGCAGAGAGTTCCACTGCTGAACGGCTCTCACAGTCAGGAAGTTCTTCCTCATGTTCAGATGGAATCTCCTCTCTTGTAGTTTGAAGCCATTGTTCCGCGTCCTAGTCTCCAAGGAAGCAGAAAACAAGCTTGCTCCCTCCTCCCTGTGGCTTCCTCTCACATATATATACATGGCTATCATATCTCCTCTCAGCCTTCTCTTCTTCAGGCTAAACATACCCAGCTCCTCAAGCCGCTCCTCATATTTATTATTTATTTATTTATTTATTTACTGTCCTTGTATACCACCGTTTCTCAGCCTAACTGGCGACTCAACGCGGTTTACAACAGAATATACAATACACAGTATACAATTAAAACCGTAAAAAACATAATACACAATATTTCACATAAATCACAATCCAATACATCTCCTAACTAAAATCGTGGTCCAATTGCATCATCCATATTACCAATCCGTAGTCGACACATTCATTGCACCGAATTAACCAAATGCCTGCTTGAACATCCAAGTTTTTAGTCTTAGGGCTTGTTCTCCAGACCCTTGATCATTTTAGTCACCTTCCTGTGGACACATTCCAGCTTGTCAATATCTCTCTTGAATTGTGGTTATTTATTTCTCGTGTCAGGGCAGCCAGTCAATTATATCACATTTCTAACAGAACAAAGCAAACAAACAGAGAAAATACAAAATGTGTGAGTTTGGTAGTTGATTAAATGTCCTTTGACCAGTATCTGGCCACTTGAAGTGCTTCTGGTGTTGCTGCAAGAAGGTCCTCCATTGTGCATGTGGCAGGGCTCAGGTTGCATTGCAGCAGGTGGTCAGTGGTTTGCTCCTCTCCACACTCGCATGTCAAGGATTCCACTTTGCAGCTCCATTTCTGAACGTTGGCTCTGCATCTCGTGGTGCCAGAGCGCAGTCTGTTCAGCGCCTTCCAAGTCGCCCAGTCCTCTGTGTGCCCAGGGGGGAGTTTCTCATTTGGTATCAGCCATTGGTTGAGGTTCTGGGTTTGAGCCTGCCACTTTTGGACTCTCACTTGCTGAGGTGTTCCAGCGAGTGTCTCTGTAAATCTTAGAAAACTAATATGTCTGGATTTAAGTTGTTGACGTGCTGGCTGATACCCAAACAGGGGGTGAGCTGGAGATGTTTCTGCCTTGGTCCTTTCACTATTGGCTGCTACTTCCCCGCGGATATCAGGTGGTGCAATACCAGCTAAGCAGTGTAATTTCTCCAGTGGTGTAGGGCGCATACACCTCGTGATAATGCGGCATGTCTCATTAAGAGCCACATCCACTGTTTTAGTGTGGTGAAATGTGTTCCACACTGGGCATGCGTACTTGAATTGTGGTGACCAGAATTGGACACAATATTCCAGGTGTGGTCTAACCCGACTATATACAGAGAGATAAATTTGCCCAGAAAACATTTGATCTACAGTATTTTGAGACTACTCAGATTCTAAAGCTGTTCCCCTCTCTTCTTTATATCTCCAAAGTGCAGATTTATTTAATTCTTTATCAACATATTTGAATTCCAATTGCATTCCTTAATGCCACCACCACACAACTGGGTGAATTCAGGAGTTCATTCTGTCTGTCTCTGTGTTTCTAAGTGCTGCGTACATTTCCTTTCCTCTCTCTCTTTTTGGCCCAGTCAAGAAATTACTATGATTAAAGTCTGTTCTGGTTACCTTGCTTAAATTTTATAGCAGCAAAGTCCAAAAATAGTTCCAAAACGATGTGGCATGCTGCAAAGCCAATGCTGCAGTGGCATAGCTTGGAGGAGTTTGGCACCCATTGAATAGCACATTTTTCTTGCATGATTCGGCCGCTGCACCTTTTAAAACTTATAGCCCAGTGAAGAGACAGAATAAAACTATCGGTTGTGGGAATCCATAACTGCAACCAAAGTATGGAAAAGCGATCTGAGTGCTGAATTTGCTTGTTGGCATTCATAGAATCATAGAATCAAAGAGTTGGAAGAGACCTCATGGGCCATCCAGTCCAACCCCCTGCCAAGAAGCAGGAATATTGCATTCAAATCACCCCTGACAGATGGCCATCCAGCCTCTGCTTAAAAGCTTCCAAAGAAGGAGCCTCCACCACACTCCGGGGCAGAGAGTTCCACTGCTGAACGGCTCTCACAGTCAGGAAGTTCTTCCTAATGTTCAGATGGAATCTCCTCTCTTGTAGTTTGAAGCCATTGTTCCGCGTCCTAGTCTCCAAGGAAGCAGAAAACAAGCTTGCTCCCTCCTCCCTGTGGCTTCCTCTCACATATTTATACATGGCTATCATATCTCCTCTCAGCCTTCTCTTCTTCAGGCTAAACATGCCCAGTTCCCTAAGCCGCTCCTCATAGGGCTTGTTCTCCAGACCCTTGATCATTTTAGTCGCCCTCCTCTGGACACATTCCAGCTTGTCAATATCTCTCTTGAATTGTGGTGCCCAGAATTGGACACAATATTCCAGATGTGGTCTAACCAAAGCGGAATAGAGGGGTAGCATTACTTCCTTAGATCTAGACACTATGCTCCTATTGATGCAGGCCAAAATCCCATTGGCTTTTTTTGCCGCCACATCACATTGTTGGCTCATGTTTAACTTGTTGTCCACGAGGACTCCAAGATCTTTTTCACACGTACTGCTCTCGAGCCAGGCGTCACCCATTCTGTATCTTTGCATTTCATTTTTTCTGCCAAAGTGGAGTATCTTGCATTTGTCACTGTTGAACTTCATTTTGTTAGTTTTGGCCCATCTCTCTAATCTGTCAAGATCGTTTTGAATTCTGCTCCTGTCCTCTGGAGTATTGGCTCTCCCTCCCAATTTGGTGTCGTCTGCAAACTTGATGATCATGCTTTCTAACCCTTCATCTAAGTCATTAATAAAGATGTTGAACAGGACCGGGCCCAGGACGGAACCCTGCGGCACTCCGCTCGTCACTTCTTTCCAAGATGAAGAGGAAGCATTAGTGAGCACTCTCTGTGTTCATCCACTTAACCAATTACAGATCCACCTCACCGTAGTTTTGCCTAGCCCACATTGGACTAGTTTCCTTGCCAGAAGGTCATGGGGGACCTTGTCGAAGGCCTTACTGAAATCCAGGTACGCTACATCCACAGCATTCCCCGCATCTACCCAGCTTGTAGCTCTATCGAAGAAAGAGATCAGATTAGTCTGGCATGACTTGTTTTTGATAAATCCATGTTGACTATTAGCGATGACTGCATTTGTTTCTAAGTGTTTGCAGACCGCTTCCTTAACAATCTTTTCCAGAATCTTGCCCGGTATCGACGTGAGGCTGACCGGACGGTAGTTGTTTGGGTCATTCAGACTTATCGTGACCCTGTTTTATTGGCGGAATGTGTTCAGGAGGAGGAGAGTTTGCCTTCCTTTGAAGCTGAGAGAGTGTGTGACTTGGCCAAGGTCACCCAATAGATTTCCACGTCTAAACGGGAATTTGAACCCTAGTCTTTTAGTCCAAAACTCAAAATCATGCTAAGGCAGTCTTTCTCAACCTGGGGGTCAGGACTCCGGGATGGGGGGGGGATGTGAGGAGGTGTCAGAGGGGTCACCAAAGATCACCAGAAAACACAGTATTTTCCATTGGTCATAGGGGTTCTGTGTGGGAAGTTTGGCCCAATTCTATAGTTGGTGCGGCTCATAATGCTCTTTGATTATATGTGAACTAGCAATCCCAGTAACTAAAACTCCCAAATGTCAAGGTCTGTTTTCCCCAAACTCCACCAGTGTTCACATTTGGGCATATTGAGTATTTGTGCCAAGTTTGGTCCAGATCCAAACTTCAGGAGAGAGCTCTTTGCCCCACCCCAGTCATTTCACAGATATATAAACTAGGCCTGGGCGGTTTCGTTTCGTTAATTCGTAATTCGTTAATAATTCGTTAATTTTTCCAATTACAAAACGATAACGAACCATTCTGGAGCAATTATTTTAAAAAAACGAATTTTTAAAGACGTTTTGTAAATGCTTCGTATTTCGTTATTGTGTTCGTTTCGTTATTGTTCCGAGATCGTTTCGTTATTATTTCCGCATGTCTGGGCCAGTTTTATGGTTTAATTAGTGAAAAAAAATTATAATATCACACTAACAGTCAAGAACAGAGGGAGAGGGAAGCTTCAGAAGTTTTTGGAGGTTTTTTAGCGTATTTCGCGGTCGCGTCCGCCATTAACGAATCGATTCGTTATTGTTTCGGAAATCGATTCGTTAATTTTTTACCATTTACGAAATTTCGTAAATATCGAACTTTTTAAAAGGAAATTTTTGTAATTATTTTAAATATCGAAACAAAAAAAAAAAACCCCAAATACAAATCGATTTTAGAAACCAATTTTTGCGTTGTTACCCAGGCCTAGTATTTTCCATTGGTCATAGGGGTTCTGTGTGGGAAGTTTGACCCAATTCTATAGTTGGTGCGGCTCAGAATGCTCTTTGATTATATGTGAACTAGCAATCCCAGTAACTAAAACTCCCAAATGTCAAGGTCTGTTTTCCCCAAACTCCACCAGTGTTCACATTTGGGCATATTGAGTATTTGTGCCAAGTTTGGTCCAGATCCAAACTTCAGGAGAGAGCTCTTTGCCCCACCCCAGTCATTCCACAGATATATAAACCCATTTTCCTAATCCCAACAGACCTCACTACCTCTGAGGATGCTTGCCATAAATGCAGGCGAAACGTCAGGAGAAATGCCTCTAGAACATGGCCCTATAGCCCGAAAAAACCTACAAGAACCTAAGAAGAAGGTTACCTAAACACAATAGCCAAATAGCCAAATAAAGTTAGCTGCTCATATTCTGAACCAGATCTTCCTGAGTTTTTTCCATAGTCAGATGAGTTTCCCCAGGACAACATACGCTGGAAAAATGTTGTTCAACGTGCTCAGTTCAAAGCGCAGCAGACCATCTCTGAATATCCTGGGAGGCTGCTGAAGAAGTGTCTTATCACTATCTAAGCAGCTGGTGTGTTTAGTACACAAGCTCTCCATCCGTCCTCAATAGGTTAAGTCTATGCTGCGTTATATCTGTGGGGGAAATTCATCTTTTTGAAGTCTCCTTTCCTTGTCAGCGCAGCAGAGGTCGGTAATACTAGCTGTGTCTTTTATTAATGGAGCCCGCTGTCTTTACACAGAAACAAGATTATCTTGTTTTTGTCCAATCCATTTCTGTGCAGGGCTTTCTGCGGAAACCTGATCCCTGCATAAAAGTGATGGAAGATGCTGTTCAGATTAGGAAATATTGTGGTCCGTCACCTTTTGTAGCTGAATGTCTCCGAAGCTTTAATAGATGACATACTCTCAGGCAGTTCTGTTGTTGGGAGGAATAGATGGCCGCAGATTCAAAGACATTTCTTCCCAATGTTTAAAATGGGAATTTTAAATGAGAATTTTACCAAAGTGGTGAGAAGTAGGGCTGGGCGGTTTCGTTTCGTTAATTCGTAATTCGTTAATAATTCGTTAATTTTGTTGATTACGAAGTGATAACGAACCATTCTGGAGCAATTTTTAAAAAGAACACGAATTTTTAAAGACGTTTTGTAAATGCTTTGTATTTTGTTATTGTATTCGTTTCGTTATTGTTCTGAGGTCGTTTCGTTATTATTTCCGCATGTCTGGGCCAGTTTTATGGTTTAATTAGTGAAAAAAAATGATAAATATCACACCAACAGTCAACAACAGAGGGAGAGGGAAGCTTCAGAAGTTTTTGGAGGTTTTTTAGCGTATTTCGCGGTCGCGTCCGCCATTAACGAATCGATTCGTTATTGTTTCGGAAATCGATTCGTTATTTTTTTACCATTTACGAAATTTCGTAAGTATCGAACTTTTTTAAAGGAAAATTTTGTAATTATTTTAAATATCGAAACGCAAAACCCCCCAAAAAACGAATCGATTTTAGAAACAAATTTTTCCGTTGTTACCCAGGCCTAGTGAGAAGAGTTCAGGCCTTTTGGAATTCTTTTAATGACAACCCTGAAGTTCACCAACTCCAGTCAAGGAATGGACACAGAATTAAAGGAATTTAGAAATGAAAGTGTGCTATGTGAATCATCCCTCTCCTTAAACATTTGAAGACTCCTGCTCTAATGGTACATGGTAGCATATATCTCAGGGTTCATGCACTATAAGAGGGTTTCGCGAGACCAGTCACTCTCATTGCCGCATGGTTTCAAGGCAACGGTGTAGTAACGGTGAGGCCGCAGGCCATATTTTCGTTCTTGCGGACCACTGGTAATACACAGACCACAGGTTGGGAAACACTGCTTTAGTGGATGCACATTGAGTTCAGAGTGCTAAAGTATTATTTATTTATTTATTTATTTGGAACATTTGTACCCCGTCCCATCTCGACCTCCGAAGAGGGACTCAGGGCGGCTACCAACAGGCAACAATTGATGCCAAAACAATAAAACACATAATAAAATACAATCCATACCTAAAACTATGTATGTATGTATGTATGTATGTATGTGTATATTAGGCCTGGGTAACAACGGAAAAATTTGTTTCTAAAATCGATTCGTTTTTTGGGGTTTTTTGCGTTTCGATATTTAAAAGAATTCCGAAATTTTCCTTTTAAAAAGTTTGATATTTACGAAATTTCGTTAATATTAACGAATCAATTCGTTAAAATGGCGGACGCGGTTGCGCAACGTGAAAATAATAGTTTTAAATAATAGTTTTAACCTCGGAGAAGGAAAGAGGGGGGAAAGAGAGAGAGAGGAGGGGTGAGATCTCTATTCTGGTTTGACAATGCTTCTCAATAATAATAATAATAATAATAATAATAATAATAATAATACAAACCACTTTCTGCCTTCGTGCTTGTAAGGCACAGTCAAAGCACTACTGAAAGATGGCCATCCATTCTTAATAATAATAATAATAATAATAATAATAATAATAATAATAATAATAAATATAATAGTTATAACCTGGAGAAGGAAAGAGGTTAGGCAGGCAACAGGCAGGTCTCTGAGTGCTGCACTGCTGTGTCTCTTTGCCCAATGCACGCAGGCCAGAGTGAGGAACGAGGTGAGGTGACGACAGGAGGAGAGGAGAATTTGATCCACTTAAGCAGAGGCCAGGGACCCGGAAGTGGGGTAAATGCCGACCGACGCTTGCAACCAGGGAGAGGGGAGGGAAACAACTATAAAACTTGCACCAGACATACGGAAATAATAACGAAACAATTACAAAACAATTACGAAATAGCTTTAAAAATTCGTTTCGTTTTTTAGTTGCTCCTGAATGGTTTGTTATCGCTTCATTATCAAGAAAAATAACGAATTATTAACGAATTACGAAATTAACGAACGAAACCGCCCAGCCCTAGTGTATATATAGTTTTAGGTATGTGTGTCATACCTCAAACTATATATAGGTATGTGTGTCATACCTCAAACTATCTATCTATCTATCTATCTATCTATCTATCTATACTGCTTGCCAGGTTGAAAACATTATACAAATCCATCCAAATTGCAGTCCAGTAAAATCTCATCATTGCCAATAAAAACAATCTAATCTGCAAATGCTTGCTTCCACAGCCAGGGTTTAAGCTTCTTTTGGAAAGTCAAGAGGCAGGGGACCGATCTAACCTCCTTAGAGTGGGAGTTCCACAGTCAAGGGGCTACCACGGAGAAGGCCCTGTCTCTTGTCCCCACCAAACGCTACAGAGATGGTGGTGGGACTGAGAGCAGGGCCTCCCTGGATGATCATAAAGTCCTTGATGGTTCATAGGGGGAGACCTATTGGGACAGATAAATCCAAATTGCAGTCCAGTAAAATCTCATCATTGCCAATAAAAACAGTCTAATCTGCTTGCTTCCACAGCCAGGGTTTAAGCTTCCTTCAGAAGGTCAAGAGGGAAGAGGGCAATCTAACCTCCTTATGGAGGGAGTTCCACAGCTGAGAAGCTACCACAGAGAAGGCCCTGTCTCTCGTCCCCACCAAACGCTACAGAGATGGTGGTGGGACCGAGAGCAGGGCCTCCCCGGATGATCATAAAGTCCTTGATGGTTCGTAGCAGGAGATCCATTTGGACAGGTAAACTGGCCAGAACTGTTTAGGGCTTTATAGGTTAAAACCTTCACTTTGGATTGTGCTCAGAAGCTAATAGGCAGCCAGTGGAGCTGGCGTAACAGGGGGGTTGTCCGCTCCCTCTGCTCTGCTCCCGTGAGCAACCTGGCTGCCAAACAGTGGACTAGCTGAAACTTCAGGCAGTCTTCAGAGGCAACCCCATGTAGAGTGTGTTGCAGTAATCTATTTGGGATGTAACCAGGGCGTGGACCACCATTGCCAAATCAGACCTCCTGTTGTGACTCAGCTTGACTCTGAGTCTGAAGGTGAGCTCTGTGAGCCAGAATTTCTACAGGATGAGGATGATGGGTTGCAGATTTCTGTACATGCTTCAGACAGGCCTGACGATGGCGCTGCTGAAGGGGAAACAGTAAGTCAGTTCTCAGGGGAAAAGAATGTTAGTGAGACCGATAATGAGAGTGAATTCCCACACGGCCAGGTGGAGACGTCTTTTCCTCCCCACAGTGATCCGGTCCAGCTGGACCAAGATAAGGGGTTACATAGCCTTGAAGATAATGAATTAATGAGCAGGCAAGATAGTCTGCAATTAAGGCTCCGGAGAAGCACTCGCTTGACCAGCAAGCGAGAAGCCAAGGAGGCCAAGGGTTAACGCAATGCGTTCATGTCTGCAAAGGGTATTTAGCCTTGTACCTGACAAGCAGGAGCTGTCAGTCCAATGTAGCTCTTCTCATGCAAACTTATGTGGATTAACTTTGGCTTTTAGCAGCATGCTTCTGGTTTCCTGAGTCTGGGATTTGGGCCTTGTTTTCAACTGGTTACATCCCGTTTAGACTACTGCAACGCTCTCTACGTGGGGTTGCCTTTGAAAACGACTCAGAAGCTCCAACGCGCGGCAGCCATGATACTAACAGGAGCGGAGCGCAGGGAGCATACAACTCCTTTGCTGCACCAGCTCCACTGGCTGCTGATTTGCTACCGGGCCCAATTCAAAGTGCTGGCGTTGGCCTATAAAGCCCTAAACGGTTCTGGCCCAAGCTACCTATCCGAACGTATCTCTGCCTATGAGCCCACCAGGACTCTGAGATCTTCTGGGGAGGCCCTGCTCTCTATCCCGCCAGCTTCACAGGCGCGGCTGGCGGGGCCGAGGGACAGGGCCTTCTCTGTGGTGGCCCCTCGGCTGTGGAACACCCTTCCTACGGAAGTTAGATCAGCCCCTTCGCTAATGGTGTTTCGAAGAAAATTAAAAACTTGGCTGTTTGAACGGGCATTCGGATAACAACGCAATGAAGATGATGAATACAGGAACGGAATTATGGACGACGAATTGGATTATGATTCTAGTTACGAGATGTCATTGGACTGTTATTGATGTGTCATTATTGCGTATACGATGTTTTTAATTGATTTTAAATTGTGTGTTGTTTGATTGACTTTTTATCCTTGTTGTAAACCGCATTGAGTTGCCTGTTGGGCTGAGAAACTGCGATATACAAGTAAAGTAAAGTAAATAAATAAATAAACTGTGTTCTATGGACTCTTGTTTGACCATTGCTAAAGCCGCTATGAGGAGCGGCTTAGGGAACTGGGCATGTTTAGCCTGAAGAAGAGAAGGCTGAGAGGAGATATGTTAGCCATGTATAAATATGTGAGAGGAAGCCACAGGGAGGAGGGAGCAAGCTTGTTTTCTGCTTCCTTGGAGACTAGGACGCGGAGCAATGGCTTCAAACTACAAGAGAGGAGATTCCATCTGAACATTAGGAAGAACTTCCTGACTGTGAGAGCCGTTCAGCAGTGGAACTCTCTGCCCCGGAGTGTGGTGGAGGCTCCTTCTTTGGAAGCTTTTAAGCAGAGGCTGGATGGCCATCTGTCAGGGGTGATTTGAATGCAATATTCCTGCTTCTTGGCAGGGGGTTGGACTGGATGGCCCATGAGGTCTCTTCCAACTCTTTGATTCTATGATTCTATGATTCTATGTTTTTTGCCTTTGGATCTTGGGAACTGTGTCTTTGTATTTAAGCCTTTGACCTGCCTATGGATTTCATGCATTTAATATGCTCTGTTTTGATTTTGCCTTTTTCTCAATAAACTACAAAACCTACAGCTTTGGTGTGGTGGTGTTTGGAGCAAGGTGAAAACTACTCTGAGTTGCAACACCTCCCAAGATATGGGCGCAGTTGGCGCACAAGTATCCAATTATCCCAACATTGAGGAGAAAGGGTGTAGGATCTTCCCTTCCCAAGAGGCTCAGGGGAAAGCAAATTGCCACCACTTCCATCTTATGTGTCATTCCTCTCAATAACTTTTGCCATCTGAATCATATTCTGGTGTTGCTTGTGCACGTGTCCCATTTTATCTGTGAAAAGTTGGAGTCGTTGCCATTTGACATGCACACTAGGGTTGACAACGTTTCTTACCTTTTGTCTTCCGCAAACAAAAAATGGTTAAGCTTGGAGGAACAAATTAAAAGGGAGATTAGGAAGAGTCCTCGTTCCAGGAAATCATCAACCAATTTGTTTTCCTTGGCTGTTTCTTATCTGGATGACCTGAGACTAAACAAAACCATTGCACATCTTGGTGCAGCCATGGACACGCCAGTAGAAGGCTTGGCTTCAAGGCAAGAAGGATGAATGGAGCCTTTTTTTTTTCAAAGTTTAGGACACTCACCACTGCTACACCGCATAAATCACAGTGCAAACTGTGTGATTATACCCTGCAGGGAAATAGACTGTGTGTTTATGGGGCTCTTCGCTGAGCACTTAGGAATAATCTGATATAAAGCAGCAGGGGAGGAGAGTAATGACAACTTCAAATTAGTTTAATGAATGTTTACATTAAATGGAGAAGGGGGGGAAACACTTTCTTACAAACCTGCAAACACAATGTGACAGTTTTCTTTCCAGATGAGAACGCTTTACTTTTCCGTGAAAACAAATGGGGACTGGGAGAGGGAGCATATACTGGTTTTAACTCTTCCGGTGCCGTTCTCCCTTTGTGTTGCCGTTATGCCTAAGCAAAATCTGTGATCTGCTTTTGCTGTTTTCCTTCTTTCTCTCATTTGCCTCTCATCATAGAATCATAGAATCAAAGAGTTGGAAGAGACCTCATGGGCCATCCAGTCCAACCCCCTGCCAAGAAGCAGGAATATTGCATTCAAATCACCCCTGACAGATGGCCATCCAGCCTCTGCTTAAAAGCTTCCAAAGAAGGAGCCTCCACCACACTCCGGGGCAGAGAGTTCCACTGCTGAACGGCTCTCACAGTCAGGAAGTTCTTCTTAATGTTCAGATGGAATCTCCTCTCTTGTAGTTTGAAGCCATTGTTCCACGTCCTAGTCTCCAAGGAAGCAGAAAACAAGCTTGCTCCCTCCTCCCTGTGGCTTCCTCTCACATATTTATACATGGCTATCATATCTCCTCTCAGCCTTCTCTTCTTCAGGCTAAACATGCCCAGTTCCCTAAGCCGCTCCTCATAGGGCTTGTTCTCCAGACCCTTGTTCTCCAGACCCTCATATCTGCAAGGACTTTATCACACAAGACTGCTAAAACAACATTACGACAGGATAAAAGGGCCTTTTGATGGGGTTTAATACATATTTATTTATTTTTACTATATTTGTATACCGCTCTTCCTCAGCCCTCAGGCGACTAAGAGCGGTTAACAATAGCAAAATTAAATGCTCAAAAACATCATAAAACAGTTACTTACTTAGGCGATCCCTCGCTTTCCGAGGATGATTGTCTTCCAGTGTTCTTGTGGGTCCGTATGTGGCTGTCAAGCCCTATTCTTGCTCTGCATCTTCTTCCGCAGTGAGGGCATTGGTTTCCAGGTGGAAGGCGGTCTCGGTCGGGGTTGGCTTGACGCGCCTTCCTCTTGGCACGCTTCTCCCTTTCGCCCTCCATTCGTGCCTCTTCAAATTCTGCAGCACTGCTGGTCACAGCTGACCTCCAGCAGGAGCGGTCAAGGGCCAGGGCTTCCCAGTTCTCAGTGTCTATGCCAGAGTTTTTAAGGTTGGCTTTGAGCCCATCTTTAAATCTCTTTTCCTGTCCACCAACATTCCGTTTTCCGTTCTTGAGTTTGGAGTAGAGCAACTGCTTTGGGAGACGGTGGTCGTGCATCCGGACAAATTCAGTGCTACAGTATAGAAACAGTTAACAACCTAACACATTACTCAATTAATAAACAGTTACTACAATACCCATTCACTGTCGTCTCGTCATCAAAAACATGTTCCAGATTCGTCATCCATTGTTCCATTCCAGTGTTCATTAACCAATCATTGCACTAATTATTCGAACGCCTGCTCAAACAGCCAGGTCTTCACTTTTTTGCAGAATACCATTAGAGATGGTGCTAGTTTAATGTCCGTAGGAAGGGCATTCTACAGCCGAGGAGCCACCACCGAGAAGGCCCTATCTCTCGTCCCCGCCAGCCGAGCTTGAGAAGCAGGCGGGATCGAGAGCAGGGCCTCCCCGGAAGATCTCAAAGTCCTGGTGGGTTCATAGGCAGAGATGCGGTTAGATAGGTAGCTTGGGCCGGAACCGTTTAGGGCTTTAAAGGCCAACGCCAGCACTTTGAATTCAGCCCGGTAGCAGATCGGTAGCCAGTGGAGCTGGCGCAACAGGGGGGTTGTATGCTCCCTGTGCTCCGCTCCTGTTAAAATCATGGCTGCCGAGCGTTGGACTAGTTGGAGCTTCCGAGCTGTCTTCAAAGGCAACCCCACGTAGAGAGCGTTGCAGTAATCTAAACGGGATGTAACCAGAGCGTGGACTACCGTAGCCAAGTCAGACTTCCCAAGGTACGGGCGCAGCTGGCGCACAAGCTTTAGCTGTGCAAATGCTCCCCTGGTCACCGCCGAAATCTGGGGGTTCCATGCTCAGCGATGAGTCCAGGGTCACACCCAAGCTGCGAACCTGCGTCTTCAGGGGGAGTGCGGCCCCATCCAACACAGGCTGTAACCCCTATGCCCTGTTCAGCCTTGTGACTGACCAGGAGTACCTCTGTCTTGTCTGGATTCAATTTCAATTTGTTCACCCTCATCCAGACCGTCACAGCGGCCAAGCACCAGTTCAGGACCTGGACAGCCTCCTTAGTAGCAGGTGGAAAGGAGTGACAGAGTTGGACATCATCCGCGTACAGATGACACCGTACCCCAAAACTCCGGATGATCTCCCCCAGCGGCTTCATGTAGATGTTAAACAACATGGGAGACAATATTGAGCCCTGAGGAACCCCACAAGACAATGGTTGTGGGGTTGAACAGGTGTCCCCCAACAACACCGTCTGAGATCGACCCTCTAGGAATGACCGGAGCCACTACAAAACAGTACCTCCAAGACCCATCCCCGCGAGGCGTCCCAGAAGGATACCGTGGTTGACGGTATCGAAGGCCGCTGAGAGGTTCAGCAGCACCAACAGGGACACACTCCCCCTGTCGAGCTCCTGGCGCAGATCATCCACTAAGGCGACCAAGGCTGTCTCGGTACCATGTCCCGGCCTAAAGCCAGATTATGATGATGATGGTGATGATGATGGACTTTTACAAATCTCCAGTTCCCAAAGCCATAATGGTGTTGTCCTTTTCGGTGATCGCTTTTTGGCTACAGGCCTGGAAGTAATTCCCAGTTGAGTTTGATGATAAAAAGAGTGCCGTGTTAAGACTATCGCAGAATTCTCCATCAAGGATATCACCTTGATTTGTCATGCACTTTCCCGTAAGCTGTCAATCAACTATAAATTTCACATTAATTATTAGCAATATTTGGTTTAACCAGTTAATGGCAGAAATTGTGCCAAATGATTCAGAATATATTCAAGCGAGTATCATTTTAAGAGTAAACGAGCCTTGATATCTCTTCTTCCTTCTCTCTCTCTCTCTCTTAAACCAATTTAGAAACACTTTGCATCTGTCTCAGTTAGTCATTCATAGTCATAATCATTCATAATTATGCAAACGTGAATCACTGAGTGTTGGAGTATTTATAACATCCTGTTGGCAGAATATGATTACTTCCAATGGGGTTGGTCTCTGTTAATGAGAACTAAAATATTATAAAGCACGAGTGGAACACAGTACAAAGGATTTTGTTATAGAAAGTAAAAGAGAAGAGCTTTTTAAAGATATCTTCTTCGGTACATTTCCTAAATTAGAAGGTCACCTCAAAATATAGGCTTGTTTTATTCAATTTGCATATGATCAAGATGTTGGGCGAAGAATCAGTCTGAATTGTCCTGCCACAGGATCCTTCTTTTTGGGCCCTTCCACATTGCTCTTTATCCCAGAATCTGATCCCAGATTATCTGCTTTAAACTGGAATAAATGAGTCGCCACTGCCAGATAACCTGGGATAAACAGATAATCTGGGGCTGCTTTCAGACAGCACTTTAATCCACACTGAAGAGGGTTTACAAAACCTGCGTTGGTGTGGGTTAAAGTCCACACACCTCCCCTAAATAGGGGGGTGTCTAGATGCCCTCCTGGTAACGTCCGAGGGGCATCGAGACACCCAACCCCAACAAAGGCCTTAAAATAAAAAAATAACCTATCTAGCCACCATTATGCCTTTCGGCATGGCAGGCATGTAGCCGGGGGGGGGGGGGGGGGGGGGCTTGAGGGGCTTCAGCCCCCCCCCCCCGAAATTCTGATGGTGGTTCGCGAAAAGGCCTTACTGGTGCATTATTTAAACTGTTATGTTTATTCATATCATGATCTGATCACCATACTCAATATATCCCATATGCACGGGGGTATTGGGGTAATGATACAAAAGGTTTGCTAAGGCAGACCCTCTTTCACTCAGACTCAGCCCCCCAACGAAACTCACTCCCCCCCCGAAACCCCCCCTGAAAAAAACTCACCCCCCCCCCCAAAACGAAATCCTGGGTATGGGCCTGCGGCATGGTTTTTGTCCCATTTGTCCCCCTTCACAGTCTCTTAGCACTATATTGCCACATTCCAAAAAGCATGCCAAAATTTTCCTTGATTTGAGTCTACTGGGAGGTGGCTGGTAGCCATGTAGCGGGTGGCTTTCACAGTGTTCAACCTTATTTCTCTCACATTTAGCAGCAACTTCCCATCGTACATGGGGGGGGGGGGGGGGGGAGGCAATGCCTGCTAGCTTGTAAAGTTTAATCAACAGTTGTAGGTTTAAGACATCCTGTGATTATTATGCATGTTTCATTCTCAAATTAATTTGGTTTTTCCAGAGATATCATTTGGATGCCTCCTGTAAAACCACGGGAGCTCCTGTGTTATGGGCCCTCTCTGGATGGGCCCTGGAATCAGATCCTGGGATATAGAGGCAGTGTGGTAGAGCCCCAAATTCAATCAAGTAGAGAAGTGATGTAGGATTCTTATTATTGATAAATGACCAGTTCTATAGGCTGTATTTTGGGAAGATTTTGTGGTCAAGCGTGCTTCTGAGCACAGGCTTCTCACACGAGTAGATCTTCTCCTGCCCTACCTTTTCAGGAATACCATGGTTAAAAATGTTGCTTCTAGTCTAGAGTGTATTACAAACATGGCCAAAAACACATGATTTTCAGATCTTCAATGGTAAAATAGTTCTTTCCATTTGGGCTGAAGTGGTGAGCAGCGTTGATATACTAGTGCATTGCTAAAGCATAATTTCTGTTCTGGTAGAGCTGTATCAGGAGCTCCAACTTTATTTGCTTTGTATTAAATGTTTGTTTGCAGTCCTAGGTTTCAGGGACTCTGCAGATAGGTGGCTTCCTTTGGCTGCAGTCATAGGGCAAGTCACCTGTCCATCATCATCAAGTTTGGTTCCGCCTCTTGCTCAGGGCAATTGGGAAGGGAAGGGAGCCATTTTTTAGTTAGTCTCAGCAAGTAAAGCTAATGTACAGGATGTTTGCAAGCTTCCCCTGTACAAAAGCTTCAACCCTTAAGACTTCCCACGGGGAAACAGTCTTAAGAGCAAACCAGAGAACTCCAGGGAAGCCTCCCCAAAGCTTTGAGGACTTTCTGGGGGAAAACAGTTTTAAGTGCATCAAAACTTTCTGGAGGAGAACAGTCTTAAGAGTCTCCAAAGATTTCCAGGGAAACAGCCCTAAAGACCAAAGAACTCTAGCTGGAGAACATCTAAGCCTTTACTGGTAGGTCCACTCAGCGTTCGAGAAGCAGTTCGACCTGGTAGCGGAGACCACATCAGTAAGGGTTAGTTTACAGTCAGCCTGGGAGAAGTTACAAAGGGGACTTTCCTTTAAAGTAAAGAAGAAGTTATTGAAGACAGTTGCCTGTCCTTCGTGGGCAAGTTGAGGAAGCTACCAGTTGCATAAAAGCCTGGAATCATTTGTTTAACTTTCTGAAGACAAGAGAAGTTTCTGTTTGATTGTTCATTAATAAAAGACTTCACGAGCCATCTAAAGACTATTTGTGGTGGAAAACCTCTGAGAACTTCTTTTTGGGCCCCCTGGCTCCCTGCTGGGCAAAGGTTGCATGTCCTGTTCTAAAGGAAATTCTTTACAGGCCCAGCGCATGACAGAACAATTTCCCACAAGAACCAAGTCAGAAATTATGAAAAATTGAAAAACAATTTCATTAGTTGGCCATGGTAGTACACGCTCTGGTCACATCCCGCCTTGACTACTGCAACGCTCTCTACGTGGGGCTGCCCTTGAAGACGGCCCGGAAGCTTCAGCTAGTCCAGCGCGCGGCAGCCATGTTACTAACAGGAGCGGGACGCAGGGAGCACACAACGCCCTTGTTGTTCCAGTTCCACTGGCTGCCGATCTGCTACCGGGCCCAATTCAAGGTGCTGGTGCTGGCCTACAAAGCCCTAAACGGTTCCGGCCCAAAATACCTTTCTGACCGCATCTCGGCCTATGAGCCCACGAGGACCTTGAGATCGTCTGGGGAGGCCCTTCTCTCGATCCCGCCTGCCTCACAGGCACGTCTGGCGGGGACGAGGGATAGAGCCTTCTCGGTGGTGGCCCCCCGGCTGTGGAACACCCTCCCTGTAGACATCAGACAGGCGCCCTCCCTTATGACATTCCGCAAGAGCCTAAAGACATGGTTATTTGAGAAGGCGTTTGACTAAGTGCTACAACAATTGGCAATGATGATTGGAACGGAATATGGATAACGAGATTGGTTTATGATTCTACGATGAGACGGCGCGGATGATTTAGTGTAATTGTATTATTGATAGTTATGTTGATATTCTGTTGTGATATTGCCTTATTGTAAACTGTTTTTATATGTTGTACAGCGCCGTGAGTCGCCCTAGGGCTGAGAACGGCGGTCAACAAATGCAGTAAATAAATAAATAAATAAATAAATTAGTGATGTTAGACATTTATTTGGGTGGAATGTTTTGCACCGTCTTGATTTGTTTCCTTCCACCTGCCTTGGTTGAGTTTTACTAAATTAAGGAATAGCGTGCCAAATAAGAATTGAAAAAAATGTGCCTCAATATGCAAATTTGCTCTGCAAAGTGATATGCCACTGTCCTTTTGTCCTCTGCTTGGGAATACACAATGTTCAGTACCTAATAAATACATGCAAGCTGTAGCCCTTCAATCAGCCGCAGTATATAGATTTACCTATTTGGGCTCCAGGTAGTCTGGCGAAGTGACCACCATCCTGTTTTTGCATCCAGGATGCAAGATTTGTTGACAAAAGCACAGGCCTTGACAAAAATAACAAGAGGAGGTCATCCGAATGCTGAGCAAGCTCTTTGGAAATCGGTCTTAGAAAATTTGATTCCAGGATTCCCTCAGGGAAGGGAACACCTTAGTCGGCAGGAACGGAAAATTATTTTCCCTTTGGCTGGTTCCTTTAAACTTTTGCAGATTGTTATGGGGATGATGGGGAACTTGTTCCTGAGCAACTACTCTATTTCCCAGAATCTTCTAACCATGTTATTTGCATGGGTCACTCAATGTGAACTGTTGGCCAACCATGCCTTCCGCATTAACTCTAGGAGATAATTTGTGAAAGAGTAACAAAAGGTAGTGATCTACACTCAAATATTTCTCATTTCCCAATATTTCTGACATATTATTTTTAGAAAGTGTGAATGAAATACCTCTTCCCCATCATTGTTTTAGGCATACCTTTGAGTTTTTTCCATAATCCCTACATTCACATGTTTGGCACATAAACATATGTCAGGAAGCTTCAGCTTCTTATAAATCTGAGTAAAATGTATACTATGGGTTGGATCCAGGGGTTGTTGTTGTTCATTCGTTCAGTCACCTCCGACTCTTCGTGACCTCATGGACCAGCCTACGCCAGAGCTCCCTGTCGGCCGTTACCACCCCCAGCTCCCTCAAGGTCAGTCCAGTCACTTCAAGGATGCCATCCATCCATCTTGCCCTTGGTCGGCCCCTCTTCCTTTTGCCTTCCACTTTCCCCAGCATCATTGTCTTCTCTAGGCTTTGCTGTCTCCTCATGATGTGGCCAAAGTACTTCAACTTTGTCTCTAGTATCTTTCCCTCCAGTGAGCAGTCAGGCTTTATTTCCTGGAGGATGGACTGGTTGGATCTTCTCGCAGTCCAAGGCACTCTCAGCACTTTCCTCCAACACCACAGCTCAAAAGCATCGATCTTCCTTCGCTCAGCCTTCCCTCAGGTCCAGCTCTCACATCTGTAGGTTACTACAGGGAATACCATGGCTTTGACTAGGCGGATCTTTGTTGCCAGTCTGATGTCTCTACTCTTCACTATTTTATCGAGATTGGACATTGCTCTCCTCCCAAGAAGTAAGCGTCTTCTGATTTCCTGGCTACAGTCTGCATCTGCAGTAATCTTTGCACCTAGAAATACAAAGTCTGTCACGGCCTCCACGGTTTCTCCCTCTATTTTCCAGTTGTCAATCATTCTTGTTGCCATAATCTTGGTTTTTTTGACGTTTAGCTGCAACCCGGCTTTTGCGCTTTCTTCTTTCACCTTGATCCAGGGGTAACCATGTTTAAATATGGTTACTTGTGCGCCAGCTGCGCCCGTACCTTGGGAAGTCTGACTTGGCCACGGTAGTCCACGCTCTGGTTACATCCCGTTTAGACTACTGCAACGCTCTCTACGTGGGGTTGCCTTTGAAGACGGCTCGGAAGCTTCAACTAGTCCAACGCTCGGCAGCCATGATTCTAACAGGAGCGGAACGCAGGGACCATACAACTCCCCTGCTGCGCCAACTCCACTGGCTACTGATTTGCTACCGGGCTCAATTCAAAGTGCTGGCGTTGGCCGTGGGAAGGGCGTTCCACAGCCACGGGGCCACCACCGAGAAGGCCCTATCTCTCGTCCCCGCCAGCCGTGCCTGTGAGGCAGGCGGGATCGAGAGCAGGGCCTCCCCGGAAGATCTCAAAGTCCTGGTGGATTCATAGGCAGAGATGCGGTCGGATAGGTAGCTTGGGACGGAACAGTTTAGGGCTTTAAAGGCCAACGCCAGCACTTTGAATTGAGCCCGGTAGCAGATAGGTAGCCAGTGGAGTTGGTGCAACAGATAGATATGATCCACACACACACATAGATATAGTATCATAGATTTGAAAAGGACCCCTGAAGAAAGATAATTATATGTTGCATGTTCCAGAGTAGGCAAACCAGACACTCTCTACATCAACACAGACAAAGAAACAGCAAGAAATAACATACATTAGAAACCAAGACTTTCTCATTACTTTATTTTCCAGATCACCAGACTGGGCCACAGCAACGCATGGCAGGGGACAGCTAGTAATAATAATAATAATAATAATAATAATAATAATAAACATGGCAGTTATTTTATTTATCGTGTCATCAGCAACCATTGTATTACAATTCTAACAGAGCAAAACAAACACACAGATTAAAAAGAAAAAGAAAAAAAACACAGATTTTGCAAATTTGGTATTTGGTTAAATGTCGTTTGACCAGTATCTGGCCACTTGGAGTACCTCTGGTGTTGCCGCAAGAAGGTCCTCCATTGTGCATGTGGCAGGGCTCAGGGTGCATTGCAGCAGGTGGTCAGTGGTTTGTTCTTCTCCGCACTCGCATGCCGAGGATTCCACTTTGTAGCCCCATTTCTTAAGATTGGCTCTGCATCTCGTGGTGCCAGAGCGCAGTCTGTTCAGCGCCTTCCAAGTCGCCCAGTCTTCTGAGTGCCCAGGGGGGAGTCTCTCATCTGGTATCACCCATGAATTGAGGTGATGGGTTTGGGCCTGCCACTTTTGGACTCTCACTTGCTGGGGTGTTCCAGCGAGTGTCTCTGTAGATCTAAGAAAACTATGTCTTGATTTAAGTCGTTGACGTGCTGGCTGATACCCAAACAGGGGATGAGCTGGAGATGTCTCTGCCTTGGTCCTTTCACTATTGGCTGCTACTTCCCGGAGGATGTCAAGTGGTGCAATACCGGCTAAGCAGTGTAATTTCTCCAGTGGTGTGGGGCGCAGACACCCTGTGATAATGCGGCATGTCTCATTAAGAGCCACATCTACTGTTTTAGTGTGGTGAGATGTGTTCCACACTGGGCATGCGTACTCAGCAGCAGTGTAGCATAGCGCAAGGGCAGATGTCTTCACTGTGTCTGGTTGTGATCCCCAGGTTGTGCCAGTCAGCTTTCGTATGATGTTGTTTCTAGCGCCCACTTTTTGCTTGATGTTCAGGCAGTGCTTCTTGTAGGTCAGAGCACGGTCCAAAGTGACTCCCAGGTATTTGGGTGTGTTGCGATGCTCCAGTGGGATCCCTTCCCAGGTAATCCTCAGAGCTCGGGATGCTTGTCTGTTCTTAAGGTGAAAGGCGCATGTCTGTGTTTTAGATGGATTAGGGATCAGTTGGTTTTCCCTGTAATAGGCAGTAAGAACACCTAGAGCTTCGGAGAGCTTCTCTTCGACCATCTCAAAGCTCCCTGCTTGAGTGGTAATGGCACGATCATCAGCATAGATGAAACTCTCTGTCCCTTCTGGCAGTGGCTGGTCCTTTGTGTAGATGTTGAACATGGATGGAGCAAGCACGCTCCCCTGAGGCAGGCCGTTCACCAGAGATGATGATGATGATGATGATGATGACGACGATAATGATGATAAACATGGCAGTTAAACGAGTGTCAAATTGCATTCAACTCTAATAATGTAGATGCACTCTAGGTTCCTGGTTCAACTCTAGCAGATGCCAGTGGCTCTTCCCCAATATCCCACCTGCTTACTTCCAAGAATTCTCAAGTATTAATTTAATGAATTTCAAAAAAAGACATCTTGAAAGATGTTATGTAGTGGTTTGGGGTTTTGTAAGATTAAAGCCCTGGAGAAAGATATACCCTATTTTTAGGCCTCTTGAACTGTATTAGTTATGAACAGATTGAATAGCATTACAGCGATATAGCTTCAACGCAGCAGTTTTTTCTTGTCTCCAAGAACTTGCCCGGAGTGAGTCAATGAAGACTTGAGAAATATAGGCAAAAGCAACTGATAAGGGAAAACACAATTACAAGTAGCCCTAAAGATAGGGCATTTAACAAGGAATCAAACTTTTGTGCAATGAAAGACAATATTAATGAAACATTTGAAATAATTTAATATCGGGGAATTAGGGCTGCGGAGTTTTCCCTCTTTTAAAATAAAATGGAAAGTGAGTTATATTTTGTCTATGCAATAGATAAACGTATCATATTCCTCTAGCAACAGGAAGCTGTGAATATTAACAATGCTGCGTTAATTGTTCCAGATAAGTTGAAAGTCAGACTTAATAAATCTTCAAACTTTCCATTTAGAACCTTCAGAGGAAAAACTCCATGACCTTCCAGATACTTTGTCTTGAATTCCCATCCTTCCCCCTGTGGGAGCTGGTCTGCCCACTTTGGTTTTGTTTTATGAGTTCTGTCTCGGCCACAAAAATCTGGCTGAAGCCACATCCTGAGCATAGTGTACAAAGCTGAATTCAAAGACATCAAAGTCTGATATTGCTAATATTTTGATGTCCCACACACTCCTGTGAGCAGGGGCGGCTCGTCCATTATGCGAAGTAAGCAGTCGCAGAACACTTTTTTTTTGCCAGGGGCACAGAGGGGCCTCTGTAAATGCCCCTCGACTGCCACTTGAGGAGTGCCCCCTCAGCTCACAACAGCCCTAGCAGTCGGGGGGGGGGGGGGAGCCTCGGCTTTCTTGCTTCACTGCCGGGCAATCCTCTTCCCAAAGGGGCCGAGCCCTTCAGCCTCGCCTAGCTCCTCTCGTTCCTGCTCCACCCGGCCACCGGCTGCGCGAGCAGAGCCGGTGCTCAATCGTTCTCCGCGTTCGATCCCTTCCCCATGACCAGCACCCTTTCCCAAAATCCCGGCGCTCCACCCGCCTCCTCTCCTCTCCCCAATCCGCGGGTGGGCCAAGGGGCGGAGCCACCGCGCCTGGCCCACTTCGGGTCCAGAGCCGTGTCTGAAGACCCCAGCGTGCACACCAAAAGTCGCCTCTTCTCCTGACTAGCCATTGGGACCAAGAGAGAGAGAGAGAGAGAGAGAGCCCCTCCGGCTAGAGATATCTCCCACCTCCGCTCCCTCCTTTGTCTTTGCGCCTACCTTCAGGAAAGGTGGGCATCTCCACTTCTCTCTCTCTCTCTCTCTCTTGGTCCCAATGGCTGAGGAGAAAGTCAGGAGAAGAGGTGACTTTTGGTGCACACGCCGGGGTCTTCAGGCATGCCTCCGAACCCAAAGCGGGCCAGGCAAGGGAGCAAGTGTGGCAAATGTAGTTACTGGGATGTATAGTTCACCTACAATCAAAGAGCATTCTGAACTCCCACGTTGGGGGCGGGGGCGTGCCAAAATACTGTTTGCTTACCGTTGAAAATTACCTAGGGCCGCCTCTGCCTGTGAGGTGCACTCACACATCGACCCATGTGTATGCTCATACCACTCGCCCAAACAAAATAACCTTCCTGTCCTGGAAAGTTCAGCATGGTAGCCAGTTTCCCAGTGTTAATGTTGGCTGGGACATCTCCCCTCCAGCTTTCTGGAAACTTTCATGCCAGAATTGTAGACATCCAAGATTCCAGATAATCTCGATCTGCCTTGTGAAAAAGAAGGATCACCTGGGAAGGAATCCCACTGGAGCATTGCAGCTCACCCAAATACCTGGGAGTCACTCTGGACAGTGCTCTTACCTCCAAGAAGCACTACCTGAACAGATTGGACTACTGCAATGCGCTCTACGTGGGGCTGCCCTTGAAAACGGCTCAGAAGTTCCAATTGGTCCAACGAGCAGCGGCCAGGATGTTAACTGGGGCCCCTTATAGAGAGAGGTCAACCCTCCTGTTCAAGGAGCTCCACTGGCTGCCGTTTATTTTCCGAGCCCAATTTAAGGTGCAGGTGCTTACCTACAAAGCCCTGAACGGTTTGGGACCATCCTACCTGCGTGACCGCATCTCCGTCTACGAACCCACGCGTTCACTTCGGTCATCTGGAGAAGCCCTGCTCGTGATCCCGCCTGCGTCGCAAGCGCGTTTGGTGGGGAGACGAGACAGGGCCTTTTCTGTGGTGGCCCCCCCCCCCGACTCTGGAACACCCTCCCCAAAGATCTTAGACAGGCCCCTACATTGGCGGTCTTTAGAAAGAACTTGAAGACCTGGCTGTTCCGATGTGCCTTCCCAGAATAGGAAATCTCCAATACCAAGTCCCATAAGCACTTTATTAAAACTAAGATTGCCGCACGCTGCACACTGCACTTGCCCTATAAGCCTTATATACCACATATATATGTCACATCAGCACTTTTAATCATGTACCCATTACTCTGGCCCGGCCCAGTTTCATTGTGTCTTAGTGTATTGTTTATTGCTTGTTGTTATATTGCTTCAATTGTTTTTAATTTGCCTTGGGTTTTGTATTGTTATGTTGTGTGTTGAGGCCTTGGCCTTTGTAATCCACATCGAGTCCTTCAGGAGATGCTAGCGGGGTACAAATAAAGTTTAATAATAATAATAATAATAATAATAATAATAATAATAACATCAAGCAAAAACGTGGGTGCTAGAAACAATATCATACGAATGCTGACTGGCACAACCTGGGGATCACAACAAGACACAGTGAAGACATCTGTCCTTGTGCTATGCTACTCTGCTGCTGAGTACGCATGCCCAGTGTGGAACACATCTCACCACACTAAAACAGTGGATGTGGCTCTTAATGAGACATGCCGCATTATCACGGGGTGTCTGCGTCCTACACCACTGCAGAAATTACACTGTCTAGCCAGTATTGCGCCACCTGACATCCGCTGAGAAGTAGCAGCCAATAGTGAAAGGACCAAGGCAGAGACATCTCCAGCTCATCCCCTGTTTGGGTATCAGCCAGCACATCAACGACTTAAATCAATAAATAGTTTCCTAAGATCTACAGAGACACTCCCTGGAACGCCTCAGCAAGCGAGAGTCCAAAAGTGGCAGGCTCAAACCCAGAACCTCTTGCTCTTAAAAGTAGCAAGTTTCCACCACATCAAGCTCTTTCTACTTTCATTTCAAGGAAGCTTTCCAATGGCATTAAAGAGATTTCATTTTTGTATACCGGATATGGATGGTTCAACACATTTGGTTGCCAAATCCATGAAAAATAGCCTGGCGTAGGGCAGCCGAAGCTGTAGCTATTTCAGATTACAATAGCCAGATCTTTTTGGCTAATGGGCGGACATGTGGCAACATGTGGGTAGGGCAGCCTCACAAATCAAGAAAGCTGCTGCTCCTCCTTTGCTTTCTTCCCTGGCAGCCTCCTCCATCCCTTCCCAAAGCTCCCTGTCCTGCGCCCACTTGAGGCAAGCTTGAGGTTTCTCTCTGTGTGTGTTTCTCACTTTCTCAGCTAATCTGAGGCCTGGTTGACTGTTTCTAGTCTCCTCTCCTCTTATGTTTCATTTTTTAAAAAATGTTATGATACAAACTTTAAACATTTCCAATAAAATAGTGGATTGTTGAAATGTTCTGAAACTTGGCAGGCTTGTAGAGGCAAATGTGGCTTACAAGTGAGATGATTGTCATGCTGATAGGGATAAACTGATGGAGAAATGAGCCTCCAAAGTTTCCCCATTAGCTGTAAACAGAAGCCCCTCCCAAATTTGGTAACTTCCCTAAAAATGAAACAGGGGAGCAACTATTTCTCGGGTCAGGGCAGCCAGTCAATTATATTACATTTCTAACAGAACAAAGCAAACAAACAGAGAAAATACAAAATGTGTGAGTTTGGTAGTTGATTAAATGTCCTTTGACCAGTATCTGGCCACTTGGAGTGCTTCTGGTGTTGCTGCAAGAAGGTCCTCCTTGTGCATGTGGCAGGGCTCAGGTTGCATTGCAGCAGGTGGTCAGTGGTTTGCTCCTCTCCACACTCGCATGTCGAGGATTCCACTTTGTAGCCCCATTTCTGAAGGTTGGCTCTGCATCTCGTGGTGCCAGAGCGCAGTCTAATCAGTGCCTTCCAAGTCACCCAGTCCTCTGTGTGCCCAGGGGGGAGTCTCTCATTTGGTATCAGCCATTGGTTGAGGTTCTGGGTTTGAGCCTGCCACTTTTGGACTCTCGCTTGCTGAGGTGTTCCAGCGAGTGTCTCTGTAGATCTTAGAAAACTATGTCTGGATTTAAGTCGTTGATGTGCTGGCTGATACCCAAACAAAGGATGAGCTGGAGATGTCTCTGCCTTGGTCCTTTCACTATTGGCTGCCACTTCCCGGCGGATGTCAGGCGGTGCAATACCGGCTAAACAGTGTAATTTCTCCAGTGGTGTAGGGCGCAGACACCCCGTGATAATGTGGCATGTCTCATTCAGAGCCACATCCACTGTTTTAGTGTGGTGAGATGTGTTCCACACTGGGCATGCATACTCAGCAGCAGAGTAGCACAGCGCAAGGGCAGATGTCTTCACTGTATCTGGTTGTGATCCCCAGGTTGTGCCAGTCAGCTTTCGTATGATATTATTTCTAGCAACTGGACGCCGCCAACTTTGTACCTGAAGTACCTGACCAAGAAGTACCTGAAGAAGAGCAACCTGCGCGACTGGCTGCGCATGGTGGCCAACAGCAAGGAGAGCTACGAGTTGCGCTACTTCCAGATCAACCAGGACGAGGAAGAGGAGGAGGAGGAAGATTGAGCTGCGTATCCCCCAAAAAAGCAAAAGGATCTAGGGAGATTTTATACATTTTCCTTCAATAAAATGCGCCAATGACGGTTGCAAAAAAAAAAAAAAAGACAGTGTAATTTCTCCAGTGGTGTGGGGCGCAGACACCCCGTGATAATGCGGCATGTCTCATTCAGAGCCACATCCACTGTTTTAGTGTGGTGAGATGTGTTCCACACTGGGCATGCATACTCAGCAGCGGAGTAGCACAGTGCAAAGGCAGATGTCTTCACTGTATCTGGTTGTGATCCCCAGGTTGTGCCAATCAGCTTTCGTATGATATTGTTTCTAGCAACTGAAAACCAGGCACTGAAAATAGCATGGGCTTTTGCTGAATTGCACAACCCCATTGAAGGCCAACCCATTGTCATTTTTAAGGCCTCTAAATATTTTGGAATGTGACTTTTGGAAGCCACAGCTGACATGACTTGTTATAAAGGATTACAGAGATTGTGGTCCATAATATTATCCACAGCTGCAGGATCACGTCATATGTTTTTTACCTTTTCAGAAACAACTGTAGTTATTTTTTCTTTAGTGTCGTGTGATTTTACACTGAATCAGCCTCCCCTTTGATTTCTTTAGGGGGGTTTCTCCGTAGTTTCATTTTCCATTTTAATCGAAAGCTGCCTTGCGATCAGTACAGCTTTGGAAGCCCACCCTTGAACTCTGTGGGATCTTGCATTGGTTAACCACTTGCTTGTGTTTGAAAATACCACAGGCAATAGCATCACTGTCAACATAGTCCTTGATTTACACTGTGGTGGGCGAATGTGTGAGACAGAGAACAGTGACACCAGAGCTTCCCCAGTGTGAGGCTGGATCTACACTGCCTTATATCTCAGGATCTGATCTCAGATTATCTTCTTATCCCAGATTATCTGGCAGTGTAGACTCATATAATCCAAAGGAGATAATCTGGGATCAGATCCTGGGATATAGGTCAGTGTAGATCCAGCCTGAGACTTTCTTTTGACAGGGTCCCAGTCTCTTGTTTTGTGCATTGAAATAACAGTAGGTACCAAAAAGAGGACTACAGTATGATCCGTGTATCCAAGGGACCAGTGCCATATCATTCATTCATGTCTAACAAAATGTGCCCTCTCTAGCATTTCATAGGTCCTCTGGTACAATTAGGTGGTATTCTTGGGCCAGAAGTCCTTCAATTCTATGGGAGGGACAGCCAATACTCCAGAGGACAGGAGCAGAATTCAAAACGATCTTGACAGATTAGAGAGATGGGCCAAAACTAACAAAATGAAGTTCAACAGTGACAAATGCAAGATACTCCACTTTGGCAGAAAAAATGAAATGCAAAGATACAGAATGGGGGATGCCTGGCTCGAGAGCAGTACGTGTGAAAAAGATCTTGGAGTTCTCGTGGACAACAAGTTAAACATGAGCCAACAATGTAATGTGGCAGCAAAAAAAGTCAATGGGATTTTGGCCTGCATCAATAGGAGCATAGTGTCTAGATCTAAGGAAGTAATGCTACCCCTCTATTCTGCTTTGGTTAGACCACATCTGGAATATTGTGTCCAATTCTGGGCACCACAATTCAAGAGAGATATTGACAAGCTGGAATGTGTCCAGAGGAGGGCGACTAAAATGATCAAGGGTCTGGAGAACAAGCCCTATGAGGAGCGGCTTAGGGAACTGGGCATGTTTAGCCTGAAGAAGAGAAGGCTGAGAGGAGATATGATAGCCATGTATAAATATGTGAGAGGAAGCCACAGGGAGGAGGGAGCAAGCTTGTTTTCTGCTTCCTTGGAGACTAGGACGCGGAACAATGGCTTCAAACTACAAGAGAGGAGATTCCATCTGAACATGAGGAAGAACTTCCTGACAGTGAGAGCCGTTCAGCAGTGGAACTCTCTGCCCCGGAGTGTGGTGGAGGCTCCTTCTTTGGAAGCTTTTAAGCAGAGGCTGGATGGCCATTTGTCAGGGGTGATTTGAATGCAATATTCCTGCTTCTTGGCAGGGGGTTGGACTGGATGGCCCATGAGGTCTCTTCCAACTCTTTGATTCTATGATTCTATGATTCTATGATTCTAATTCAGGAGGTTTCACCATTATCTATAGTTTTATGTATCTGCACGACATCAGGTGTTCTTTGGGTGGTAAATTCATTTGTATAATGATGAAAGAGTTGTTCCAATGGATCCACAGGAACTGAGAACATGTACAGCAGAGCGGTCTATCCCCCTATTTAAGGAGCTCCATTGGCTGCCGTTTATTTTCTGGTCCCATTTCAAAGTGCAGATACTTACCTACAAAACTCCTAAATGGTTTGGGACCCACCTACCTTCGTGACCGCATTTCCGTTTATGAGCCTACACGATCCCTTCGATCTTCCAGAGAGGCCCTCCTCGTGCCCCCACCTCCATTGCAAGTGGGAACGAGGAAGAGGGCCTTCTCCATGGTGGCCCCTTGACTCTGGAATTCTCTCCCCAGAGAAATTAGGCAATCCTCCACTTTGGCAGTCTTTAAGAAGAGCTTGAAAACTTGGCTGTTCCAGTGTACCTTCAAGGAATGATTGACTGAACTATAACCTCTGACTTGACCAAACCTTGCAAAATTGTCTTCGGAAGCACATTATTTTTTTCCTACTAGTGCAATTAAATCCTACCTTCGTCCCTCTGATCCCCTTTCCAGATACAATACATTACCTTCTCATCCAGTTTTCTAAATTTTTAATCCCTGCCCACTGGGATATATTGTTTTGTGTTATTTATTTATTTATCCATCCATGTTCAACATCTACACAAATGACCAGCCACTGCCAGAAGGGACAGAGAGTTTCATCTATGCTGATGATCGTGCCATTACCGCTCAAGCAGGGAGCTTTGAGATGGATGAACAGAAGCTCTCCAAAGCTCTAGGTGCTCTAACTGCCTATTACAGGGAAAACCAACTGATCCCTAATCCATCTAAAACACAGACATGCACCTTTCATCTTAAGAACAGAGAAGCATCCCGAGCTCTGAGGATTACCTGGGAAGGAATCCCACTGGAGCATTGCAACACACCCAAATACCTGGTAGTCACTTTGGACCGTGCTCTGACCTACAAGAAGCACTGCCTGAACATCAAGCAAAAAGTGGGCGCTAAAAACAACATCATACGAAAGCTGACTGGCACAACCTGGGGATCACAACCAGACACAGTGAAGACATCTTCCCTTGCGCTATGCTACTCTGCTGCTGAGTACGCATGCCCAGTGTGGAACACATCTCACCACAATAAAACAGTGGATGTGGCACTTAATGAGACATGCCGCATTATCACAGGGTGTCTGCGCCCCACACCACTGGAGAAATTACACTGCTTAGCCGGTATTGCACCACCTGACATCCGCCGGGAAGTAGCAGCGAATAGTGAAAGGACCAAGGCAGAGACATCTCCAGCTCATCCCTTATTTGGGTATCAGCCAGCACGTCAATGACTTAAATCAAGACATAGTTTTCTTAGATCTACAGAGACACTCGCTGGAACACCCCAGCAAGCAAGAGTCCAAAAGTGGCTGGCCCAAACCCAGCACCTCAATCCATGGGTGATACCAGATGAGAGATTCCCCCCTGGGCACTCAGAAGACTGGGCGACTTGGAAGGCACTGAACAGACTGCGCTCTGGCACCACGAGATGCAGAGCCAACCTTAAGAAATGGGGCTACAAAGTGGAATCCTCGGCATGCGAGTGTGGGGAAGAGCAAACCACTGACGACCTGTTGCAATGCAACCTGAGCCCTGCCACATGCACAATGGAGGACCTTCTTGCGGCAACCCCAGAGGCACTCCAAGTGGCCAGATACTGGTCAAAGGACATTTAACCAACTACCAAATTTGCAAAATCTGTGTTTTTTTTTCTTTTTCTTTTTAATCTGTGTGTTTGTTTTGCTCTGTTAGAATTGTAATACAATGGTATGGTTGCTGATGACACGATAAAATAAATTTTATTTTTATATCTTTTACTGTTGTTGTATGTTGTTTGCATTGTTGTATTGCTGGGCTTGTAAGCCACCCCGAGTCCTCTGGGGAGATGGTGGTGGAGTATCAATAAAGTTTAATAATAATTTAATAATAATTTGTAGAAATCCGTGGCTTGTCCAGCTGCCATGATTTTACCTTTTCTGCATCCTAGAAGGCTGGAGAACCTGTGTTCAAAACTGTGGAAAAAAGATTGGGTTTTTCTGTTCAAAAGGTTTGGGGTGTCCCCCCCCCCCTTTTGTTGGATTAATTATTACTTTGTGTTCTTACAAACACTTCTTGACAAAGTGTTAAAAACAGAGATGGGAAACATTGCTGATTGTTCTGTGCAAAGCAGAGCACAGAAAGCTTGATTTCCAACCGCAGAAATATAGCCTTATTTGTTAGACGTGGTATTTTTCCCCCTCTGAATGACTTCCTATGTGCAACTGTGGTTGATGGCTAATAACTTATGTACAATGACATCACTAGGGGCTGCCCCCTTTGCAAGCAACCTAGGTCTCAGATTTCGGTACTGAAATTTCGGAACATGGGAGCCCTAAGTTTAGAAGGTGCACGTTGTTTGAAGCAATATAGATATAAGTGTTAGGTTCTTGTGGGTTTTTTCGGGCTATATGGCCATGTTCTAGAGGCATTTTTCCTGACGTTTCGCCTGCATCTATGGCAAGCATCCTCAGAGGTAGTGAGGTCTGTTGGAAATAGGAAAATGGGTTTATATATCTGTGGAATGACTGGGGTGGGGCACAGAGCTCTTCTCTGCTGAAGCTAGGTGTGAATGTTTCAGCTGACCACCTTCATTAGCATTTGAAGGCCTGGCTGAGCCTGGGAAAATGTTTTGTTGAGAGGTGTTAAGATGTGCCTGGTTGTTTCCTCTCTGCTGTTTTGCTGTTGTAATTTTAGAGTTTTTTAATACTGGTAGCCACCTCTCAACAAAACATGCCAATGTTGAGTGACATAAAATTATCTGCAGCTATATTCTGAGAGGCTGGGGTTAAGATTGCTGGAAGAAACATTAACAACCTCAGATATGCAGATGACACCACTCTGATGGCTGAAAGCAAGGAGGAGCTGAGGAGCCTTCTAATCAAGGTGAAAGAAGAAAGTGCAAAAGATGGGCTGCAGCTAAACATAACCCCCCCCCCCCCAAGATTATGGCAACAAGAATGATTGACAACTGGGAAATAGAGGGAGAAAATGTGGAGGCCGTGACAGACTTTGTATTTCTAGGTGCAAAGATGACTGCAGATGCAGACTGTGGCCAGGAAATTAGAAGACGCTTCCTTCTTGGGAGGAGAGCAATGTCCAATCTCGATAAAATAGTAAAGAGTAGAGACATCACACTGGCAACAAAGATCCATTGCCTAGTCAAAGCCATGGTATCCCCTGTAGTAACCTACGGATGTGAGAGCTGGACCTTAGGGAAGGCTGAGCGAAGGAAGATCGATGCTTTTGAACTGTGGTGTTGGAGGAAAGTTTTGAGAGTGCCTTGGACTGCGAGAAGATCCAACCAGTCCATCCTCCAGGAAATAAAGCCCGACTGCTCATTGGAGGGAAGGATACTAGAGACAAAGTTGAAGTACTTTGGCCACATCATGAGGAGACAGGAAAGCCTAGAGAAGACAATTATGCTGGGGAAAGTGGAAGGTAAAAGGAAGAGGGGCCGACCAAGGGCAAGATGGATGGATAGCATCCTTGAAGTGACTGGACTGACCTTGAAGGAGCTGGGGGTGGTGACGGCTGACAGGGAGCTCTGGCATGGCCTGGTCCATGAGGTCATGAAGAGTCTGAGACGACTGAACAAATGAACAACAACATATTCTGAGAAGCAGTCTGTGATTTTCACCTGACTAGCAAAGAGATCCATGGAACAGAATGGTTAAGAAACCCTGGCGTAACAAGAAGTCCCGTAATCATTGGGCCTACTGTATCTAATTGTGTGTCATTATCTTCCGAAACGATCCCAACTATTTCAGAGCTTTCACCTTGATATTTACATCCTATCAAGGATTTGTAGGCTCAAAGCACAAGCAAAAGAGCACCAGGCTTTTTCAAAAGATGCAGTTGTATATTCTGTCTGAGGCTCTATGCTGTGGTTTCTTGTTTCCTTTTCCCCATGGAACTCAAGCTTCGTTTTTGCTTCTCTTAAGGTTGGTACTTCCTTCTGTTTCAAAACATTTTGTTTTGTCAGAGGCATGCTGCTATCAATAGTGAGACGGTCTTACAAAATCATTTTCAGAACCTTCTTTTTCCGTCTCTGCCCACTCTCTTGGCAGCTTCAGAAATCGAAGTCACTGGGGAAAAAAGAGCAGAATGCTCAATACAACCACAAATGGATGCACACAATTATTTATTTATTTATTTATTTATTTACTGCATTTGTTGACCGCCGTTCTCAGCCCTAGGGTGACTCACGGCGGTGTACAACATATAAAAACAGTTTACAATAAGGGAATATCACAACAATAATATCAACAAAACTATCAATAATACAATTACACTAAATCATCCGCACCGTCTCATCGTAGAATCATAAACCAATCTCGTTATCCGTATTCCGTTCCAGTCATCATTGCCAATTGTTGTAGCACTTAGTCAAACGCCTTCTCAAATAACCATGTCTTTAGTCTTTTGCGGAATGTCATAAGGGAGGGCGTCTGTCTGATGTCTACAGGGAGAGTGTTCCACAGCCGGGGGGCCACCACCGAGAAGGCCCTATCCCTCGTCCCCGCCAGGCGTGCCTGTGAGGCAGGCGGGATCAAGAGAAGGGCCTCCCCAGACGATCTCAAGGTCCTCGTGGGCTCATAGGCCGAGATGCGGTCAGAAAGGTATTTTGGGCCGAAACCGTTTAGGGCTTTGTAGGCCAACACCAGCACCTTAAATTGGGCCCGGTAGCAGATCGGCAGCCAGTGGAGCTGGAACAACAAGGGCGTTGTATGCTCCCTGTGTCCCGCTCCTGTTAGTAACATGGCTGCCGCGCACTGGACTAGCTGAAGCTTCCGGGCCGTCTTCAAGGGCAGCCCCACGTAGAGAGCGTTGCAGTAGTCAAGGTGGGATGTGACCAGAGCGTGTACTACCGTGGCCAAGTCAGACTTCCCGAGGTACGGGCGCAGCTGGCGCACGAGCCTGAGCTGTGCAAATGCTCCCCTGGTCACCGCTGAAACCTGGGGATCCATGCTCAACGATGAATCCAGGATCACATCCAACCAATAGTAGTTGCAGTAAGCCAGGATATGTGGGGCTGCCTCTGAGGATGGCTCAGAAAATGCAATTGGTGCAAAGATTGGCAGCCAGGATACTAACTGGAGCAAGCTTTAGAGAGCACAAAATGTCCCTACTAAAGTAGATCCATTGGCTGCTGATAAGTTTCCAGTCCCAATTCAAAGTGCAGGTTACACTGTTCAACGTAGAAAAGTTGCGGGCCTGAAAATAGTTGTTCTTTTATGATTTTGGGGTGCTGAAAACGAAAATGACATTTAAAAATGTATATTGGCTCTACTTTTTATGATATAAGCAATCACGTGATCACGTATGGTTGAAAAAATGCATGTTGCGACTTCCACTATGGAAGATTCTAGAATATTCTAGAAAGTTTGATGACGCAGTATTAGTGCCGTGTGCAAAAAGCCCTATATAAGGCCAGACTTTTGTACGGTGAGGGTCAGTCAGTTGAAGACTGAGACAGTATCGTTAAACATCGTTTTACATTGTTCTTTTTACTGTAGTTATTAGGCCTGGGCGGTTTCGTTTCGTTAATTCGTAATTCGTTAATAATTCGTTAATTTTTCCAATTACAAAACGATAACGAACCATTCTGGAGCAATTATTTAAAAAAAATGAATTTTTAAATACGTTTTGTAAATGCTTCGTATTTTGTTATTGTATTCGTTTCGTTATTGTTCTGAGGTCGTTTCGTTATTATTTCTGCATGTCTGGGCCAGTTTTATGGTTTAATTAGTGAAAAAAATTATAATATCACACCAACAGTCAAGAACAGAGGGAGAGGGAAGCTTCAGAAGTTTTTGGAGGTTTTTTAGCGTATTTCGCGGTCGCGTCCGCCATTAACAAATCGATTCGTTATTGTTTCGGAAATCGATTTGTTAATTTTTTACCATTTACGAAATTTCGTAAATATCGAACTTTTTAAAAGGAAAATTTTGTAATTATTTTAAATAACGAAACGCAAAAACCCCCCAAAAACGAATTGATTTTAGAAACAAATTTTTCCGTTGTTATCCAGGCCTAGTAGTTATGCCTCGCACGTGTGTCAATAAAGCACTATGGAAAAAAGATATCAAGGCAAATGGGACTCCGTCAATGCTGTCAGACTCCTGCTGGAGGCTTGTAAGAGGGAATCCTTTCCTTGAATACAAAAGAAAAGTCAAGAGAAGCAAACAGGATATAAACTAAAGTCACAATTAAAGCGATATTTAAACTTTCAGACTTTTCAACTGCATTCGGCCTACTAATATAGTTTCTTGCTGCACAAACATAAACAATAGACTAATTAAATAAATATTTCTCATGTATAAACTATTGGCAATATAATTTGACTAAAATTTAGGAAATATTCACGGTTTATATACTTGCAGTAAGGTTAGGCGCATTATCATAATATTAACGAATTACCTATTGTGGAGAAAATTGAAATAGCTGTTGCATAAAAACCAGAGCCAATTAAGACATTTAATTATTATATTTGAATTCAGCATGTTAAATTTATTAAGAAACGGCACATTTTGTTTCCAAAACGGAGAAAAACTGAAAATTTGTAGAACAGTGTTATTACCTACTAATGGTTAGGGCCCTGCCTATCTTCGTGACCAAATCCCCACTCCCATGAACCGGTACGGGCTCTAAGATCTGCCGGGAAAGCCCTCCTCTCGTTCCTACCACCATCACAAGTGCAGTTGGTGGGGACAAGGAGAGGGACTTTTTGGTGATGGCCCCTCAACTTTGGAACACCTTTCCCAGGAGATTAGGCAGGCTCCCACACTGTCCTCCTTCCATAGGGACCTGAAAACCTGGATGTTCAAATAAGCTTTTGGGATTGCCCAGTCCCTATTTGTTCTACCTAATAGTTATGCAGCCTTGCACGTCATCCCCTGATCTTATTCCATGGTTACAGCTCTGCACTTATCCCATTCCCTTGTCCTATTGTTTACAGTCTGGCCATGTTTACAGTAGCTTATTGCCATTGGTAGATGTTGTTTTATATTCCTATATGGCAGTGGTTCTCAACCTTCCTAATGCCTAGACCCCCTAATACCGTTCCTCATGTTGTGGTGACCCCCAATCATAACATTATTTTTGTTGCTACTTCATAACTGTAACTTCGCTACTGTTACAAGTTGTAATGTAGATATCTGATATGCAGGATGTATCTTCATCCACTGGACCAAATTTGGCATTTGAGAGTTGAAGTTGATTTTTGTCATTTGGGAGTTGTAGTTGCTGGGATTTATAGTCCACCTACCATCAATGAGCATTCTGAACTCCACCAATGACATAATGGAATCAATTTTAGCATACAGATCTCCCATGACCAACAGAAAATACTAGAAGAGTTTGGTGGGCACTGACCTTGAGTTTTAGAGTTGTAGTTCACCTACATCCAGAGAGCAGTGTGGACTCAAAGAATGATGGATCTGGACCAAACTTGGCACGAATACTCAAAATGATGGATCTGGACCAAACTTGGCATGAATACTCAAAATGATGGATCTGGACCAAACTTGGCACGAATACTCAAAATGATGGATCTGGACCAAAGTTGGCACAAATACTCAATATACCCAAATGTGAACACTGATGCAGTTAGAAAAAATAGACCTTGACCTTTGGGCGTTGTAATTGCTGGGGTTTATAGTTCACCTACAATCAAAGAGCTTTCTGAACCCCAGCAATAGAATTGGATCAAACTTCCCACACAGAACCCCCTTGACCAATAGAAAACACTAGAAGGGTTTGGTGGGTATTGACCTTGAGTTTGGGAGTGGTAGTTCATCTACATCCAGAGAGCAGTGTGGACTCAAACAATGATGGATCTGGACCAAACTTGGCATGAATACTCAATATACCCAAATGTGAACACTGATGGAGTTAGAGGAAAATAGACCTTGACATTTGGGCATTGTAATTGCTGGGATTTATAGTTCACCTACAATCAAAGAGCTTTCGGAACCCCAGCAATAGAATTGGACCAAACTTCCCACACAGAACCCCCATGACCAACAGAAAACACTAGAAGGGTTTGGTGGGTATTGACCTTGAGTTTGGGAGTTGTAGTTCACCTACATCCAGAGAGCACTGTGGACTCAATGATGGATCTAGACCAAACTTGGCACGAATACTCAATATGCCCAAATGTAAACACTGGTGGAATTTGGGGAAAACAGACCTTGACATTTGGGAGTTGTGTTGTTGTTGTTCATTCGTTCAGTCGTCTCCGACTCTTCATGACCTCTTGGACCAGCCCACGCCAGAGCTCCCTGTCGGCCGTCACCACCCCCAGCTCCTTCAAGGTCAGTCCAGTCACTTCAAGGATGCCATCCATCCATCTTGCCCTTGGTCGGCCCCTCTTCCTTTTATCTTCCACTTCCCCCAGTATAATTGTCTTCTCTAGGCTTTGCTGTCTCCTCATGATGTGGGAGTTGTAGTTACTGGGATTTATAGTTCACCTACAATCAAAGAGCATTATGAATCCCACCAACGATAGAATTGGGACAAACTTCCCACACAGAACCCCCATGACCAACAGAACATATAGCATTTTCTGATGGTCTTTGGTGACCCCTCTGACACTCTCTGGCGACCCCTCCAGGGGTCCCGACCCCCAGGTTGAGAAATGCTGTTATATGGGTTGAGGGGAGAGAAACTGAGACATTTGGAAACAATTTGAATGGCAGAGGAGACACTAGAACTGCTCCTATCGTATCAGAAGAATTGGAGGGTACACATAATCTAATTCTATTTGTTCATCCCTCACCCATATCACCCTCCACCCATTGCCCTGTTGTATCATAGTAGAACAGCTAACGTTTTATAGAATCATAGAATCATAGAATCAAAGAGTTGGAAGAGACCTCATGGGCCATCCAGTCCAACCCCTGCCAAGAAGCAGGAATATTGCATTCAAATCACCCTTGACAGATGGCCATCCAGCCTCTGTTTAAAAGCCTCCAAAGAAGGAGCCTCCACCACACTCCGGGGCAGAGAGTTCCACTGCTGAACGGCTCTCACAGTCAGGAAGTTCTTCCTCATGTTCAGATGGAATCTCCTTTCTTGTAGTTTGAAGCCATTGTTCCATTGCGTCCTAGTCTCCAGGGAAGCAGAAAACAAGCTTGCTCCCTCCTCCCTGTGGCTTCATTTCACATATGTATACATGGCTATCATATCTCCTCTCAGCCTTCTCTTCTTCAGGCTAAACATGTCCAGCTCCTTAAGCCGCTCCTCATAGGGCTTGTTCTCCAGACCCTTGATCATTTTAGTCGCCCTCCTCTGGACACATTCCAGCTTGTCAATATCTCTCTTGAATTGTGGTGCCCAGAATTGGACACAATATTCCAGATGTGGTCTAACCAAAGCAGAATAGAGGGGTAGCATTACTTCCTTAGATCTAGACACTATGCTCCTATTGATGCAGGCCAAAATCCCATTGGCTTTTTTTGCTGCCACATCACATTGTTGGCTCATGTTTAACTTGTTGTCCACGAGGACTCCAAGATCTTTTTCACACGTACTGCTCTCGAGCCAGGCGTCCCCCATTCTGTATCTTTGCATTTCATTTTTTCTGCCAAAGTGGAGTATCTTGCATTTGTCACTGTTGAACTTCATTTTGTTAGTTTTGGCCCATCTCTCTAATCTGTCAAGATCGTTTTGAATTCTGCTCCTGTCCTCTGGAGTATTGGCTATCCCTCCCAATTTGGTGTCGTCTGCAAACTTGATGATCCTGCCTTCTAGCCCTTCATCTAAGTCATTAATAAAGATGTTGAACAGGACCGGGCCCAGGACGGAAACCTGTGGCACTCCGCTCGTCACTTCTTTCCAAGATGAAGAGGAAGCATTAGTGAGCACTCTCTGTGTTCGTCCACTTAACCAATTACAGATCCACCTCACCGTAGTTTTGCCTAGCCCACATTGGACTAGTTTCCTTGCCAGAAGGTCATGGGGGACCTTGTCGAAGGCCTTACTGAAATCCAGGTACGCTACATCCACGGCATTCCCCGCATCTACCCAGCTTGTAGCTCTAGTCAGGAGTCTACCACTTAATGCTGGTAAAAGCAATCTATTAATCATCTATCCATCTGTCTGTCTATGTATCGTCTACTGTCAAATAGTCCTCTTGGTTTTGTGTCATAAGGGTCACAGTTCAGTAGTGGAAGAAATATTTGTCCATAAAAGGCTGAATCCACAGCATAAATTTGGAAAGAAACCCCAGAGAAACTCTGCCGGATTGTGTGGACACTATTGAACACTAGATGGAAATGTGGTTGCCTTAGTAAATGCGCGGAGAAAGACGACAAATGTCATTGCAGGATGATCTCTGTACTTATATCTTTACAGAGTGGCCTATTTTTTTATTATTTCTGAAAAGCAGTTTTCAGAGAGACTGTACGATGTATGAGACCAGGATCTGAATCCTCATTCAGTCACGGAAATCCACTGGGTGACCTTGGGCAAGTCAAAATGTCTCAGGCTGGATCTACACTGTCATATAATCCAGTTTCAGAATGCAGATTAACTGTTTTGAACTAGATTATATGAATCTACCCTGCCATATCTATATATATAAAAATGCTCTGTGCGTAATGAGTACCTTAAAAACAAAAGAACCAATGAACAAAATCACACCAAATTTGGTAACAAAATGTCTCACAACACAAGGAGTGACCATCATTCAAAAAAATTATAATTTTGTCATTTGGGAGTTGTAGTTGTTGGGATTTATAGTTCACCTATAATCAAAGAACATTCTGGACTCCACTAATGATGGAATTGAACCAAACTTGGCACACAGGACTCCCATGACCAACAGAAAACACTAGAAGGGTTTGGTGGGCATTGACCTTGAGTTCTGGAGTTATAGTTTACCTACATCTAGAGAGCACTGTGGGCTCAAACAATGATGAATCTGGACCAAACTTGGCACAAATACTCAATATGCCCAAAGATGAGCACAGGTGGAGTTTGGGGGAAATAGACCTTGACATTTGTGAGTTGTAGTTACTGGGATTTATAGTTGACCTATAATCAGAGCATTCTGAACTCTACCAACGACAGAATTGGGGCAAATTTCCCACACAGAACTCCCATGACCAACAGAAAATACTGTGTTTTCTGATGGTCTTTGGTGACCCCTCTGACACCCCTCACAACCCCCCCCCCATGGGTCCCAACCAGGTGCGGCTCAACCGATTAGGCAAAATAAGCATTTGCAGTATAGTTGATTTTGCCCAGGGGCGCTCTTGAGGCACTCTTGGGGGAAAATAGACCTTGACATATGCGAGTTGTAGTTACTGGGATGTATAGTTCACCTACAATCAAAGAGCATTCTGAACTCCACCAATGATGGAATTGAACCAAATATGGCACACAGAACTCCCACGACGAACAGAAAATATATATCAGTGATTGGTTGGGGGGGGGGGGGGCGCCAAAATACTGCTTGCTTACCATTGAAAATTACCTAGGGCCGTCTCTGGTCTCTGAGAAACACTGGCACTAGTTGGAGCTTCCGAGGAGTCTTCAGAATCAATCCCACATAGAGTACGTTTCTTCTGGTACAGCTGTACCAGGAGCTCCAACTTTATTTGCTTTGTATTAAATGTTTGCTTGCAGTCCTAGGTTTCAGGGACTCTGCAGATAGGTGGCTTCCTTTGGTTGCAGTTGTAGGGCAAGTCACCTGTCCATCATCGTTAAGTTTAGGTCTCGCCCCTTGCTCAGGGCAATTGGGAAGGGAAGGGAGCCATTTTTAGTTAGTCTCAGCAAGGAAAGCTAATGTACAGGACGTGTGCAAGCTTCCCCTGTACAAAAGCTTCAACCCTTAAGACTTTCCGAGAGAAAACAGTCTTAAGAGCATCAAGACTTTCCGGAAGGAAAACAGTCTTAAGAGTCTCCAAAGATTTCCAGGAAAACAGCCCTAAAGACCAAAGAACTCCAGCTGGAGAACATCTAAGCCTTTACTGGTAGGTCCACTCGGCATTCGAGAAGCAGTTTGACCCAGTAGCAGAGCCCACATCAGTAAGGGTTAGATTACAGTCAGCCTGGGAGAAGTTAAAAAGGGGACTTTCCTTTAAAGTAAAGTAGAAGTTATTGAAGACAGTTGCCTGTCCTTCGTGGGCAAGGTTAGAAAGCTACCAGTTGCATAAAAGCCTGGAATCATTTGTTTATCTTTACTGAAGACAAGAGAAGTTTCTGTTTGATTGTTCATTAATAAAAGACTTTGTTATTCTTCACAAGCCATCTATTATTATTATTATTATTATTATTATTATTATTATTATTATTAAACTTTATTTGTACCCCTCTAGCAATTCCCGAAGGACTCAATGCGGCTTACAAAGACAAAGGCCTCAACATAATAACAGCAAAACAATAACAATACAATTCAAAGCAAATTAAAAACATAAGCAATAACAAAACATTACATCATTATGCAATAAAACCAGGGCCGGGCCAGTGATGGGTACAGGTTAAAAAGTACTGGGTGTGGCAGGTGGCATGTTGGATTTCTGGGCAAGTGCAATGTGCAGAGAGTCTTAAACTCTAATAAAGTGTTTCTGGGACATAGTGCTGGGTTATCCTAATCCGGAAAGGCACATCAGAATAGCCAGGTCTTCAAGTTCTTCCTAAAGACTGCCAACGTGGGTGCTAGTCTAATCTCTTTGGGGAGGGTGTTCCAGAGTCAGGGGGCAACCACATCTAAAGACTATTTGTGGTGGAAAGTCCCTGAGAGCTTCTTTTTGGGCCCCTTGGCTTCCCGCTGGGCAAAGGTTGCAAGTGCAATGTGCAGAGAGTCTTAAACTCAAATAAAGTGCTTCTGGGACATAGTGCTGGAGGTTATCCTAATGTTGGGGTTCAGTCTGATCCTGATCTGTGTGAACAGGATTCTCTGATAGTTTTTCAAACTGAGCAAGCTCTCCCTGACTCTGACAGTGTGGAATCTGTTGTTGATGCAGAGGTCAGTGGGAATGAAAATGAAACCCAACAGTTAGAAGAGAATGTTTTGGAAGTTAGCCGTGATATCTCCCCACCTGGGCTTGATAATGAGGTCCGAAGAGAACAGATAGTGAGAGATAGATTTGTTTCCCAGTCTGTACGAAGGTCACAGCGCCTTCAGCAGAAAGAGGCCCAAACAGAAAAGCCAAGGGGCGTTTCTAAGAATAGCTTCTTTGGTTTAAGAGCATCCCTGCCTGGTGCTTCTTTAGGTCAAGCAACGTTCGGGACTGTGGCTGGTCTTGGCAGAATTCCTGTGTTCCATGGCCAGTAATCCCAGAGGCTTGTAGTTTCCAAGTTCATGGTTAGTAAAAGGCTAACAGACTCCTGGTTATTGTTTTGTGGCTTCTGAAGTTTTGCTCAAGTTCAGAGATCCTATTGACTACTATGTTTTTCTGTGGCTTTTTTACTCTGCATTTACCTTTCTTTTGTAACTAATTTTTCATCAATAAACAAGGATTGCTTTTCCTACAGTCCAGAGTGGTGGATTTAATCTTATGGTCTTGTTTCTTGAACTGGGATGCAACACCTAATCCGGAAAGGCACATCAGAATAGCCAGGTCTTCAAGTTCTTCTTAAAGACTGCCAACATGGGTGCTAGTCTAATGTCTTTGGGGAGGGTGTTCCAGAGTCGGGGGGCAACCACATCTAAAGACTATTTGTGGTGGAAAGTCCCTGAGAGCTTCTCTTTGGGCCCCCTGGCTTCCCGCTGGGCAAAGGTTGCATGTCCTGTTCTAAAGGAAATTCTTTACAGGCCCAGCGCATGAGAGAACAAGGTTGCAGTAATCTGTTCGGGATGTAACAAGAGCATGGACCACCGTGGCCAAGTCAGACCTCCCAAGATTCCATTACCTTTACCTTTCTCCCTAAACGGGTCCCAATGCACCATTCTAACAGTAGCGTTTTCAAGGCTGAACTTGGGAGGCAGATTTCCCAATGCCTCATTCACCAGACCCTCAAATAGAACAAGACTGGCTCACCCCCAGCTTTTAACATAAGCAAAATAAATAAGCGCATTACCATATCTAAAGAGAGTGGGAGGATATAATACCATTAAGTCAAGAGTTTAAAATTTCCTTGCTGCACTGCTGAATTCATCTGTGCAGATTCCTTTAGCAGGCCAGTAGCTCCTGGCAAAGGAAACCTTTTGAACGCCTTTGCTCTTTTCCTTGGCTTTCTGCGCAACGCAGTCCAATCTAGCCATATCTCACCGCCATTTTTCTACAAAAGTATAATATTAGTAAGTGGGGAGATCTCTGTGGTTCTTAGTTAAAGAGGGAGCTGCTAATATTAGACAAACAGAAGTATTAGTGGTGGTTAATCTTTGTGTGAAAGGGGATTTATGGCCTGGCTTCTTAGTATTTGAATTCATTGCTACAGCTAATGGACATCTCAAACTGTCTTAAATCACTGGCTCTTTAGTGTGCCAAAGAGTAATAGAATGCTTAGAGCTACCATAATTTGGCACCTATGTTTAGAATCGGTTGCCAGAGGAACTTATGGAGAAAAACGATCAAGGGAAATATTTTTTTTTCCAAGTGCTCTTTTTCCCTCTCTTTCTCTGAATGTGTTTGATGGCCTGCTCTTGGCTGAATATAATTTGGAGTTGGAGAGATCTTTAATGCATGCTTAATATATGCAAGGCTCTCTAGCAAAAGCTTTCCCAAAATGGAGGGTGGCACAGAATGGTCTCCAAGAGAGTTGAAAAAGTCTCTTTCCTTAAGACTGTCTATAGCAGTGATGGCAGGCATGTAGCCGGGGCTCGGGGGGCTCGGGGGGCTTCAGCTCCCCCCCCCCCCAAATTCTCATGGTGGTTCGCAAAAAGGCCTTACTGGTGCATTATTTAAACTGTTATGTTTATTCATATCATGATCTGATCTCCATACTCAGTATATCCCATATGCATGGGGGTATTGGGGTAACGATACAAAAGGTTTGCTAGTCTAGACCCTCTTTCACTCAGACTCACCCCCCCCCCCCCCCGAAACAAACTCAGCCCCCTCCCCTCCGAATCGAAATCCTGGCTACAGGCTTGCTTAGAAGGATGTAAGGGGAGGGTGAGAAAATCCAGAGCTAGGTAATACAGTAGAGCCTTCCTAATGCCGTGACCCCTGAATACAATTTCTCATGTTATGGTGACCCTGAAACATAAAATTATTTTTGTTGCTACTTCAAACTGTAATTTTGCTACTGTTATGAATCATCATGTAAACATCTGACATGCAGTATGTATTTTCATTCACTGGACCAAATTTAGCATACATACCCAATATGCCCAAATTTGAATACTTGGGGGGGGGGGGTTGATTTTGTCATTTGGGACTTGTAGTTGCTGGGATTTATAGTTCACCCATAATCAAAGAGCATTCTGAACTCCACCAACGATGGAATTGAACCAAACTTGGCACACAGGCCTCCCACGACCAACAGAAAATACTGGAAGGATTTGGTGGGCATTGACCTTGAGTTTTGGAGTTGTAGTTCACCTACATCAGAGAGCACTGTGGACTCAAACAATGATGGATCTGGACCAAACTGGACCCCGAAACCCCCCCCTTGAAAAAAATTCACACACCCCCAACCCCCCCCCCCCCGAAAAAAATTCAGCCCCCCCCCCCCCCCCCCGAAACGAAATCCTGGCTACGGGCCTGAGTGATGGGCAACCTTTTGAGATTGTTGTGTCAAAATTTGCCAAAAATCTGACCATAACTTGGGTGGGGTGTCAACTTTGAGATAAAATAAACGTAATTTTGCAATATTTATAGTTTAAATAAGGAAAAATGTATATTACATGCTGAGTTATGGAGTGAACAATGCTCGAGCATGCAGATGTTAAATTTGTGGAGCCTTTTACAAATTTAAAGATGGAATTAGATTGGCTCTTATAAGGTGTACTTTTTGTGGCCACGTGTCATCAAAAATAGCCATGTGTGTCAGTGCTGACACGCATGTCATAGGTTCACCATCATGGGTCTATAGGCACAAGATGCCCTCTGATCTGGGAAGTTAAGCAGGGTCGGTACTCAGGCCTGTAGCGAGGGGGGGGGGGGTTAGGGGTTCAACACCCCCCCCCCCCGAAATTTTTCAGGTTAAAAAAATAAACCTGGTTTATTCATGAATTTTAACTGGTGAACCAAATCCCCATGCTGCTAAGTCTATGAGATGCAAAAAATTAAGAGTCCCTCCAGAACTACAAGCACTATCTCAAGCAAAGATTGACAATTTATTCACACTGTCATTACTTGCAGCAATAGCCGATGTAGCGAAGCAACCAAGTTGGGGGGGGGGGTTGAATGCTCTCATTAAGGAGGCCAGACTTGGTGGAGGTGGTTGACAAGGACGGAGCTACAAGCTATTGAAGGCTGCTCTGCCTCTGATGTGCTCTTTGCATCAGCGTGAGCTTTTTTGTCGTGTGTGCCGTTGTGCCTGGGGGCTATTATTCTCAATAAAGGAGGGGTGGACGTGGCATCTTTCCCCAGGGGATTGCTTCTTGCCCTCCTATAGGAAACTGAAACTCCCAAAAACCCAAAATGCTGTAAATAGCTCAAAATGAGTTTTATTTATCACAAAGTCATTTCTTCAAAGCAATGAGCTGGAAAACTTTAGGGGGTGAAGGAAAACATATATTACAGTCTCAATTAGTCCTAGGTCAAAGGGGTTTGAAGCTGAGAAGCCTCACCAAGTTTCCTCCTTCCTCAATGGCTGTGAATGCCGGAGCAAACCAGAACCCCAGTTCAGATGGCCTATGTTTCGAAGATTCAGGATCTTCCTTTGGTGCCAAAAGAACTGGCTTGAAGGTGCCTGGGTCTCCTCAATAATTGTCCAGGACGATCTGGACATAAAGCATGAGTCCCAGGGGTAAAAAAAACCTCAGAACTGGTGCTAAGAAGTAACTTAAATCAGGGTCCTTTAGAATCAAGTCTTTTACTCATGTCCATGAGGTGGAGCCAAACAGTACTGATTGACAGCTACAAGCAACCAATCCATACAACTATACATAACCAGGATAAAAGGGGCAGGATTAAGCATGATACAACACTTTAAATCTTACAACTAACAGTTCTATATATAGGTGGCGCCACTCATGCCGTCACATTCCATAAGTCCCAACTAGCAGGATCAGTAGTCATTAGTCCAGTAGTTCTCAACCTGTGGGTCCCCAGGTGCTTTGGCCTACAACTCCTAGAAATCCCAGCCAGTTTACCAGCTGTTGGGATTTCTGGGAGTTGAAGGCCAAAACATCTGGGGACCCACAGGTTGAGAACTACTGCATTAGTCAGTAATGATGCAAGATGGAGTGCCAGCTAAATATTGTGGCAAGAAGTTCCCCAGGTCTGTACTAGGACCATCTACTTCAAAAACCTGTGCATCCAAGATCAATCAATTGGGACTACTTGTGGACTATGAGGGAATGAAAGGAAATAAAATCAAAAACAGCCGATTTCCCGTAATGAAGATTATTAGTCATAAGACTTAATAGAAGCACACATATTTATAGCTTCATTTCAGCTGCAGCACACTTTCCAGCCTGATTCCCATGAACATATCAAAACCAGCACTCAACCCACTTCCTATTGTGGTACACTCCTTAACCACTTTAGTTTTGACTGTGCTTGAACTTTTGCTCTTCTCTGCACCTGTAGCATTCCTGTAGGTATTCGTTATTATATTCCATTTGCATTTGCCTTCCTTCCCTCTTATCAGTGATTTGTGTGTCATCCAAACCACTCCCACAGCAATTAAGTGGGGGAAAAGGAACTTTGAATTGTGCTCGGTAGCAAACTGGCAGTCAATGGAGCTGACACAACAGCGGAGTTGTATGCTCCCTGAGCGCCACTCCTGTTAGTAATCTGGCTGCCGTATGCTGGACCATTTGAAGCTTCTGAGAAGTTTTCAAAGGCAACCCCACGTAGAGCGCGTTGCAGTAGTCTTTACGGGATGTAACCAGAGCGAGGACCACCATGCCCAAGTCAGACTTCCCAAGGTACGGGCACAGCTGGCACACAAGTTTTAACAGTACAAATGTTCCCCTGGTCACAGTTGAAACCTGGGATTCCAGGCTCAGCGATGAGTCCAGGATCACACCCAAGCTGTGAACCTGTGTCTTCAGAGGGAGTGTGACCCCATCCAATACAGATCACCTGACAACTTATGTCAACTCTATGAATTTCATAAGATTTTCTTAAGGCAAGGATTTTTCAAAGGTGCCTTTGCTAGTTCCTTCTTCTGAAATAGAGCCTATAATAATAATAATAAAATAATAAAACTGTATTTATATACTGCTCCATCTCCCCGAGGGGACTCAGAGCAGTTCCCAGGTAACATCACAAAACATACAAAGTAAAAACAACATAACCATAAGATTAACAAAACAAAATATAAGCATAAAAATTGTAGCCATAACACACATATATTAAAAGTAATCCTGCCTGTTCAAGGCAAATTAAAAATTTAAAAGGCCGGGCCAAGATTTGTGCAAGCCCCAAAATTCTAGGGGGCCTGGGAATTAAATGCAATTCTATGGCAGGCAATAATAATATTAGGTACGGGTCTGTGGCTGTTCATTCCAGGGCTGATTAGAGGAAAGAATCTGGGTAATTGGTAGGAAGAATAAGGCCGTATTTGACAATGTGTAGGGCTGAGTTAGAACTGGTCGTTTCTAAAGGCTTGTTGAAACCACCAGGTCTTCAAACTCTTACAAAAGGAGGGGAGGGATGGGCCTGTCTTATTTCCCTTGGAAGGACGTTCCAGAGGCAGGGGGCCACCACTGAGAAGGCCCTCTCTCTCATCCCCACCAACCGCGCTTGAGACGGTAGTGGGACCGAGAGGAGGGCCTCCCCGGAAAATCTTAGAGCTCATGCCAGTTCATAGAAGGATATGCGATCACCTACAGCTCTGGGTACTCATTGGCAGTCTCCCACTCAAGTACTAACCAGTACCGACAGGGCCGTAGCCAGAAAAAAAAATTCGAGGAGGGTTGAAAATTGGGGGGGGGGGGGGGGAGGGTGGAGTTGAAACCTGCCTCTTAGCTCATGCTGAGGAGCCCCTGGTGGCGCAGTGGGTTAAACCCCTGTGCCGGCAGGACTGAAAACCGTCAGATCGCAGGTTCGAATCCGGGGAGAGGCAGATGAGCTCCCTCTATCAGCTCCAGCTCCTCATGCGGGAACATGAGAGAAGCCTCCCACAAGGATTATAAAAACATCAAATCATCTGGGCATCCCCTGGGCAACGTCCTTGCAGACAGCCAATTATCTCATACCAGAAGCGACTTGCAGTTTCTCAAGTCGCTCCTGACATGATGTGATGGCGCAAGTGGCGCCACCTATATATAGAACTGTTAGTTGTAAGATTTAAACTGTTGTATCATGCTTAATCCTGCCCCTTTTACCCTGTTTATGTACAGTTGTATGGATTGGTTGCTTGTAGCTGTCAATCAGTACTGTTTGGCTCCACCTCTTTCTGCAAGAGGGGAGAACTTCCTTTTTCTTTTCATTCTGCCATCAGAGTTCCTGCAACATGTACAGTTGTATGGATTGGTTGCTTGTAGCTGTCAATCAGTACTGTTTGGCTCCACCTCTTCCTGCAAGAGGGGAGAACTTCCTTTTTCTTCTTCATTCTGCCATCACAGTTCGTACCAGATGGACGTGAGTAAAAGACTTGATTCTAAAAGACCCTGATTTAAGTTACCTCTTAGCACCAGTTCTGAGGTTTTTTACCCCTGGGACTCATGCTTTATGTCCAGATCGTCCTGGACAATTATTGAGGAGATCCAAGCGCCTTCAAGCCGGTTCTTTTGGCACCAAAGGAAGATCCTGAATCTTCAAAACATAGGCCATCTGAACTGGGGTTGTGGTTCGCTCCGGGATTCACAGCCATTGAGGAAAGAGGAAACTTGGTGAGGCTTCTTAGATTCAAACCCCTTGGACCCAGGGCTAATTGAGACTGTAACATATGTTTTTCTTCACCCCTCTAAAGTTTATTTTATTTACTTTGCTTGTATACCGCAGTTTCTCAGCCCGTAGGCGACTCAACGCAGTTCACAACAAGAGCAAAAAGACAATCATAACAATATACAATTTAAAAACCATTAAGAGCATAATATACAAAGTAATGACACATCAATAACAACACATTAACGTCTCGTAACTAGAATCGTGATCCAATTCGTCGTCTATAATTCTGTTCCTATATTCGTCGTATTCATTGCACTGTTTATCAAACAGCCAGGTTTTTCGTTTTCTTCGAAACACCATTAACGTAGGAGCTGATCTAATGTCCATGGGAAAGGCGTTCCACAGCCGAGGGGCCACCACAGAGAAGGCCCTGTCCCTTGTCCCCGCCAGTCGTGCTTGTGATGCAGGCGGGATCGAGAGCAGGGCCTCCTCAGAAGATCTTAGAGTCCTGGTGGGTTCATAGGCAGAGATACGTTCGGATAGGTAGCTTGGGCCCGAACCGTTTAGGGCTTTATAGGCCAACGCCAGCACTTTGAATTGAGCCCGGTAGCAAATCGGCAGCCAGTGGAGCTGGTGCAGCAGAGGAGTTGTATTCTCCCTGCGCTCCTGTTAGTATCATGGTTGCCGAGCGTTGGACTAGCTGGAGCTTCCGAGCCGTCTTCAAAGGCAACCCCACGTAGAGAGCGTTGCAGTAGTCTAGACGGGATGTAACCAGAGCGTGGACTACCCTGGCCAAGTCAGACTTCCCAAGGTTCGGGCGCAGCTGGCGCACAAGCTTTAACTGTGCGAATGCTCATTGCTTTGAAGAAATGACTTTGTGATAAATAAAACTTATTTTGAGTTATTTACAGCGTTTCGGGTTTTTGGGAGTTCCAGTTTCCTATAGGAGGGCAAGAAGCAATCCTCTGGGGGAAAAGGTGCCACGTACATCCCTCCTTTATTGAGAATAATAGCCCCCAGGCACGACGGCACATGGAAAGTCCCATAACATCTGAAGGTCCCAAATTTTCCAATTCTTGTTCTAGTAGATTCAATGCCTGGCATCTTTAGTTCAGAGGATCTGAAACAGGACAAAATAGACAAGAAGTTCAGGGGTCCTTCTAAAAAGCCATATAACCCAGAATATCAAGGCAGAAAATCCCACAATAATCTGCTTTGAACTGGGTTATTTGAGTCCACACTGCCATATATTCCAGTTCAAAGCAGATAATGCATCTGGTGGTGTACCTGGAGCAGCTGCCTAAATACAAAACCAGACTCATATGGTTATACGTTTTCACATGTTCTGCCTTGTACCAGTTGTTAGATAATGTGGCTACATATGCAGTTTTCTTTCTGGGCTAACAATCAAGGAAATCGGCTAGCAGGAAAGAGATCAACAACCCAGAGAGTATACAAAGTGATGGGGAATATCATCCCACTTTTTTCTAGGCAGAACTTTCCTAATCCTCATTGTTGTTGGGGTTACTGTGTATTTATGGCAATCATAAAACAAACCTATCACAGAGTTTTTAAGCAACTTTTGTTCAAAGATAGTTTGCTATGGCCTTCCTCTCTGAGTATATCACATGCTCAGGGTCATCCAGTGAATGAGCAAGACTTTGAACCATGGTCTCTCTTGAGTCCTAGTCCTACATTCAAACCACTACAGTTTGGCGGCTCTCCATTTGACTTTGGTCCAACAGAACTGGCCTAACCATTTGTTTCCCATGTTGAAACTCTAATTGCCTTCAAACTCACCTTTTACGCACTATGACCTTCGAAATAACTAATGTGTATCCCATAGAATCATAGAATAGTAGAGTTGGAAGTGACCTTGTGGACCATCCAGTCCAACCCCCTGTCAAGAAGCAGGAAAATTGCATTCAAGGCACCCTGGACAGATGACCGTCCAACCTCTGTTTAAAAGCCTCCAAAGGAGCCTCCACCACACTCTGGGGCAGAGAGTTCCACTGCTGAACAGCTCTCACAGTGGGGAAGTTCTTCCTAATGTTCAGGTGGAATCTCCTTTCCTGTAGTTGGAATCCACTGTTCTGCCTCCAAGTCTCCAGGGCAGCAGAAAACAAGTCTGCCCCCTCCATCCTTTGACTTCCCCTCACATATTTGCACATGCTATCATGTCTCCTCTCCATGTGTAAGTTGACCTCATGCATAAGTTGAGATGCCAAAAGTATGGGTTTTGGTATGACCCATGGACAAGTTGAGCATCAGGTTACTTCTTTTAGGCTCTCCCATGATGGACTAAAGTCTTATCTCTCACCATTCTACTCAGAGAAAAAGGTTCCTTTTTTGATTTCCCATGTTGAAACTCTCATTGCCTTGTACACACACTGACACATGGATAAGTTGACTCAAGTTTTTGGGATTATTTTTTTAAAAAATGGAAATTCTAAATTATTATTCTTATTTTTATTATTAAACTTTATTTGTACCCCGCTAGCATCTCCCGAAGGATTCGATGCGGCTTACAACAGGCCGAAGCCCACACAATACAACAACACAATACATAGCAAATAAATCAATTAAGCAGAAAAACAAATACAATGCAATACAACAAGACATTATTAAAAACTGAGCCGGCCGGAGTAGGGGTACAGGATTAAAAGTGCTGATGTGTCGGAGGGATATGGGATTATAATATAAGTGCGGTGTGCAGTGTGCGGTGGTCTTGGTTCTGACTAAAGTGCTTCTGGGATTTGGGACTGGGGTTTCTAGTCAGAGAAGGCACATAGGGTTCCTAGTCTGAGAAGGCACATTTGAACAGCCAGGTTTTCAAATTCTTTCTGAAGACTGCCAGTGTAGGGGCTTGTCTGAGGTCTTTCGGGAGGGCGTTCCAGAGGCGGGGGGCCACCACGGAGAAGGCCCTGTCCCGTGTCCCCACCAAACGCGCTTGTGACGCGGGCGGGATCACGAGCAGGGCCTCTCCAGATGACCGGAGTGAGCATGTGGGTTCGTAGACAACGATGCGGTCACGCAGGTAGGGTGGTCCCAAACCGTTCAGGGCTTTGTAGGTAAGCACCTGCACCTTAAATTGGGCTTGGAAAATAAACGGCAGCCAGTGGAGCTCCTTGAACAGGAGGGTTGACCTCTCTCTGTAATGGGCCCCAGTTAACATTCTGGCTGCTGTCCGCTGGACCAATTGGAGTTTCCGAGCCGTTTTCAAGGGCAGCCCCACGTAGAGCGCGTTGCAGTAATCCAGTCTAGAGGTGACTAAGGCATGGACCACCCCGGCCAGATCAGCCTTAGCGAGGTACGGTCACATACTTATATATGAGTATGAAGGGTAAGCTATGTGTAGTTGATTCATTGTTCACAGCAACCAAGATATAGCGACATTAAATTATAGTTGCAGATTAATAACTTTATCTCTTTTGCTGTCCAACTGTACCCTTTAGTTACTTTCATAATTAGAGTCTTGTGCCCTCATGAAATGCTGAAGGAATCGTGTCACTGGCTTCAGAGACCAGCTTGGGCTGCTTCCTCATGTTGTCTCATGTCAATGTCAAATAGTTTGGCAACCCAGGCTGAAGACTTCAGGCACTCAGATTTTTTAAGAAGTAAAGAGATTACCGTAAATATATATTTACGTGTGTGTGTGTGTGTGTGTGTATACCATAAATATATATTACTGTAAATATAATGATGCCTAGCTAAAGCAGAAACTTGGAACTATAATTGTAAGAAATTATTTTTGGAAAAAAACCTGCACAAAACAAATGTCTAAGCTGTGATACTACCCATAGGCTTAAGATACTGTGATTAACGCCTGTGTTGTCACCTTTTGATTCTCATCTTTTTGTTATGGCTGAATTTTACTGTAGGCGGTGCAGGGAGTGACACAGTTGTGTTTGTTGCTTGTGCCAGCCTTGAGCTCATTGAGTATAAATGTACCTAATAACAGGGTTCCCAGATCTCTGAATCTGGGACTGTTTCCTTGAATCGTCTCCAGGTGGGAGACAAGGGCACACATTTTCCAGTTTCGGTAGTATCAGCTTCAAGCAAAAGCAAAGGGCTGGGTGTAAATCCTCAGCAAGTGCCTGAGTGTTTGAATAATAAGTTGTGAGCATCTATAGTTGGTGCTTAGTGCAGAATGCATCACTGGCTGCTGTCCCAAGGTGTCAGCTTTTGACCTGAAAAACTCAGGGCCTGCAATTCCTCCAGTAGGCACTACTAAACAGAAAATCGCTCTCTTTTCATGCCACTGGAGAGCTGGAACCACAGAGTGTCTCTGATGAGGATGATGGGACTCGGGTTCACAGCCTGGTTCAAAATGTCCCTGTTATAGACAGTTATTTATTTATTTATCGTGTCATCCGCAACCAGAACATTGTATTACATTTCTAACAGAACAAAACAAACAAACAGATAAAAAAAACACAAATTTTGCAAACTTGGTAGCTGATTAAATGTCCTTTGACCAGTATCTGGCCACTTGGAGTGCCTCTGGTGTTGCCGCAAGAAGGTCCTCCATCGCGCATGTGGCAGGGCTCAGGTTGCATTGCAGCGGGTGGTCAGTGGTTTGGTCTTCTCCGCACTCGCATGTCGTGGATTCAACTTTGTAACCCCATTTCTTAAGATTGGCTCTGCATCTCGTGGTGCCAGAGCGCAGTCTGTTCAGCACCTTCCAAGTCGCCCAGTCCTCTGTGTGCCCAGGGGGGAGTCTCTCATCTGGTATCACCCACGGATTGAGGTGCTGGGTTTCAGCCTGCTACTTTTGAACTCTTGCTTGCTGAGGTGTTCCAGCGAGTGTCTCTGTAGATCTAAGAAAACTATTTCTTGATTTAAGTCGTTGACGTGCTGGCTGATACCCAAACAGAGGATGAGCTGGAGATGTCTCTGCCTTGGTCCTTTCACTATTGGCTGCAATTTCCCGGCGGATGTCAGGTGGTGCAATTCCGGCTAAGCAGTGTAATTTCTCCAGTGGTGTAGGGCGCAGACACCCTGTGATAATGCGGCATGTCTCATTAAGAGCCACATCCACTGTTTTAGTGTGGTGAGATGTGTTCCACACTGGGCATGTGTACTCAGCAGCAGAGTAGCACAGTGCAAGGGCAGATGTCTTCACTGTATCTGGTTGTGATCCCCAGGTTGTGCCAGTCAGCTTTCGTATGATATTGTTTCTAGCACCCACTTTTTGTTTGATGTTCAGGCAGTGCTTCTTGTAAGTCAGAGCATGGTCCAGAGTGACTCCCAGGTATTTGGGTGTGTTGCAATGTTCCAGTGGGATTCCTTCCCAGGTAATCCTCAGAGCTCGGGATGCTTGTCTGTTCTTAAGGTGAAAGGCACTTGTCTGTGTTTTAGATGGACTAGGGATCAGTTGGTTTTCCCTGTAATAGGCAGTTAGGCCTATTAGAGAGAGATGGTTATAGACAGTGAAAAAGTGCAGTTTCCCACAGCAAGGAATGAAAGTGTTGTTACTGAAAATAGCCAGGTGCAGGACAGTTCTCAGCCTGATAATGATAATGAGCAAGCAGGGAAACAGGCTGACACTAACGAACAGACTGACCTTGATGAAATGGGAACCTTAGATCGGGCTGACCGTTTGGAATTCAGAGACCGAAGGAGTGTGAGAATAGCTAACAGGAAGGAGGCCAGAGGAACACCTTCATGTTTTGCAAAGGGTATTAAACAGTGTGTTTGAGACCAAATCTTTGTCAAAGCAACTTTCCGTTTTACTAAGAAGCTTGCCTTTGTTTTGTCTGGATTATCCTTGCAGTTCTTGTGTTCATAGTTTCAGAACTTTGTCATGTTCTCTTGGGTTTTTGTTTTGCTGGTGCCTTTTTGGATTAAGCTTCCAAGTGCTATTTTATATTGATCTTTTGGAATCTTTACCTTTGCTTTTAAGAACTTTTTACCTTTTATTTTTAATAAACTATAAAGACTTCTGGCTGTGTGAGTTTGGTGTTTTTCAGCAAGGTGAATCTACTCTGAGGTACAACAAGCTGACAAGGACTCTAAAACCCATCTAGTGACAGTGGCTACACCCACTATGTAGTGCGAACATACATGTGCTGTCTTCATTGGTTGTAGAATTGATATTTTGGTGGATAGGAACAGATTGTGGAATGCAAATGTTTTGCATATATCTTAGAAGGATGTAAGGGGAGGGTGAGAAAATTCAGAGCTAGGTAATACAGTAGAGCAGTGGTTCTCAACCTTCCTAATGCCGTGACCCCTTAATACAGTTTCTCATGGTATGATGACCCTCATAACTGTAATTTTGCTACTGTTATGAATCGTCATGTAAACATCTGACATGCAGGATGTATTTTCATTCACTGGACCAAATTTAGCATACATACCCAATATGCCCAAATTTGAATACTTGGTGGTGGTGGTGGGGGTGATTTTGTCATTTGGGACTTGAAGTTGCTGGGATTAATAGTTCACTCATAATCAAAGAGCATTCTGAACTCCACCAACGATGGAATTGAACCAAGCTTGGCACACAGAACTCCCACAACCAACAGAAAATACTGGAAGGATTTGGTGGGCATTGACCTTGAGTTTTGGAGTTGTCGTTCACCTACATCAGAGAGCACTGTGGACTCAAACAATGATGGATCTGGACCAAACTTGGCACAAATACTCAATATGCCCAAATGTGAACACTGGTGGAGTTTGAGGAAAAATGACTTGACATTTGGGAGTTGTAGTTACTGGGATTGCTAGTTCACATATAATCAAAGAGCATTCTGAGCCGCACCAACTATAGAATTGGGCCAAACTTCTCACACAGAACCCTCATGACCAACAGAAAATACGGTGTTTTTTGATGGTCTTTGGCGATCGCTTTGACTCCCCCTCATGACCCCCCCCCCCCGGGTCCCAACTCCCAGGTTGAGAAACGCTGTAGCAGAGTCTTGCTTATACGACCTTCACTTATCCAACATTCCATCTTATCCGATGCTCCTATCCGATGCGCCCATTTTCCTCCAGCATTTCCCCTTCAATTAAAGAAGTGCTCCCCAACTCTCTCTCCATTCCCAATAAGTGAAAAAGGAGGAGAGGGGAAATGAGGAGAGGGGGAAAAGAGGCAGGACCGGAAGTGGAAGCATCCTCCCTCCTTCCCTCTTTGATTTCCACGCTCATCTTCCACATCCGGGCACTTTCTGCTAGGCCACTCTACCCCTGAGGTGTTGCCTTGCCTTAACCCGTTGAGTCCCTGTTGTTAGTATTCTAGGTGTCTAGTGCCTTGTCAGATGGGTAACAGTAGGAAACTCCATATTATCAGATGTTCTGCCGGCCCGTTTGTGTCAGATAAGTGAGACTCTGCTGTATGTTTGTGAGTATACAACCTTCCAGGTGGTTTTCTATAACTCTTCATCATGAGTGGTCCACCAGTGGTACCACCACAAGTTATACAAATGATTTGGAGGTGGGGGACGAAATGGAAGTGTCCAGTTTTAAATAAAACGTTGTCCTGCTTGCTGAGTGGGAAAAAGAGAATACCCAAAAAAATATCATTATTCGCATTTGCCCACTTTTGACTTCTAGTTGCTTTTGACTTGCTTTTTATTAGAGATCAACAATTCTTTGAAGTCATCGTCTTTCTAATAAATACTAACTAACTGGATGATTGAATATTGAATATTGACACTAAATGAGCAACTTCCAGGTTCATCCTATTCATGTCTACATATATTTCCTGCTACTGGCAAGAGATTGGCTTGTTTCTTTTTATGATTCCCATCCACACCATCATCAAAAAGGCTGGTATTTCAAATCAAAGCAGTCTTGCCTCCAAAGGTCTGCTATTTATTTGTCGTGTCAGAGCAACCAGTCCATTATATTACATTTCTAACAGAACAAAGCATAGAAACAGACAAAATACAAAACTTGTGAGTTGGGTAGTTGGTTAAATGTCCCCCGACCAGTATCTGGCCACTTGGAGTGCTTCTGGTGTTGCTGCAAGAAGGTCCTCCATTGTGCATGTAGCAGGGCTCAGTTTGCATTGCAGCAGGTGGTCTGTGGTTTGCTCTTCTCCACACTCGCATGTTGAGGATTCCACTTTGTGGCCCCATTTCTGAAGGTTAGCTCTGCATCTCGTGGTGCTAGAGTGCAGTCAGCTCCTTCCAAGTCGCCCAGTCCTCTGTGCCCAAGGAGTAGTCTCTCATTTGGTATCAGCCATTGGTTGAGGTTCTGGGTTTGAGCCTGCCACTTTTGGACTCTCGCTTGCTGAGTGTTCCAGCAAGTGTCTCTGTATATATTAGAAAACTATGTCTAGATTTAAGTCATTGACATGCTGGCTGATACCCAAATAGGGGATGAGCTGGAGATGTCTCTGCCTTGGTCCTTTCACTGTTGGCTGCTACTTCCCGGCGGATGTCAGGTGGTGCAATACCGGCTAAGCAGTGTAATTTCTCCAGTGGTGTAGGGCGCAGACACCCCGTGATAATGTGGCATGTCTCATTAAGAGCCACATCCACTGTTTTAGTGTAGTGAGATGTGTTCCACAATGGGCATGCATACTCAGCAGCAGAGTAGCACAGCGCAAGGGCAGATGTCTTCACTGTATCTGGTTGTGATCCCCAGGTTGTGCCAGTCAGCTTTCGTATGATATTGTTTCTGGCACCCACTTTTTGCTTGATGTTCAGGCAGTGCTTCTTGTGTTAAGAGCACGGTCCAGAGTGACTCCCAGGTATTTGGGTGCACTGCAATGCTCCAGTGGGGTTCCTTCCCAGGTGATCTTCAGAGCTCGGGATGCTTCTCTGTTCTTGAGACCAGCATGCAAGCAAGCAAAGGTCTGCTAAAGGTCATTGAAGGTGTATTCCTAGAAATAATCTGCTTTAATTATTAACTATAATTTACTTTGGCTAGGCTAAAGGCTATGATGCTTTTGGCTACAGTCCATACCCAACACATTCTGACACAATTTTGTTAATTTGAACTGAGCTGCTGGGACCTTCTCACATATTACATAGGAAGAAGCCTCGTGTTGACCTTTCCAAAAAGTGTTAACCCTTTAACTAGTTGGACTTGACATGTTTCATATGTTTTGATGATTCTAACTTAAGACAATCCTATTGTTTCAGTGGGTCTCCTTCAATTAAGACAAACAACAGGATTGAGCCATGTTTGTTTAAATACTGATATATTCATCCAGTATGCAAAGATTTGCATTGAAGGAATTATATATTTCTCACTCACTCTAGGGATTTCTTTCCTTGACGTGGCTTTGTCTCTTCTCAGTCTCCTTCTATGCTTTCCTATAGTGTTGTGCTTGTTTTCATAGAATCATAGAATCAAAGAGTTGGAAGAGACCTCATGGGCCATCCAGTCCAACCCCATTATGCCAAGAAGCAGGAATATTGCATTCAAATCACCCCTGACAGATGGCCATCCAGCCTCTGTTTAAAAGCTTCCAAAGAAGGAGCCTCCACCACACTCCGGGGCAGAGAGTTCCACTGCTGAACGGCTCTCACAGTCAGGAAGTTCTTCCTCGTGTTCAGATGGAATCTCCTCTCTTGTAGTTTGAAGCCGTTGTTCCACGTCCTAGTCTCCAAGGAAGCAGAAAACAAGCTTGCTCCCTCCTCCCTGTGGCTTCCTCTCACATATTTATACATGGCTATCATATCTCATCTCAGCCTTCTCTTCTTCAGGCTAAACATGCCCAGCTCTTTAAGCCGCTCCTCATAGGGCTTGTTCTCCAGACCTTTGATCATTTTAGTCGCTTTTGTTTCATCTGTTCTTTCGTTAATTTCGTGAGCACATAATGAAAAAGCACCTCTGTTCTGTCGCGCGCTGGGCCTGTAAAGAATTTCCTTTAGAACAGGACGTGCAACCTTTGCCCAGCGGGAAGCCAGGGGGCCCAAGGAGAAGTTCTCAGAGGTTTCCCACCACAAATGACTTTTAGATGGCTTGTGAAGTAAAACAAAGTCTTTTATTAATGAACAATCAAACAGAAACTTCTCTTGTCTTCAATAAAGCTAAACAAATGCGTCCAGGCTTTATGCAACTGGTGACTTCCTAATCTTGTCCACGAAGGACGGGAAACTGTGTTCAATAACTTCATCTTTACTTTAAAGGAAAGTCCCCTTTGTAACTTCTCCCAGGCTGACTGTAATCTAACCCTTACTGATGTGGGCTCCACTACCGGGTCAAACTGCATCTCGAAGCACCGAGTGAACCTACCATATCATACAAAAGCTGGCAACCTGGGGATCACAACCAGACACAGTGAAGACCTCTGCCCTTGCGCTATGCTACTCTGCTGCTGAGTACGCATGCCCAGTGTGGAACACATCTCACCACGCTAAAACAGTGGATGTGGCTCTTAATGAGACATGCCACATTATCACGGGGTGTCTGTGCCCTAAAACACTGGAGAAATTACACTGCTTAGCCGGTATTACATCACCCGACATCCACCGGGAAGTAGCAGCCAATAGTGAAAGGACCAAGGCAGAGACATCTCCAGCTCATTCCTTGTTTGGGTATCAGCCAGCACGTCAACGACTTAAATCTAGAAATAGTTTTCTAAGATCTACAGAGACACTCGCTGGAACACCTCAGCAAGCAAGAGTTCAAAAGTGGCAGGCTCAAACCCAGAACCTCAACCAATGGCTGATACCAAATGAGAAACTCCCTCCTGGGCACACAGAAAACTGGGCAACTTGGAAGGCACTGAACAGACTGTGCTCTGGCACCACAAGATGCAGAGCCAACCTCAAGAAATGGAGCCACAAAGTGGAATCCACAACATGCGAGTGCGGAGAAGAGCAAACCACTGACCACCTGCTGCAATGCAACCTGAGCCCTGCCACATGCACAATGGAGGACCTCCTTGCGGCAACACCAGAGGCACTCCAAGTGGCCAGATACTGGTCAAAAGACATTTAATCAACTACCAAACTTGAAAATTTTGTGTTTTGTCTGTTTGTTTGTTTTGTTCTGTTAGAAATGTAATACAATTTGACTGGTTGCCCTGACACGACAAAAAAAAAAGCAACAAAAGCCACGTTCTTTCTCAACTCGCGCAGCTTACCCGTCAATCTGCAGTGGGGGAGTGCCATGAAATCCATGGAAATACTCCCGAGTCAATGGCTTGAAGATTAAGACCTGAGTCCATAAACTAAGAGTATTTATATCTTTGATTGTTTGCCTATTAAATTTTGTGGGGCTCGTTTGCATAAAAAGAAATAAACACGGGCTATACGTTACATAAATGAGCTAGTTAAAAGAGTGAATTAATGGTTCATTAACCTCTACTGAACTTATATTCTTATTAGTGGGAAACCATTTCAATGAGTGGCTAGATGATGATGTGCAGCTACTTAAAGAATTCCAGCAACTGCATTTAATCAAGGGATTTTAGTGAAATGAATGGGCTGGATTCTGGTGACACCCAGAGACTTTAGACTTAAAATATGGATTGTCCTTGGAATATCAGGATTAATTGGAGCATTAATTCAATGCATATGTATATGCGTACACACACGCCTTTGTCAATTGCAAGCAACTGTTTGTAGCCATTAATCAAATGTGTACAGAATAGAACGCACATTTGTAAATTGACACAATAAATTACAAAACTGCATCACAGAATGCTGATTCTCTTTCATTCTATAGGGTGCATTTACACTATAGAATTAATCCACTTTAACGCCACTTTAAATCTATGGATGAGTGCTATGGAATGGCGGAGATTGTAGTTTTACAAGATTTTTAGCCTTCTCTGCCAAAAAGTGCATCATCAAAATACAAAACTACAAAAAAGTACATTATCAAAAGTGCATCATCAAACTACAAATCCCAGTATTCCATAGCATTGAACCATGGCAGTTAAAGTGGCATTGCACTGGGATTGTGGCGCAGCTGGCTGAGTGTCAGCTGCATTAAGATCACTCTGACCAAAAGGTCATGAGTTCGAAGCCAGCCCGGGTTGAAGTGGGTTTCCAACCAATTGTGTAGCCTGTTGTCGACCTTTGCAACCCGAAAGACAGTTGCATCTGTCAAGTAGAAAAATTAGGTACCACCTTAAAAGTGTGGGGAGGCTAAATTAATTGATTTATGAGGCCATAAAGAAGACTCCAGCAAAGCATTCCAGCGGGGAAGCATGCGGGGAATGCGGAAGTGCTTCATAAGCATCGCAGATGGACGATGAAAACAACAGCTCCCCTGGTGGCCAGAAAAAGTTAAATAGCCTCTGTCTATGTCTGTATATGTTGTATGTTAAAATTGGCATTGAATGTTTGCCATATATGTGTACACTGTGATCCGCCCTGAGTCCCCTGCGGGGTGAGAAGGGCGGAATATAAAACCTGTAAATGAATAAATAATAATAAATAAACTGCAAATATTCTACAGTTTACTTTACCACACTAGAGAATGAATCCACTTTAAATCTGGTTTCTGCCTCCTGCAGAATTCTGGGATTTGTAGTTTCATCGGGTTGTTAAAGCCTCCTCCCTAAACTACAAACCCCAGAATTTTGCAGGAGGCAGCAACTGCATTTAAAGTGGATTCATTCTCTAGTGCAATGAGGTCAACATGTGTCATTTCACTCAAGGCCCTTCCACACTGCCATATAAATTATCTGTTTTGAATGGATTATATTTCAGATTATCTGTTTTGAATAGATTATATGGCACCATGTTGTTGTTGTTCATTCATTCAGCCATCTCCGTCTCCAACTCTTCGTGACCTCACAGACCAGCCCACGCCAGAGCTCCCTGTCGGCCGTCACCACCCCCAGATCCTTCAAGGTCATTCCAGTCACTTCAAGGATGCCATCCATCCATCTTGCACCAAAGACACATATAATGCAGTTCAAAGCAGATAATGTGGGTTGTCTGTGTTGATAATCTAAATTATATGGCAGAGTAGAAGGAGACAAATAGAATTTCCCTTCTGATTTCTGTTTACGTTTGCAATCTTTGTTAAGATGGACTAATTTTGGTGAAGCTACTTCTAATAAATTCAAGATCCAGAAGATGATAAACACTGGGAGAGGCATATTTCAGCATTCCAAATGTTGTTGATCTAAAATTCCAAATGTCCTTAGGAAACAGAGGCATTAGTATCATAGATTCATAGAGTTGGAAGAGACCTCGTGGACCATCCAGTCTAACACCCTGCCAAGGAGGAGGAAAATTGCATTCAAACCACTCCCGACAGATGGCTATCCAGCCTCTGCTTAAAAGCCTCCAAAGAAGGAGCCTCCACCACACTCTGGGGCAGGGAGTTCCACTGTTGAACAGCTCTCACAGTCAGGAAGTTCTTCCTAATGTTCAGATGGAATCTCCTTTGTTGTAGTTTGCAGCCATTGTTCCGCGTCCTAGTCTCCAGGGCAGCAGAAAACAAGCTTAATTTGTCCTCCCTATGATGTCCCCTTGCATATTTATACATGATCCTCATCATGTCTCCTCTCAGCCTTCTCTTCTGCAGGCTAAACATGCCCAGTTCTTTAAGCCGCTCCTCATAGGGCTTGTTCTCCAGACCCTTGATCATTTAAGTCACCCTCCTCTGGACGCATTCCAGTTTATCAATATCTCCCTTCGATTGCGGTGCCCAGAATTGGACACATTATTCCAGACGTGGTCTGACAAAGACAGAATAGAGGGGTAGCATGACTTCCCTGGATCTAGGCACTGTACTCCTATTTATGCCTGGATCTACATTGCTCCTTATCGCAGGATCTGATCCCAGATTATCTTCATATCCCAGATGACATCAAATTGGGAGGGATAGCCAATACTCCAGAGGACAGGAGCAGAATTCAAAACGATCTTGACATTTTAGAGAGATGGGCCGAAACTAACAAAATGAAGTTCAACAGTGACAAATGCAAGATACTCCACTTAGGCGGAAAAATGAAATGCAAAGATACAGAATGGGGGACAATGCCTGGCTCGAGAGCAGTACGTGTGAAAAAGATCTTGGAGTCCTCGTGGACAACAAGTTAAACATGAGCCAACAATGTGATGTGGCGGCAAAAAAAGCCAATGGGATTTTGGCCTGCATCAATAGGAGCATAGTGTCTAGATCGAAGGAAGTAATGCTACCCCTCTGTTCTGCTTTAGTTAGACCACACCTGGAATATTGTGTCCAATTCTGGGCACCACAATTCAAGAGAGATATTGACAAGCTGGAATGTGTCCAGAGGAGGGCGACTAAAATGATAAAAGGTCTGGAGAACAAGCCCTATGAAGAGCGGCTTAAATTGCTGGGCATGTTTAGCCTGAAGAAGAGAAGGCTGAGAGGAGACATGATGAAGGCCATGAATAAATATGTGAGAAGAAGTCATAGGGAGGAGGGACACTAGGACACGGAACAATGGCTTCAAACTACAAGAGAGGAGATTCCATCTGAACGTTAGGAAGAACTTCCTGACTGTGAGAGCTGTTCAGCAGTGGAACTTTCTGCCCCAGAGTGTGGTGGAGGCTCCTCTTTTGGAAGCTTTTAAACAGAGTCTGGATGGCCATTTGTAAGGGGTGATTTGAATGCAATATTCCTGCTTCTTGGCAGGGGGTTGGACTGGATGGCCCATGAGGTCTCTTCCAACTCTTTGATTCTATGATTCTATGATTCTATCTGTCAGGGGTGATTTGAATGCAATATTCCTGCTTCTTGGCACGGGGTTGGACTGGATGGCCCATGAGGTCTCTTCCAACTCTATTATTCTCTGATTATCTGGTAGTGTAGACTCATGTAGTCCAGTTCAAAGCAGATAATTTGGGATCAGATCCTGGGATATAGCACTGTGCAGATCCAGCCTAAGATCACACAAAAATTGGACTTGGCTTTCTTTCAACAATGGCACATTTTTAAAGGTGGACTATGCTGCTTTTTCTAGAGAGATCTTTTAAGACACGGCGGGTAGCTGCCACTTCAGTAAAGACCTCTTTGCAGCTTTAAATATTTTTTTTTTACGACCGTGGTCATAAATAGCAAACCGGCCCCAAATATTACCAGATATATTTTTTTCCCTTTTGTTTGTTGGCTTTGACCAATGAAGTAGAACAAGACCTCTGAATGCACCATTAGTTCCAGCGCTGCGCTTTGACGACTCTGCACCGGCAGCTCTTTTGCTATATAAGTCACCAGCTTCACCCGCGCGCCTCTTAGCAAATCCCATTGACAGGCACCCTTGCAATTTTTCTGCATGTTCTGACAGTTTAATTCAGTACCTCCTGGCTACACAGCCTGAGCCTGAGGGGGTAATTCAGTGTGTTGGCATTGCGCGGCTGCAATTAAAATAATTAAGGGAGTCAAGATGGGCTGGCAAAGCTTTCTCCCCCTTTTCTCTCCTGCAGTTTTGCAGAGAGAGAAAGAGCACTTCTCAGCTTTCACCTGGAATGAGCACAAGGTCTCCCTTTGGAATAGAGGGCAATGGAATTACTTATTAACAATATGTTTAATTTCCCTGATATCAAATCTGCTTTGCATTTCCAACCAATTGGCGGCATCTTCTCTCCACCCTCTCATGTGATGCAGTGTTATGTTTGGGCATCATGGGGTGCATCTGCCCCGTAGAATTAATGCAGTTTGACATCACTTTACATCACATGTTGTTGTTGTTCATTCGTTCAGTCGTCTCCAACTCTTCGTGACCTCATGGACCAGCCTACGCCAGAGCTCCCTGTCGGCCGTCACCACCCCCAGTTCCTTCAAGGTCAGTCCAGTCACTTCAAGGATGCCATCCATCCATCTTGCCCTTGGTCGGCCCCTCTTCCTTTTGCCTTCCACTTTCCCCAGCATCATTGTCTTCTCTAGGCTTTGCTGTCTCCTCATGATGTGGCCAAAGTACTTCAGCTTTGTCTCTAGTATCCTTCCTTCCAGTGAGCAGCCGGGCTTTATTTCCTGGAGGATGGACTGGTTGGATCTTCTCGCAGTCTAAGGCACTCTCAGCACTTTCCTCCAACACCACAGCTCAAAAGCATCGATCTTCCTTCGCTCAGCCTTCCCTAAGGTCCAGCTCTCACATCCGTAGGTTACTACAGGGAATACCATGGCTTTGACTAGGCGGATCTTTGTTGCCAGTCTGATGTCTCTACTCTTTACTATTTTATCGAGACTGGACATTGCTCTCCTCCCAAGAAGTAAGCGTCTTTTGATTTCCTGGCTACAGTCTGCATCTGCAGTAATCTTTGCACCTAGAAATACAAAATCTGTCACGGCCTCCACATTTTCTCCCTCTATTACCCAGTTGTCAATCATTCTTGTTGCCATAATCTTGGTTTTTTTGACGTTTAGCTGCAACCCGGCTTTTGCGCTTTCTTCTTTCACCTTGATTAGGCTCCTCAGCTCCTCCTTGCTTTCGGCCATCAGAGTGGTGTCATCTGCATATCTGAGGTTGTTAATGTTTCTTCCAGCAATTTTCACCCCAGCTTTGCATTCATCAAGCCCCGCACATCGCATGATGTGTTCTGCATACAAGTTAAAAAGGTTGGGTGAGAGTATGCAGCCTTGCCGTACGCCTTTCCCAATCTTGAACCAGTCACATCACATCACATATCTACCATTTTTTATGGAATCATAGGATTTGTAGCTTTACAAGGTCTCTAACTTTCTCTGCCTTTCTAGTCTACAGAGGTAGAGAAGATAGGGATATAAAAGTTTCAAATAAATAATAAATAAATAATACTGGAGCGGGTGGTTGCCTCACAGCTTCAGTGATTCCTCGATGACACCGATTTTCTGGATCGTTCGCAGTCTGGCTTTAGGCCTGGGTATTAGGCTTGGGTAACAACGGAAAAATGTGTCTCTAAACTCGTTTCGTTTTTTGGGGTCCATCGCGTTTCGTTTTTTTAAAGAATTCCGAAATTTTCCTTTTAAAAATTTCGAAATTTATGAAATTTTGTATAATTATGAATCGATTCGTTAATGGCGGACGCGATTGCGCAATATGCTAAAAAAACCTCCAAATGGGACAGGGGAAACTTCTGAAGCTTCCCTCTCCCTCTGTTGTTGACTGTTGGTGTGATAAAACAAACAACAACTATAAAGCCATTGAAATCCACAAGCATGTGGACAATTTCAACAGAAAGGAAGAGACCATGAAAATGAACAAAATCTGGCTACCAGTATTAAAAAACTCTAAAATTATAACAGCTAAACAACAGAGAGGAAAAAACCAGGCACAGATTAACACCTCCCAGCAACAGATTTTCCCAGGCTCAGGCAGGCCTTCAAATGCTAATGAAGGTGATCAGCTAAACATTCACACCTAACTGCAGCAGGGAAGAGCTCCTTGCCCCACCCCAGCCATTCCACAGATATATAAACCCATTGTCCTAATTCCAACAGACCTCACCACCTCTGAGGATGCTTGCCATAGATGCAGGCGAAACGTCAGGAGAAATGCCTCTAGAACATGGCTCTATAGCCCGAAAAAACCCACAAGAACCTAGTGATTCCAGCCATGAAAGCCTTTGACAATACATTGAACAACTATAAAACTTGCACCAGACATGCGAAAATAATTACGAAATAATTACAAAATAATTTCAAAATAATAACAAAATAATTACGAAATAAATTGAAAAAATTGTTTCGAATCTAATTTACTCCTCACGCTATTCCTGCATGGCTCAATATTGGATTGTAAGCTAATTTAAATACGAATTAATAACGAATTACGAAATTAACGAATGAAACCGCCCAAGCCTACTGGGTACAGTACCGAGATGGCTTTGGTTGCCTTGGTGGATGACCTCCACTGGGAACTGGATAGTGGGAGTGTGACCCTGCTGGTTCTCTTGGACATCTCAGCGGCTTTCGATACCATCGACCATGGTATCCTTCTGGGGAGGCTCACTGGGAAGGGTCTCGGGAGCACGGTTCTTCTGTGGCTCCAGTCCTTCCTGGAGAGTCATTCCCAGTCGGTGAAGCTGGGGGACTCCTGCTTGGACCCCTGGCCATTGACCTGTGGGGTCCCACAAGGATCCATTCTGTCCCCCATGGTTTTTAACATCTACATGAAACCACTGGGAGAGGTCATCTGGAGTTTTGGAGTACGGTGTCATCTCTACGCAGATGACACCCAACTCCACTACTCATTTCCACCAGACTCCAAGGAAGCCCCAAGGATACTGGACCAGCGTTTGGCTGCTGTGACGATCTGGATGAGAAGGAACAAGCTGAGGATCAATCCTGACAAGACAGAGGTCCTCCAGGTCAGTCGCCTGTCTGATCGGGGTATTGGGTGGCAACCTGTGCTGGACAGGGTTGCACTTCCCCAGAAGTCACAGGTCCGCAGTTTGGGAGTCCTCCTGGACTCAGCGCTGACACTTGATGCGCAGGTGTCGGCAGTGGCCAGGAGAACCTTTGCACAATTAAAACTCGTGTGCCAACTCGTGAAGTCTGACTTGACATGGTGGTCCATGCCTTAGTTACCTCTAGACTTGACTATTGCAATGCTCTCCTTGAAGACGGTCCGGAAATTACAACTTGTCCAACGGTTGGCAGCCAGATTAATAACTGGGGCAACTTACAGGGAGAGGTCAAGCCTCCTGTTTAAGGAGCTCCATTGTCTGCCGTTCATCTTCCGGTCCCAATACAAGGTTCAGGTTCTTACCTATAAAGCCCTAAATGGTTTGGGACCCGCCTACCTTCGTGACCGTATCTCTCTCCATGAACCAGCCCATACCCTCCTTTGCCCTTGCCAGTCTCTCAGACTCACCTTGTGGGTACAAGGGAGAGAGCCTTCTCCTCTGTGCCCTCCCCCCCCCCCCCCCCCGACTCTGGAATTCACTGCCTGGAGAGATTAGGAAAGCCCCTACTTTGGAAACTTTTAAAAAGAGTCTTAAGACCTGGCTCTGCCGTCGTGCTTTCGAAGAGTAGCCACATTATTTTATGCTAGTGCTCCTCCAATGTTCTTGTCCCAGGAGTCATCCCCCCCCCCCCCCCCCATACGAAGGTTGGCTTAATTTCCTATCTCTCTATGAGTTTGCCCTTACAATTAGTTCTCCCCCCTTATCTCACCCTGAGTTTTTAAATCATTTTATGTACACTCGGCCCACCATTATGCTAAGTTCTTATGTTTTGTGTATATTGTTTTATATGCTTTGATGTTTTATATTTTACTGTTACGTTGTTTATTTAATTGTAATTTGTATTGTTACATTGTAATTTTTGTTCGAGCTTGGCCACATGTAAGTCGCTCCGTGTCCCCTTTGGGGAGATGGTGGCGGGGTACAAATAAAGATTATTATTATTATTATTATTATTATTATTATTATTATTACACTGTTCAACGGAGAAAAAGTTGTGGGCCTGAAAACAGTTGTTCTTTTATGATTTTGGGGTGCTGAAAACGAAAATGACATTTAAAAATGTATATTGGCTCTAGTTTTTATGATATAAGCAATCACATGATCACGTATGGTTGAAAAAATGCATGTTGTGACTTACACTATGGAAGATTCTAGAATATTCTAGAAAGTTTGATGACGCAGTATTAGTGACGTGTACAAAAGCCAGAAAGCCCTATATAAGGCCAGACTTTTGAACGGTGAGAGTCAGTCAGTTGAAGACTGAGACAGTATCGTTAAACATCAAGAGAAGCAAACAGGATACAAACTAAAGTCACAATTAAAGCGACATTTAAACTTTCAGACTTTTCAACTACATTAGGCCTACTAATAGAGTTTCTTGCTGCACAAACATAAACAATAGACTAATTAAATAAATATTTCTCATGTATAAACTATTGGCAATATAATTTGACTAAAATGTAGTAAATATTCACGGTTTATATACATGCAGTAAGGTTAGGTGCATTATCATAATATTAACGAATTACCTATTGTGGAGAAAATTGAAATAGCTGTTGCATAAAAACCAGAGCCAATTAACACATTTAATTATTATATTTGAATTCAGCATGTTAAATTTCGTTTCCGCAACTGAGAAAAACTGAAAATTTGTAGAGCAGTATTATTATTATTAATAATAATGGGTTGTTGTAGGTTTTTCCGGGCTATATGGCCATGTTCTGGAGGCAATTTTTCTCCTGACGTTTCGCCTTTGAATGCAAATCAATAGGGCTGGGCGGTTTCGTTCGTTAATTTCGTAATTTGTTAATAATTCGTATTTAAAGTAGCTTACGATCCGATATTGAACCATTCAGGAGCAACTAAAAATCGAAACGAATTTTTAAAATTTATTTCGTATTGTTTCGTAATTGTTTCGAAATTGTTTCGAAATCATTTCGACATCGTTTCGTTATTATTTCGTTATTATTTCCGTATGTCTGGTGCAAGTTTTATAGCTGTTGTTTGTTTTATCAGTGATAAAAAAATAAATTTTCACACCAACAGTCAACAGCAGAGGGAGAGGGAAGCTTCAGAAGTTCCCCCTGTCCCATTTGGAGGGTTTTTTAGCGTATTGCGCAATTGCGTCCGCTATTAATGAATCGATTTGTTACTGTTTTGAAATTGTTTTTTCCGAAATTTCGTAAATATCGAACTTTTTTAAAGAAAAATTTCGGAATTCTTTTAAAAAACGAAACGCAAAAACCCCCTAAAAACGAATCGAGTTTAGAAACAATTTTTTCCGTGGTTGCCCAGCCCTACAAATCAAGGTGATCAGCTGAAACATTCACAGCTAGCCCCAGCAAACAAAAGTCCTTTGTTCTTGTAGGTTTTTTCGGGCTATAGGGCCATATTCTAGAGGCATTTCTCCTGACGTTTCGCCTGCATCTACGGCAAGCATCCTCAGAGGTACCTCACTACCTCTGAGGATGCTTGCCATAGATGCAGGTGAAACGTCAGGAGAAATGCCTCTAGAACATGGCCCTATAGCCCGAAAAAACCTACAAGAACCTAGTGATTCCAGCCATGAAAGCCTTCGACAATACAAAAGTCCTTTGTCTCACCCTGGTCATTCCACAGATATATAAACCCATTTTTCCTAGTTCCAACAGACCTCATTACCTCTGAGGATGCTTGCCATAGATGCAGGCAAAACATCAGGAGAAAAATTGCCTCCAGAACATGGCCATATAGCCCGGTAAAACCTACAACAACCCATGGATTCTGGCCATGAAAGCCTTCGACAATACAATAATAATAATATAAATCCCATGACTCTATATCAGGGGTCCTCAAACGTTTTAAGCAGAAGGTTAGGTCACAGTCCCTCAAACTGTTGGAGGGCCTGATTATAATTTGAAAAAAAAATGAATGAATTCCTCTTCCTGCCCCAACCATTCCCTGCATAGATCCTAGCCAGCAAAGTTTCTCAGCCAATCAGGGAGAGATGTGGGAAGTCTGAGTAGATGTCAGAACTTCACGAAATTGCTTGTATTTTTCTGTAAATGTATGCTTGTACATTTGAAGCATTTACTAGTACTTGTATCCCTTTTGGCCAAACTCTGTAGCTTTGCCTTCAACCTGGAGTGCTTGATCTCTGTTCCGGCTGATCTAGTTTCTCAATCATGGCTAAATCCTCCTTTCATCACCTTGTTTATATTTTTGATGGATAGTACTATGTAACCACCACTTTTAAAATCCACAGTTTTGATTAATCAGACTTTAATTAAACTTGTCCATCAGCATGGCAATAGAAATGTATTGCTCCAATGGTTTTTCTGCCCAACACTGGATAAGCCTCATAGACTATAATTCAGGTGACAAAGTGACATATTTAGTCCAAAGCATTTAGCATTTAGCAGTTAGTGTCAAACTTAGGTTAGGGAAGAGTACGAGGATGAATGGATTTATTTATCATGTCAGGAGCAAACCAAAACAGTTGTATTGCGTTTTTTAACAAACAAACAAACAAAGTTTGCAAGCTTGGTAGTTGATTAAATTTCCTTTGACCAGTAGCTGACTGCATGGAGTGCCTCTGGTGTTGCTGTGAGAAGGTCCTCCATTGTGCATGTAGCAGGGTTCAGGTTGCATTGCAGTAGGTGGTCAGTTGTTTGCTCCTCACCACACTCGTATGTCGTGGATTCCACTTTGTAGCACCATTTCCTAAGGTTGTCTCTGCATCTCATGGTGCCAGAGCGCAGTCTGTTCAGCGCCTTCCAAGTCGCCCAGTTTTCTGTGTGCCCACGGGGGAGTCTCTCATTTGGTATAAGCCATTGATTGAGGTTCTGGGTTTGAGCCTGCCACTTTTTGACTCTCACTTGCTGAGGTGATCCAGCGAGTGTCTCAGTAGATCTTAGAAAACTATTTCTTCATTTAAGTCATTGGTGTGCTGGCTGATACCCAAACATGGCCATATAGCCCGAAAAAAACCCTACAACAACCCACTAACTTCTAATACTTTGTATACATCAACGGGAAACCTTTACCTTTACCTTATGGGGTGCATAGTGAACCTACAGATGTCCTTATTAGGCTTTCTAAGGATACGCTTTCTGTCGCGCGCTGGGCCAGTAAAGAATTGTCTTTAAATAGGACGGGGGCCCTTTCCCAGCGGGAAGCCAGGGGCCCCAAAGAGAAGTTCTCAAAGGTTTTCCACCACAAATGGTCTTTAGATGGCTTGTGAAGTATAACAAAGTCCTTTATTAATGAACAATCAAACAGAAACTTCTCTTGTCTTCAATAAAGCTAAACAAATGCTTCCAGGTTTTTATGCAACTGGTAGCTTCCTAATCTTGCCCATGAAGGAGAGGCAACTATCTTCAATAACTTCTTCTTTACTTTAAAGGAAAATCCCCTTTTTAACTTCTCCCAGGCTGACTGTAATCTAACCCTTACTGATGTGGGCTCCGCTACCAGATCGAACTGTGTCTCGAAGCACCAAGTGGACCTACCAGTAAAGGCTTAGATATTCTCTAGCTGGAGTTCTTTAGTCTTTCAAACTGTTCACCCTCTGAAATTCCTCAAAGATTTAGGACTGCTTCCCTGGAAATCTTTGGTTGCTCTTAAGACTGTTCTCCCCCGGAAGATCTTAAGGGTTGAAGCTTTTGTACAGGGGAAGCTTGCACACGTCCTGTACATTAGCTTTCCTTGCTGAGACTAACTAAAAATGGTTCCCTTCCCTTCCCAACTGCCCTGAGCAAGGGGCGGAACCAAACTTAACCATGATGGACAGGTGACTTGCCCTATGACTGCAGCCAAAGGAAGCCACCTATCTGCAGAATCCCAGGAACCTTGGACTGCAAGCAAACATTTAATACAAAGCAAATAAAATTGGAGCTCCTGGTACAGCCATACCAGCACACTTTGAAGCAAATGTACCAGCTTTAACCATGATTCCTCTGCAGATTTTGGGGCAGTCACCATGGCTGCAGCCATTTTAGCACATTATTTTCTGCAGTGTGAGCATTTCAATTCCAGGCAGGCTACTGTAACTTTAAAAAAGATTTAACGAACGTACCTCCAGTAGCTAAGCTGAAATAAGAATGTCTCATGAGTTTAATGGATCAAACGGCAGTGATGGGTTTTATGGGCTCCTTTTCACTTTAGGGCAAAGGGAAGACGGAGCGGGGCAGGTTGGTTTTAAATTCAAGGATTTATGTTGTTAATCCTCCTGGCTAATTATAATTTATGGGAATCCTGATAAATTAATATGCAGTTGCTATTCAAAAAGCAGAGGATAGTGGAAGGCAGGCATAAACAAGCCTTGTTCATTTTTAATTTATTTCCACCAATGGAGAATATTAAATTAAATGAACACTGGGGCATTTACAGAGGGGATGTGTGTTCATTTTCATTATTTATCCAGAGGTCTGTGGACTTTGTGAAATGGTTTTGTAAAGTTTGTTTCCTTTACACAGCAAATTGTGTGCCGATATTGCATGAGGGTGTCCATTTTCTAGATGTTATAATTGTCTCCAAACAAAGAATTGCAGGAGTAATAACTTTGGAGGCGCGGAGGAGGAAGGAGCGAGGATGCACTTAAAGAAGAAGCAAAATCCTCCCTCATTAAGTTCTTAAGACAAGGAGTCTTTATGATTTAGGATGCGGAACAATGGCTTCAAACTACAAGAGAGGAGATTCCATCTGAACCTGAGGAAGAACTTCCTGACTGTGAGAGCCGTTCAGCAGTGGAACTCTCTGCCCCGGAGTGTGGTGGGGGCTCATTCTTTGGAAGCTTTTAAGCAGAGGCTGGATGGCCATTTGTCAGGGGTGATTTGAATGCAATATTCCTGCTTCTTGGCAGGGGGTTGGACTGGATGGCCCATGAGGTCTCTTCCAACTCTTTGATTCTATGATTCTATGATTCTATGATTTAATTAGAAAATTTAGCCAATAGACACTAGGCTTGGGTAACAACAGAAAAATTTGTTTCTAAACTCGTTTCGTTTTTAGGGGTGCATCGCATTTCGTTTTTTTAAAGAATTCCAAAATTTTCCTTTTAAAAATTTTGAAATTTCCGAAATTTCGTATAATTACAAATCGATTCGTTAATGGCGGACGCAATTGTGCAATATGCTAAAAAAAACCTCCAAATGGGACAGGGGGCACTTCTGAAGCTTCCCTCTCCCTCTGTTGTTGACTGTTGGTGTGATAAAACAAACAACAACTATAAAACTTGCACCAGACATGCGAAAATAATTACGAAATAATTACGAAACAATTTCGAAATAATTTCGAAATAATAATGAAATAATTACGAAATAAATTGAAAAAATTGTTTTGAATCTAATTTACTCCTCACACTGTTCCTGCATGGCTCAATATTGGATCGTAAGCTAATTTAAATACGAATTAATAACGAATTACGAAATTAACGAACGAAACCGCCCAAGCCTAATAGACACAATACTCCTAGAACCATTGCTTTATTTTTCTCTGTGTTCCAAAAAGAAGCTTCAACATGTACGTGTATAAGTACACCGAGTTTGAGTATTCTTGCAATATTTATAAGGAAGTTCAGAAAGTAATGTTTGTCCTGGTATGACTATACCAAAAGCTCCAACTTCCTTTTCTTTCTTTGAGTGTTTGCATGTATTCCAAAGTTCCATGCATTTTGCAATAAGGTGGCTTCCCTTGGTTTGCAATTATAGGGCCAATGACCCATCAGTCATTGTTAAGTTTTGGTTCCGCCCCTTTCCCCAGGGCTCTGGGAGGAGAGGGAGCCATTTTAGGTCAGTCTTGCATTGGAAAGCTTAGCTACAGGACGTGGATTAGCTCCACATGTAGAGAAGCTTCGTTGCTCACAGCATCCGGGGAAATTCTGGGGGGAAACAGTTCCAAAGGACTCCAGCTGGAGAATCTACAAAGCCTTGACTGGTAGGTCTACTTGGGACCCAATAAGCAGTTTGGAGCCAGGAGTAGAGCACACACCAGCAAAGTTTAGAGATTGCCCAAGGAGGGGTTAAAAAGGGTTTTCCTCTTAAAGAAAAGAAACAGTTCACGAAGTCATCTGCAAAGATGACTGCAGATGCCATGAAATCAGAAGACATTTACTTCTTGGGAGGAGAGCAATGACCAATCTCGATAAAATAGTGAAGAGTAGAGACATCACATTGGCAACGAAGATCTGCATAATAAAAGCAATGGTATTCCCCATAGTCAGTCACCTATGGATGTGAGAGCTGGACCTTAGGGAAGGCTGAACAAAGGAAGATAGATGCTTTTGAATTGTGATGCTGGAGGAAAGTTCTGAGAGTGCCTTGGACCACCAGAAGATCCAACCAGTCCATACTTCAGGAAATAAAGCCGGACTGCTCATTGGAGGGAAGGATACTAGAGACAAAGTTGAAGTACTTTGGCCACATCATGAGGAGACAGCAAAGCTTAGAGAAGACAATTATGCTTGGAAAAATGGAAGGAAAAAGGAAGAGGGCTCAATCATGGGCAAGATGGATGGATGGCATCCTTGAAGTGACCGGCGTGACCTTGAAGGAGCTGGGGGTGGTGAAAGCCGACAGGGAGCTCTGGCATGGGCTGGTTCATGAGGTCACAAAGAGTCGGAAGTAACTGAACAAATTAAAAACAATTATATTTGGCTTTTCAACACAGTCTCTTTCCTAGGAAGGGGCAGAAGGGACAAAAACGGGGAGCTCGATTGCCTGCTAAAGTTTCCAATAACTCACTGCATCATTTCCATCTTGACTTGATATTTTGCCCGAGGAGAAACTTGGTATTTTCCTGTGATGTGATGAGGTACTTACTACTTCATCATACTAGAGAATGAATCCACTTTAAATCCAGTTTTTGTCTCCTGCAGAACTCTGGGAATTTGGAGTTTAGTGAGATTGGTAAAGGCTCTTCCCTAAACTACAAACCCAAGGATTCTGCAGGAGACAGCAACCGGATTTCACATGTTCTCGTGTGATGAGGTCCTTTGTAACTCTTGAGTGCAAAGGGAAACATCATATTTCTTTGATTCTTAGACACCATCAGATGTACATTCATTTCAATACCACCTGTTATTCTAAGACACTCCCCATTTTAGAGATGTTTATATAGTAGGGCTGGGCGGTTTCGTTCGTTAATTTCGTAATTCGTTATTAATTCGTATTTAAATTAGCTTACGATCGGATATTGAGCCATGCAGGAGTAATTAAAAATTGAAACAAATTTTTCAATTTATTTCGTAATTGTTTCGTAATTGATTCGTAATTGTTTCGAAATTGTTTCGTAATTGTTTCGAAATTGTTTCGTAATTATTTCCATATGTCTGGTGCAAGTTTTATAGTTGTTGTTTGTTTTATCAGTGATAAAAAAATAAATTATCACACCAACAGTCAGCAACAGAGGGAGAGGGAAGCTTCAGAAGTTCCCCCTGTCCCATATGGAGGTTTTTTTTAGCATATTGCGCAATCGCGTCCGCCATTAACGAATCGATTCGTAATTGTTTTGTAATTGTTTCGTAATTTTACGAAATTTCGTATATTTAGAACTTTTTTAAAGAAAATTTTCGGAATTCTTTTTAAAAACGAAATGCAAAAACCCCCTAAAAACGAATCGAGTTTAGAAACAATTTTTTCCGTGGTTACTCAGCCCTATTATATAGGGGAACCGTGTGTCTTACAACCGAAGAAATACAGTAATTAAGTTGTCAAATGAAAATAGCTTCACGCAGGGAGAGATGGCTAACAATTTCAAAGTGCATATTTAAGCGGAATTATAATAAATGAAAGAGTGCTTGTTTAAACATCTGTCACCAGCAATTTGATATCATGTGCATGTGTGTCTGAGCAAGTTCTCAGTACTCAACACGACTTTGTAGCCTTTGGGGTTGAAAATGTGTACATCCCACCTTAAACAAGCAAACCAAAATTTTTGGTAGTGCCAGTAATGCAGCCCTCCATTCTGATATGGTTTGAGCCAATCTTATTTTCCATCTTCATCACTATGATACTTCATCTTGTTGATGGGAAGCTTCCCACCGGAGTGGGAAAGGCCCCCTCCATGGCTGTGGCCATGGTGAGGGCCTTACACTCGCCCCTTGCGCCTCTGAGGCCGGAGGGCGCATGGGGCAAGCAGGAAAGGCCCCCTCCTTAAAGTCATAAATATCTACTATTTACATATCATGCACTTGATGACAGCGGTTATTCGTTCAACATCTTTATTAATGACTTAGATGAAGGGCTAGAAGACATGATCATCAAGTTTGCAGACGACACCAAATTGGGAGGGATAGCCAATACTCCAGAGGACAGGAGCAGGATTCAAAACGATCTTGACAGATTAGAGAGATGATTGGCCAAAACTAACAATATGAAGTTCAACGGGGACAAATGCAAGATACTCCACTTTGGCAGAAAAAACGAAATGCAAAGATACAGAATGGGGGAGGCCTGGCTTGAGAGAAATATGTGTGGAAAAGATCTTGGAATCCTCGTGGACAACAAGTTAAACATGAGCCGACAATGTGATGTGGCGGCAAAAAAAGCCAATGGGATTTTGGCCTGCATCAATAGGAGCATAATGTCTAGATCTAGGGAAGTAATGCTACCCCTCTATTCTGCTTTGGTTAGACCACATCTGGAATATTGTGCCCAATTCTGGGCACCACAATTCAAGAGAGATATTGACAAGCTGGAATGTGTCCAGAGGAGGGCGACTCAAATGATCTGGAGAACAAGCCCTATGAGGAGCGGCTTAAGGAGCTGGGCATGTTTAGCCTGAAGAAGAGAAGGCTGAGAGGAGATATGATTGCCATGTATAAATATGTGAGAGGAAGCCACAGGGAGGAGGGAACAAGCTTGTTTTCTGCTTCCTTGGAGACTTGGACGCGAAACAATGGCTTCAAACTATAAGAGAGGAGATTCAATCTGAACACGAGGAAGAACTTCCTGACTGTGAGAACTGTTCAGCAGTGGAACTCTCTGCCCCGGAGTGTGGTGGAGGCTTCTTCTTTGGAAGCTTTTAAACAGAGGCTGGATGGCCATCTGTCAGGGGTGCTTTGAATGCAATATTCCTGCTTCTTGGCAGGGGGTTGGACTGGATGGCCCATGAGGTCTCTTCCAACTCTTTGATTCTATGATTCTATGATTCTACCGTCATTCTCTCTCCTTGCTGACTTGAAGTACAGTAATTTCAGGGCAAACAGAGAGACAAGGAACTTGTGTGTTGTTGTTTTTGTTTTCAAGTTACCTGCTCTATTTGTCTAGAATTCAGAAGCTTCCTACAACATCACGTTGTTATAAATCTGCCGTTACTCCAGACCATGCTGCATTCCTGGCAGATTTATAACAACTTAATTTTGTTATGAATATACAGCAATCACACTGCAATTATACTGCAATCATTTTGCACTGAAACACTTATTAGACACATGTTCTTGCCAAGATTACTTCCACTTTGTGATTACACTGCTGCAACTGATTCTCACCATGTTGGTGAAACACTTCTTAGACACCTTTTTGTGACATGGTAATTTAGATTTACTAGCATGCTGGAGGTTAAACTAACTGCTTATGAGAGCGTCAAACAAATATCTATCTATCTATCTATCTATCTATCTATCTATCTATTAGACTTGGGCGGTTTCATGTATTATCGAAGGCTTTCATGGCTGGAATCACTAGGTTCTTGTGGGTTTTTTCAGGCCATAGAGCCATGTTCTAGAGGCATTTCTCCTGACGTTTCGCCTGCATCTATGGCAAGCATCCTCAGAGGTATTGAGGGAGTGGAGGATGCTACCTCTGAGGATGTTTGCCATAGATGCAGGCGAAATGTCAGGAGAAATGCCTCTAGAATATGGCTCTATAGCCCGCAAAAACCCACAAGAACCTTGGGCGGTTTCGTTCGTTAATTTCGTAATTCGTTATTAATTCGTATATAAATTAGCTTACGATCCAATATTGAGCCATGCAGGAATAGTGTGAGGAGTAAATTAGATTCGAAACAATTTTTTCAATTTATTTCGTAATTATTTCGTTATTATTTCGTAATTATTTCGAAATTATTTCGTAATTATTTCGTAATTATTTTGGCATGTCTGGTGCAAGTTTTATAGTTGTTGTTTGTTTTATCACACCAACAGTCATCAACAGAGGGAGAGGGAAGCTTCAGAAGTTCCCCCTGTCCCATTTGGAGGTTTTTTTAGCATATTGTGCAATCTTGTCCGCCATTAACGAATCGATTCGTAATTTTACGAAATTTCGTAAATTTTCGAAATTTTTAAAAGAAAATTTCGGAATTCTTTAAAAAAACGAAACGCGATGGACCCCTAAAAACGAAACGAGTTTAGAAACAATTTTTTCCGTTGTTACCCAAGCCTACTATCTATCTATCTATCTATCTATCTATCTATCTATCTCTATCTATCTATCTTTCTATCTTTCTATCTTTCTATCTTTCTATCTTTCTATCTTTCTATCTACGATATTTATCTGCCGCCCTTCTCACCCTGAACAGGACTCAGAGCGGCTTACAAGGATAAAGTAAATACAATATATTATTTTATCACCTCACTACCTCTGAGGATGCTTGCCATAGATGCAGCCGAAATGTCAGGAGAGAATGCCTCTAGACCTTGGCCATATAGCCCGAAAAAAACCTACAACAACCCAGTGATTCCGGCCGTGAAAGCCTTCGACAATACATTTTATTTTATTATCATAGCACAATATTAATATTATATATTATATTGTACTATAACATTATACTGTACTATTATTAATAATATTACATTTAATATAAAATATATAATTATAATATCATTTTATTATTATTAGTAGTAGTAGTAGTATATTGTATTACATTATAATATCAATATTATATGTATATACTAGGCTTGGGTAACCACGGAAAAATTTGGTTCTAAACTCGTTTTGTTTTTAGGGGGCCCTTGCGTTTCGTTTTTTTTTTAATAATTCCGAAATTTTCCTTTTAAAAATTTCGAAATATACGAAATTTTGTAAAATTATGAATCGATTCATTAATGGCGGATGCGATTGCGCAATATGCTAAAAAAAACCTCCAAATGGGACAGGAGGAACTTCTGAAGCTTCCCTCTCCCTCTGTTGTTGACTGTTGGTGTGATAAAACAAACAACTATAAAACTTGCACCAGACATGCGAAAATAATTACGAAATAATTACGAAATAATTACGAAATAATTACGAAATAAATTGAAAACATTGTTTCGAATCTAATTTACTCCTCACACTATTCCTGCATGGCTCAATATTGGATCGTAAGCTAATTTAAATACGAATTAATAACGAATTACGAAATTAACGAACGAAACCACCCAAGCCTAGTATATACAATATATTATATTATATTATATTATGTTATGTTATGTTATGTTATATTATATTATATTATATTATATTACATTATATTATATTATAAGCACAGTGCAGGAGACAAGATGGAACTGCCTTCATGGGCCGTCTCTTCACTCTGATCTCAGAGCAGCAGTTGGTGCTGGGGGGGGGGGGCTCCCAACTGATGAGAGTGGAGGCAAGATGGAACCGCCTTCATGGCCCCTCTCTTCACTCTGATCTCAGAACAGCGGTTGGTGCTGGGTGGGGGGGGGGGGGAGCTCCCAACAGATGAGAGTGGAGGCAAGATGGAACTGCCATCATGGCCCCTCTCTTCACTCTGATCTCAGAACAGCGGTTGGTGCTGGGTGGGGGGGCTCCCAACAGATGAGACTGGAGGCAAGATGGAACCGCCTTCAGGGCCCCTTTCTTCACTTTGATCTCAGAGCAGTGATTAGTGCTGGAGGGTGGGGGGGCTTCCAACAGATGAGACTGGAGACAAGATGAAACCGCCTTCATGGCCCCTCTCTTCACTCTGATATCAGAGCAGTGGTTGGTGCTGAAGTTGGGGGGGGGGGGCAACTGATGACATTGGAGTTAAGATGGAACTGCTTTCATGGGCCCTCTCTTCACTCTGATCTCAGAGCAGCGGTTGGTGCTGGAGTGGGGGGGGGCAACAGATGACACTGGAGGCAAGATGGAACTGCCTTCATGGTCCTTCTTTTCACTCTGATCTCAGAGCAGCGATTGGTGCTGGAGTGGTGGTGGTGGGGGGCTCCCAAATGATGAGAATGGAGGCAAGATGGAACCTCCTTCATGGCCCCTCTCTTCACTCTGATCTCAGAGCAGCGGTTGGTGCTGGAGGGGGGTGGTGGGCTTTGGCTGTAGCAGAGAATCTCTGAATCCATTTTATATATATTTAAAAATCTTCATTTAGGATGAAAAATGCAAAGATAGCAGCAGGTGATGAGGGAAAGTTCTCCCTTTGGTGTTTAACAAACGATTCCACCGCATGTATCCGGGAGATATTTGTCTCAATGGCTTGTCTTGGGGATTAGTGTGGGTTTTCTACACAGTGGTGGGTGTGCATTACCCAGATGATTGGATATTCTTTTACACCTATATACCGAACATTTGACATAAGGTTATCAGAAATTGAAGTAGGTTCTGGATTAACTTTCATTGGAGAAATCACTTGATGCAATTACATGCCTGGATTTGGTGGGTTGCAAAGTAGGCCCTGCAAATGACATGTCCCAATATGGTTGGTCTGCGGGATTCTGTTTTCCTCCTTCCTGCCAGGGATGCAGATTTAGTTTATTTAGTTTTGGCTGCTATTTATCTATTTACTTGCAAACTTCTTCCTACCAATGCAGGAAGTTTAAGAGTTACTAATAATCCCACCGTTTCCTTTTCTCCAGAAGAGATGGCAGGGTAGCAAATATTATATTTGGAAATAATCTGCCCGACTGTTCTTTTGATAGAAAAATCTCCCAGCTGTGCATCACTAGATGAAGCTCAGCTCACCGCATTAGGAGACTTGGAAGATTTAAAGCAATTTGCTCATCTTCTTTGATTTTACACATGTCGCAGGGCTTTTCTGCTTTCATACAAAAGGGACCTTCAGATTCCGACAGTGATTTGTTTTGGGCCACAATCAGACACAACTTTCTGGATACTGTCAAAGCCTTTCAAATACTCTCCAAACTATCTTGCCTGCAGAAAGCCCCATCTCACCCTGTATTAAGGTGAATGGCCGTGAACACATGGCACGAGATAAGCATGGGGATTTAGTGTACAGGGTGGGATCTGATGGGCTGATCATTTTCCTTTTGGTGAAAGAATGGACTTGCAAAAACGTGCAGTGTTTTTCACAGTTGGAACAGACCAGAATATCCATCCAGGCCAACTCCTTTCCACCATGCAGGAACACAAAAGCAAAGCATCCCCAGCAGATGGACATTAGGGCTGTCCAAACACGAAAAAATTTGTTTCTAAACTCGATTCGTTTTTTGGGGTCTTTGTGTTTTGTTATTTAAAAGAATTCCGAAATTTTCCTTAAAAAACGTTCGATATTTACAAAATTTCGGAAATCATAAAACAATTACGAAACAATTACGAATCTAGGTTCTTGTGGGTTTTTTCGGGCTATAGAGCCATGTTCTAGAGGCATTTCTCCTGACGTTTCGCCTGCATCTATGGCAAGCATCCTCAGAGGTTGAGAAGGTCTGTTGGAAGTAGGAAAAATGGGTTTATATATCTGTGGAATGGCTGGGGTGGGGCAAGGAGCTCTTCCCTGCTGCAGTTAGGTGTGAATGTTTAGCTGATCACCTTCATTAGCATTTGAAGGCCTGCCTGAGTCTGGGAAAATCTGTTGCTGGGAGGTGTTAATCTGTGCCTGGTTTTTTCCTCTCTGTTGTTTAGCTGTTATAATTTTAGAGTTTTTTAATACTGGTAGCCAGATTTTGTTGATTTTCATGGTCTCTTCCTTTCTGTTGAAATTGTCCACATGCTTGTGGATTTCAATTGCTTCTCTGTGTAGTCTGACATGGTGGTTGTTGGTGTGGTCCAGCATTTCTGTGTTCTCAAATAATATGCTGTGTCCAGGCTGGTTCATCAGGTGCTCTGCTATGGCTGACTTCTCTGGTTGAAGTAGTCTGCAGTGCCTTTCATGTTCCTTGATTCGTGTTTGGGCAATGCTGCGTTTGGTGGTCCCTATGTAGACTTGTCCACAGCTGCATGGTATACGGTAGACTCCTGCAGAGGTGAGAGGATCCCTCTTGTCCTTTGCTGAACGTAGCATTTGTTGGATTTTCTTGGTGGGTTTGTAGATTGTTTGTATGTTGTGTTTCCTCATCAGCTTCCCTCTGCGATCAGTGGTTCCCTTGATGTATGGCAGGAACACTTTTCCTCTGAGTGGATCTTCATCTTTACTCTCGTGGCTTGTTCTTGGTCTTGCAGCTCTTTTGATGTCTGAGGTGGAGTATCCATTGGCCTGGAGAGCCCAGTTGAGGTGGTTCAGTTCATCTTGGAGGAGGTGGGGTTCGCAGATTTTTGTTTTACGAATCGATTCGTTAATGGCGGCTGCGATCGCGCAATACGCTAAAAAAACTTCTGAAGCTTCCCTCTCCCTCTGTTGTTGACTGTTGGTGTGATATTATAATTTTTTTTCACTGAGAAAACAAACAGCAACCCTAAAACTTGCACCAGACATGCGGAAATAATAACGAAACATTTACGAATCAATAATGAAACAATTCTGAAACAATTACGAAACGAATTGGAAAAATTCGTTTCGTTTTTTAGTTGCTCCTGAATGGTTCAATATCGCTTCATTATAAAAAAAATAACGAATTTTTAACGAATTACGAAATTACGAAACGAAACCGCCCAGCCCTAATGGACATCACACTTCTGCTTAAAAACCTCTGGAGTCTCCACTACACAAGCAACATATTCCACTGTCAAATAGCTCTTTGTCTGGATATTTTTTCCTAATGTTGATGGGAAATATTTTTCAGTAGTTTGAATCCATGGCTCCTTCTTCAAATAAAATCAGAATCATAGAATCATAGAATCATAGAATCAAAGAGTTGGAAGAGACCTCATGGGCCATCCAGTCCAACCCCCTGTCAAGAAGCAGGAATATTGCATTCAAATCACCCCTGACAGATGGCCATCCAGCCTCTGTTTAAAAGCTTCCAAAGAAGGAGCCTTCACCACACTCCGGGGCAGAGAGTTCCACTGCTGAACGGCTCTCACAGTCAGGAAGTTCTTCCTCATGTTCAGATTGAATCTCCTCTCTTGTGGTTTGAAGCCATTGTTCCGCGTACTAGTCTCCAAGGAAGCAGAAAACAAGTTTGCTCCCTCCTCCCCGTGGCTTCCTCTCACATATTTATACATGGCTATCATATCTCCTCTCAGCCTTCTCTTCTTCAGGCTAAACATGCCCAGCTCCTTAAGCCACTCCTCATAGGGCTTGTTCTCCAGACCCTTGATCATTTTAGTCACCCTCCTCTGGACACATTCCAGCTTGTCAATATCTCTCTTGAATTGTGGTGCCCAGAATTGGACACAATATTCCAGGTGTGGTCTAACCAAAGCAGAATAGAGGGGTAGCATTACTTCCCTAGATCTAGACACTATTCTCCTATTGATGCAGGCCAAAATCCCATTGGCTTTTTTTGCCGCCACATCACATTGTTGGCTCATGTTTAACTTGTTGTCCACGAGGACTCCAAGATCTTTTTCACACGTACTGCTTTCGATCCAGGCATCCCCCATTTTGTATCTTTGCATTTCGTTTTTCCTGCCAAAGTGGAGAAGGACAATTGCTGGACTGTGAACTAGTGCAGCATAAACTCAAATGGCTCAATCCTGGGAGTTGTAGTTTGGTGAGGCACCAGCACTCTTTGGCAGTGATAGTTAAAGACCATGTAAAACTATAACTCCCAGGATGCCATATAAAATAAATGCAGCAAGAGTAGTAAGATTTTTAATTCAATTTCTTTGACAGGGAAAGATATATAAAATAATCCCAACGCTGCTCAGCCAAATTATAACGATGAAACCTCCACTACCGACTAGCTCACCAAAATATAGAGGGAGTATGATTGTTGAACCAATTGTCTATTAAAAAGTGAGGAACTGAGAACCACTGGAACTGAGAGACTTAAAATGATTCTTCAAAAGATTTCCGCTGCCACCATATTAATATTAATCAGGCTGAGGTAATATTGAGAGTTTGTTCTGTAACACACACTGTGTCACTATAGTTTCTTAGAGGCTGCTGTGAAGCCATTTTTAGTAATACTTTGACCACAAAGGTATTCACACTGAGGTTGGTATAAGTTGATAAAAATAACAAGAACGTTTATTGAACAGACTTGAAATATTCAGGTACAAATGTTTAATGGTTTCAGAAAATACTGGCATAAAAAGTGTGTGATTGCGTTTGAGTAAAGATCTTAAAAACTTCTGGGTTACAAGTCTTGAAAGTTTCAACACAGAAAATTACTTCTGGAAATGAATCTCTGAAAGTAACTCCCAAAAATCCCCCTTAGGAATCCAGCCAAAAACCCTGAACTAGACTTCCTTAGGAAATGAACAGACCACTAATGAGGTGCTGCTCCACACAGTATTCCAGCTATTTACTCAATAACTGTTCTGAATACTACACAAAAGACTGACCCAAACTACTTCAAAACCCAAACTGCCCTTGCTAACGTAAACTTAGTAATCAGTGGAACATCCAGAGGCCATACAGTCTAACCTCCTTCTGCATGCAGGAAAAGCACATTCAGACACCCCAACTGATGGCCACCCGGCCTTTGTAGTAATAACAACAAAAACAACAACAACCCCAGGGGTCATCCATTCCAACCCCTTTCTGCTATGCAGGAAAATCACAATCATAGAATCATAGAATCATAGAATCATAGAATCAAAGAGTTGGAAGAGACCTCATGGGCCATCCAGTCCAACCCCCTGCCAAGAAGCAGGAATATTGCATTCAAATCACCCCTGACATATGGCCATCCAGCCTCTGCTTAAAAGCTTCCAAAGAAGGAGCCTCCATCACACTCCAGGGCAGAGAGTTCCACTGCTGAACGGCTCTCACAGTCAGGAAGTTCTTCCTAATGTTCAGATGGAATCTCCTCTCTTGTAGTTTGAAGCCATTGTTCCGCGTCCTAGTCTCCAAGGAAGCAGAAAACAAGCTTGCTCCCTCCTCCCTGTGGCTTCCTCTCACATATTTATACATGGCTATCATATCTCCTCTCAGCCTTCTCTTCTTCAGGCTAAACATGCCCAGTTCCCTAAGCCGCTCCTCATAGGGCTTGTTCTCCAGACCCTTGATCATTTTAGTCGCCCTCCTCTGGACACATTCCAGCTTGTTAATATCTCTCTTCAATTGTGGTGCCCAGAATTGGACACAATATTCCAGATGTGGTCTAACCAAAGCAGAATAGCGGGGTAGCATTACTTCCTTAGATCTAGACACTATGGTCCTATTGATGCAGGCCAAAATCCCATTGGCTTTTTTTGCCGCCACATCACATTGTTGGCTCATGTTTAACTTGTTGTCCACGAGGACTCCAAGATCTTTTTCACATGTACTGCTCTCGAGCCAGGCATCCCCCATTCTGTATCTTTGCATTTCATTTTTTCTGCCAAAGTGGAGTATCTTGCATTTGTCACTGTTGAACTTCATTTTGTTAGTTTTGGCCCATCTCTCTAATCTGTCAAGATCGTTTTGAATTCTGCTCCTGTCCTCTGGACTATTGGCTATCCCTCCCAATTTGGTGTCGTCTGCAAACTTGATGATCATGCCTTCTAGCCCTTCATCTAAGTCATTAATAAAGATGTTGAACAGGACCGGGCCCAGGACGGAACCCTGCAGCACTCCACTTGTCACTTCTTTCCAAGATGAGGAAGAAGCATTAGTGAGCACTCTCTGTGTTCGTTCACTTAACCAATTACAGATCCACCTCACCGTAGTTTTGCCTAGCCCACATTGGACTAGTTTCCTTGCCAGAAGGTCATGGGGGACCTTGTCGAAGGCCTTACTGAAATCCAGGTACGCTACATCCACGGCATTCCCCGCATCTACCCAGCTTGTAACTCTATCGAAGAAAGAGATCAGATTAGTCTGGCATGTACCCTATCAAGTGTCCATCCAGCCTTTGTAATAATAGTAGTAATAGGAGCCATCCCAGGGGCTTTCTAATCCAATCTCCTTCTACCATGCAGAAAAGCGCAATCAAAGCATCCCTAACAAATGGCTACCCAGCCATAATAATAATAATAATAATAATAATAATAATAATAATAATAATAGCTGAAATCCCATGGGCCATCCAGTTCAACCCCCTTCTGCCATGCAGGAAAAGCACAGTCGAAGCACCCCCTTAATGGTGGGAGGGAAACAGGGTTTTGGAAGTAAGGAAGGCAAGGGGAAAACAATCCGGATGGTGAAGGAAAATGCTTTGGGCAGCAAGGGAGTAATGAGGAGGGAGAGGAGCATGAAAGAGGAGGAAATGTTTGGGAGGGCGAGGGAACCCCAGAGCTCTTTGCTATGCTTCATGGAGCCCCAAGGGCTCTGCAGAGCACACTTTAAGAACTGCTGCCATAGAGTCATGCTGGAAGACATAGAAAATGCCTAGAGGCCGGGTCACTTTTTGGATGTGGATTAACAGAATTGCAGAACCATTGCCACAAATACAGAGGTCATACTGTACATTTCTTATGCATTTCATTGTGTGTTTTTTTTCTGGGAATGAATAAGGCCTCCCCCTGACATTTTTCCACTCTTCCACTCCCTGCCAAGTCGAAGTACATAATAGCCAGGCCCATGCGGCAAATACTCCCCCATTCACCCTTCTCCATCCCTGGCAACAATACTGAAACAACAAATTAAAGACCCAAGAATTTGCTGCCCTTTCCCGACACTCTACATCTGGTCCCTGGGGCAGCTAGTACTTCCAGCCCTGAAAAGGAAGACAGAAACCATTTCAATGAATAAATAACCCCCCTGGGCTAGAGAAAATCTCTCCGAGGTACGGGTACATCCAACCCTAGCCTTGACAGCCCTCCCAGAGTCAATTCAACACAGTGCTAAATTTCCTTCGGCGTAAGCTATGAAAAATGAGCATGCAAATGCAATTTTGTTTTCCCCTCCTGTACAATTAGCATGAAAATCTAGCCTAAATGGTTAATGTGGCAGAACTCCTCCATGAATAGAGCTTTCTGCCGGGTGGAGAGATGTAAGTAAATACTTCTGCTGAAACAATATGACGTTTATGTCGAACCGTCCAGGATGAATCTAGTCTAGAGGGCCAACGCGGGGGTCAGTTTCCAACCAACTGTGTGGTGCAGAATCTTGCTTGAAGGAGGGAGAGGGGATAATTTAGAGGTGGAAAGAATCACTTATGCACTAAAACCCTATTAGATGTTAAAATAAATAATATTGAATGCTGGGGATATTAAAACAATTTGTTCTTGGCCAATGAAACAGAGGGGTCTCTTTTCCCCCTCCTGCTAGAGCAACGTGCTGCTTATCCGCTGAGTTGTTGGTGCTCGTTTTTTACACAAAATATAGCACCGTGTTCCTGCAGGTATCATAAAAATAAAAAATAACGTAAAGAGCCTTAATTCCTCTAAGAGGCCTGATTAATCCCAGATGCGAGCCATGCATGTAACTCTCCCCACTAAGCGGGTGCAGGTGCTGACAGCGTAGTTCCACCGCGTTGCACATGTTCCCGGAACACAGCTGTTTCTGAAACCCCCTTTTTGCCAGTTGCTCCAAACCCTCTGTGAAGTTCAACGGCCTCTGGGCACAATTAAAAGCTGCACACTACATTTCATCAGGCAGTGTGAGGAATTTAAGCCCAGCGAAAAAAAAGAGGGAAGGCAGGGGGAGGTGGTGATGGAGGGTGGAAAGGAGGGAGGCACATGCATTGGGAGCGAAGAGACCCTTGCCGAAATGGCATTAACCTCTTTACCTCTCCTAGCAAATCTATAAAACTTTGGCTCATCCTGCCACTGTTCCGGTAGAGTGAGAAAAGGAGCCAAAATAAGCATAATTTTAATTAGTTTTAAAATGGGAGGGGTGCAGGAGAAAATCCCACCTCCTCCTCTTATCCTAATTCCTCCCATTCTGAGGTTCATAGAGCAAGCTGAGAGAGGGGAGCCTCCTGTTTCCATCATATGTTTCTCAGCAAATAATCTCCTTTCCCCTCCCACTGCCTCTTCCCTGGTTCCTTCTGTTTTGTAGGCAATTTCCCAGCTGCTGTAAATAACTTTGCTTTCAGAGACAAATTTCAAGAAGTACTAGGAAGGGTTATTAGTGGCGTAAATATCTGGGCCAGCGCTCCCTTCCCATTCTGGCTTTGCGGCAAAGTAGCTTCGCCGTGCAGAGTTTTGTGCTGTTCAGAAAATTATGCTTGTGTCCAAAATGAACCAAGAATAAAATATTCAAGAGGGAGGCGACGCTGGAAAATAGCTCAAGTTTGTTGCTGTTTCGCCTAAAGAGCTTTTGCCTTAAAACCTTGTTTTGTTTGGGGAGGCGGGTGTGCAGGGACAAAGAAGATTTATGACTGATTTCTTTTTCAAAAAGGAATTAGAATATCCTTTCCCTCTTGAAGGAAAAAAAAATAAGTAGCATACCAAACCAGGCTACTTGTTCCCCACATTCAAGTTCTCCATGTGGTACGGACTCCATCAGACATAATTTATTTATTTACTAGCTGTCCCCTGCCACACATTGCTGTGGCCCAGTCTGTTGATCTGGAAAATAAAGTAATGACAAAGTGTTGGTTTCTAATATATGTAATTTCTTTATGCTTGTGGATAAACAGTATTTCTTGCTGTTTCTTTGTCAGTGTTGATGTGAAGATTGAGTGATGGTCACTCACTGGCCTGTTATGTGGTAGAAGCCAATAGATGCTTTGCAATCAGCAGCATTGGTTCCAATCTATCTTCTGCACACATGGAAACAATCAACAGAGATACTTATAAATGCAGTAAGTAAATAAATAATAATCCAAGCTGTAACTGAAACATTAGACTTGACAGTCCTTGGGCAGCAATGTACAAGCAGGATACTGATAAGAATCCAACCCACTGTCTTTTAAAACTTCTACACACTTTGTGTATTCAAGTAAATTATACCCAACAATTGTCCCAATTTGGCTTTGAGATATCTGTGTGTCCCAAATTTTTGAACTACTCCAATCTGGCAGGGATATCACGGGCTTCATAACACAAGTCGTAAGTACGGATTTACCGAATCACTTATGACTTACAACCCGCCTCCTGACTAATATATAAGCTATTTAGCACTCCCTCCCTTTTATCTATCAATTTAATTATTAACCTAATTCTGGAATTAAGGTAGGACTGAAATTCCAACTTAAGTCTATCACTCTGGCCAAAGCCATAAATCTAATTATCTAATAGTGAGACTCCTCACTATTAACTATCAATCTAATTAAATTGCCACTTTTGTTGCAAAAGGTATAATGTATTTGGTTTTAATTAGTCCCTATCACTAGGCGGTATGCTGGGTTCATGCAGCCTGAGAGCCATGTGTTACTCATGCCACTCCAGCTAATAGAGAATGGGTACACTGCTCTTTTGATACTCCATACTAAACCATATATACCAACTGTGCAGGTACAACTGCACCAGGAACTCCAATTTTGTTTGCTTTACATTTAATGTTTGTTATAGTCCCAAGTTTCAGGGACTCTACAGATAGGTGGCTTCTTTTGGCTGCAATCATAGGGCAAGCCACCTGTCAATTATAGTTAGGTTCCCTGGTTCCACCCCCCTTTTGAGTTTTAGAGGGAATAGGAGCCATTTTGAGTTCAGTCCACACAGAGAAGCCTTTCGCACAGGACATAAAACGAAGAGCTCCTGTAGAAAGCTTCGTCTTCTATGGCTTGGCCGGGGAGATATACAGCCTACAGCTTGGCCGGGGTTATACAGCCCTACAGCTTGGCCAGGGAGAAAAGGCCTACAGCTTGGCTGAGGATTTTGCAGCCTTACAGCTCCTTTGCTGAGGGACTTCAGCCAGCCATCACCGAAACCTGAACTCCTTTTTCCCTGGAAGTCTACAAAGCTCTGCTTGTAAGGGTCACTCGTGGAAACCAGACGCAGTTGGTACCGGGTGCAGGGGCTCCACGCCAACAGAGGCAAGAACAGACTGCCCAGCTTAGAAGTTAAGGATTTCCCCATTAGTTAGTATACAGTTATGAAGATAGTGCCTGCTCCCAGTGAACAAGATTGCAAGAGCCAATAGACTGTTAAGAAAGCTTGAAAGTACCTGTTTGTTTTCATCAATAAAGAACTTTGTTGAACTTACTTTAAGCAATCCAAAGACTCTGTTTTGGGGAGGCCCAAGGGCCTTTCATAGAATCATAGAATCATAGAATCATAGAATCAAAGAGTTGGAAGAGACCTCATGGGCCATCCAGTCCAACCCCCTGCCAAGAAGCAGGAATATTGCATTCAAATCACTCCTGACAAATGGCCATCCAGCCTCTGCTTAAAAGCTTCCAAAGAAGGAGCCTCCACCACACTCCGGGGCAGAGAGTTCCACTGCTGAACGGCTCTCACAGTCAGGAAGTTCTTCCTAATGTTCAGATGGAATCTCCTCTCTTGTAGTTTGAAGCCATTGTTCCGCGTCCTAGTCTCCAAGGAAGCAGAAAACAAGCTTGCTCCCGCCTCCCTGTGGCTTCCTCTCACATATTTATACATGGCTATCATATCTCCTCTCAGCCTTCTCTTCTTCAGGCTAAACATGCCCAGTTCCCTAAGCCGCTCCTCATAGGGCTTGTTCTCCAGACCCTTGATCATTTTAGTCGCCCTCCTCTGGACACATTCCAGCTTGTCAATATCTCTCTTGAATTGTGGTGCCCAGAATTGGACACAGTATTCCAGATGTGGTCTAACCAAAGCAGAATAGAGGGGTAGCATTACTTCCTTAGATCTAGACACTATGCTCCTATTGATGCAGGCCAAAATCCCATTGGCTTTTTTTGCCACCACATCACATTGTTGCCTTTAATCTGAGGCAGCCCCGGCGTCCCGTTGGGCACACAGAATTTATGTCCTGTCTACAGTCTAATGCACAGGCCCAGCGTGCGACAGCACACCAACTCTTGTATATGTGTATATGTGCTTTCTATGTGTATATCTGTATATATGTGGTTATGCACATGCGTTGTAATGCGTTTTTTAAAAAAAATGGCTTTTAAGTCCTTTTCTCTGCGTTTTTCTGTGTTTTTACGAGTGATGGTCACTCATTGGCCTGTTATGTGTATCGTGTCCAAATTTGGTGTTGATTCATCCAGTGGTTTTTGAGTTATGTTAATCGCACAAACTAACATTACATTTTTATTTATATAGATACTAGCTGTCCCCTGCCACGCGTTGCTGTGGCCCAGTCTGTTGGAAAATAAAGTAGTGAGAAAGTGCTGGTTTCTAATATATGTAATTTCTTTGTGCTTGTGGGTAAACAGTATTTATTGCTGTTTCTTTGTCAGTGTTGATGTGGAGAGTGTCTGGTTTGCCTATTCTGGGACATGCAAGATATAATTGTCCTTCTTTAAGGGTACATTTCAAATCTATGATGCTATATCTGTGTGTATGAATCATATCTATCTATCTATATCTATGGCTGGATGGCTCTTTGTCAGGAGGGCTTTGATTACATTTTATTGCCCTGATGAAGGGAGTTGGAATGGAAGGCCTTAAGTCAGTGGTTCTCAACCTGGGGTCTCCAGATGTTTTTGGCCTTCAACTCCTAGAAATCCTATTCTGTGTGGGGAGTTTGCCCCGATTCTGTCATTCGTGGGGTTCAGAATGCTCTTAGATTGTAGGTAAACTGTGAATCCCAGTGACTACAAATCCCAAATGTCAAGGTCTATTTCCCCCAAAACCCATCTGGGTGTATTGAGTGCTTGTGCCAAGTTTGGTCCAGATCCATCATTGTTTGAGTCCACAGTGCTCTCTGGATGTAGGTGAACTACAATTCCCAAACTCAAGGACAATGCCCACCAAACCCTTCCAGTATTTTCGGTTGGTCATGGGAGTTGTGTGTGCCATGTTTGGTTCAATTCCATCGTTGATAGAGTTCAGAATGCTCTTTGATTGTAGGTAAACTATAAATCCCAGCAGCTACAACTCCCAAATGACAAAATCATAATTTTTTGAGTGATGGTCACTCCTTGTGTTGTGAGACGTTTTGTTGCCAAATTTGGTGTGATTTCGTTCATTGGTTCTTTTGTTTTTAAGGTACTCATTATGCACAGAGCATTTATATATATATAATGTATTGTCGAAGGCTTTCATGGCTGGAATCACTCAGTTCTTGTGGGTTTTTTCGGGCTATATGGCCATGTTCTAGAGGCATTTCTCCTGACGTTTCGCCTGCATCTATGGCAAGCTTCCTCAGAGGGTGAGGTCCTCACCCTCTGAGGAAGCTTGCCATAGATGCAGGCGAAACGTCAGGAGAAATGCCTCTAGAACATGGCCATATAGCCCGAAAAAACCCACAAGAACTGAGTATATATATATAGATTGTTGCTGGAGGGAGGGGCCATAGTATCTAGTTCTAGTTCAGAAATTATGGGGCATAGTTTCTAGTTCTGGAAGTCGGTGTGATGATATTGATCTGATTTGGCCCTTACAGGCATTCTTGTAAAAATCCAAGTTCTCACAACGCAACTGTAAATATAAGTATGCAGACGTGGGCTATAAAAGCCAGAAACTCTATTGACATTTACAGAGTGCTATCGACTGGAGATTTGATTGACCAGTATACAGCTTAAAAACCTCACTAATTGCTTTGTTGATTTCAAACGCCGTAATAAAACTTTAAAATGTTTCCAGGCAGCCCCTATAAAGCCCCACAGAGCAAGGTCTAAAGGCTGAGCGAGAGGGAGGGAGCGAAAGGATTCAACCAGTCTACCTGTTCACTAAAGCACAAACACCGAGGGAATAGCAGCCGTTTTGATGGTGTTTTCTGCATTTGTACATGATCCAGCACTTATGACATTAGAATTTGTACAATATTATCCCCGGCACATCAAATGGGGGAGCGGTTAGCAAGCTTCCCCATAATCAGCCTGACAAGGTTTCCTCTTTGCAACAGTAAAGTCAAAAGATTCGCTTTGAAGGGAGAGGAATCGATATGGAAGGCAAGCGTGTAGGCTGATGCACAGAAAGGAGAACGCTACAAGGCGCTCCCTGGTGAAAAGGAAATGTGGGACATTTAGAGCTTGGTTTTTGGAAGCTCTTTAGGTATAACCGTGCATACCGATAATCATATATCGGGGTCCCTTAGGATCTATTTCTTGGAGTGTATCAGCTGGACATGCACTTTGTGTGGGTTTCCATGCCCAGTGCTTTGGATTTTACATGCGTCTGGTAAGGAAGTGTGTCGCATAAATGCACGCACATCATTTTGACCTTTTCATTCCAGGAGTCGAACGTGAAAATGTTCTCACTCAGCCGCATTCTAAAATAAATACTTTTAGATAAAACATTCTGCAGTATATGGGCATTTGTGCTCATCTTAGTTCAAACAAGCAGTGAGTTCTTTGGGAGTCATAGAATCATAGAATCAAAGAGTTGGAAGAGACCTCATGGGCCATCCAGTCCAACCCCCTGCCAAGAAGCAGGAATATTGCATTCAAATCACCCCTGACAGATGACCATCCAGCCTCTGCTTAAAAGCTACACTCCGGGGCAGAGAGTTCCACTGCTGAACGGCTCTCACAGTCAGGAAGTTCTTCCTCGTGTTCAGATGGAATCTCCTCTCTTGTAGTTTGAAGCCATTGTTCCGCGTCCTAGTCTCCAGGGAAGCAGAAAACAAGCTTGCTCCCTCCTCCCTGTGGCTTCTTCTCACATATTTATACATGGCTATCATATCCCCTCTCAGCCTTCTCTTCTTCAGGCTAAACATGCCCAGCTCCTTAAGCCGCTCCTCATAGGGCTTGTTCTCCAGACCTTTTATCATTTTAGTCGCTCTCCTCTGGATACATTCCAGCTTGTCAATATCTCTCTTGAATCGTGGTGCCCAGAATTGGACACAATATTCCATGTGTGGTCTAAAGAAAGTGGAATAGAGGGGTAGCATTACTTCCCTAGATCTAGACACTATGCTCCTATTAGGTTCTTGTGGGTTTTTTCGGGCTATAGAGCCATGTTCTAGAGGCATTTCTCCTGACGTTTCGCCTGCATCTATGGCAAGCATCCTCAGAGGTGTGAGGTCTGTTGGAATTAGGACAATGGGTTTATATATCTGTGGAATGGCTGGGGTGGACAATGGGTTTATATATCTGTTTATATTCCACAGATATATAAACCCATTGTCCTAATTCCAACAGACCTCACACCTCTGAGGATGCTTGCCATAGATGCAGGCGAAACGTCAGGAGAAATGCCTCTAGAACATGGCTCTATAGCCCGAAAAAACCCACAAGAACCTAGTGATTCCAGCCATGAAAGCCTTCGACAATACATTATGCTCCTCTTGATGCAGGCCAAAAGGTTCTATATGGAAAGTTTGGCCCAATTCTATCATTGGTGGTGTTCAGAATGCTCTTTAATTATAGGTGAACTATAAATCTCAGCAACCACAACTCCCAAATATCATGGTGTATTTTCCCCAAATTCCACCCGTGCTAACATTTGGGCATATTGAGTATTCCTGTCAAGATTGGTCCAGATCCATCATTGTTGTGTCCATAGTGCTCTCTGGATGTAGGTGAACTATAACTCCAAAACTCAAGGTCAATGCCCATCAAACCCTTCCAGTATTTTCTATTGGCCATGGGAATTCTGTGTGTCAAGTTTGTTTCAATTCCATCCTTGGTGGAGATTAGAATGCTTTTTGATTGTAGGTGAACTATAAATCCAAGCAACTACAACTCCCCACCAGCATTCAAATTTGGGCATATCGGGTATTGGTGCCAAACTTGGTCCAGTGAATGAAAATACATCCTGGATATCAGGTGTTCACATTACGATTCGTAACAGAAGCAAAATGACACTTATGAAGTAGCAACGAAAATAATGTTATGGTTGGAGGTCACAGCAACATAAGGAACTGTATTAAGGGGTCACGGCATTTGGAAGGTTGAGAAACACTGTACTAACCCAAGGAGTGACCGTCACTCAAAAAAGGATTTTGTCATTTGGGAGTTGTATTTGCTGGGATTTATAGTTTACATACAATCAAAGAACATTCTGAACTCCACCAATGATGGAATTGAACCAAACCTCCCATACAGATAATGTTAATGTTTCAATACATCCTGAACAGTGGTATTTACATTCTACATACTTAAGAGTCTTGTGTTCAAACATATAAACGAAATCAGAACCATAAATGTTGGGTCTCTTGTTGCTCATCTCCCGGATGCCTCCAATTCTGGCTACGTTCTGATTTTAGATTCAGTCTCTGCAAAGTATGCAGTCCTCCTTGTCTAACGTAATCACAGGAAGGGTGTTCAGCCATTTCCGCTGGTGTTACACAGTTGACTCGCATTCATTTCAATGTGAAGCTCAAAACGAAACTTGTAAGGTTTGTGTGAAACCACAAAAGCAAGTGGAATGATGTAATGTTAATCAAAACACATTTGCACATCATTCTGCAAACTTCACCCCGAAAACCACCCCAGACCTTCATCGAAAATATTGCAGTCAGAAGTTCAAGTATTATGAACGTTGGCCGCTCTCAAAAACAATTTTATTTATTTATTTATTTACAGTATTTGTATACCGCTTTTCTCACCCCGAGGGGGACTCAAAGCGGTTTACACATAAGTAATGGCAAAATTCAATGCCAGTACAAACAATTACAATTATACTCTACAATTAGACATATATCAAATTAAAACAAAACATCCATAAGCAATAAAACTATAATTAAAACAATAAAACAGCCTCGTCCGTTGAATTGCTGTTCCAGTCATTGTCTTTCCGAAATACCGCATACATTTACTTCTACTGCCCAAAGGCCTAGTCCCAAAACCATGATTTTTATTTTTTTTCCCTAAAAGCCAGGAGGGAGGGAGTGGATCTTACCTCTTTGGGAGTGTGTTCCATAGGCGGGGGGCCACAACCGAGAAGGCCCTGTCTCTTGTCCCCGCTAGACGCATCTGTGCTGTTGATGGGAGCAAGAGCAAGGCCTCCCCAGATGATCTTAGATTATGAGGTGGGACGTAGCAGTGGATGCGTTCAGACCAAAGCCCTTTCCATAGACTGGCATTCAAAATGCGGCCTCAACCCAAGTATAACTCTGTGATTGTATGACTCGAACTCATGGAACTCTACAGCTCTCACAGAAAAAAGCGATCATGTATAAGATTGGGAAGAGTGACATCCCTGCAGTTGCAGTAAACTTGCTTTGAGCTTTCTCAAGGCACTTTCAATATAGCTTGGTGTGATGAGAATTGGGGCTAGATAGACATAATCCAGTCTCAAGCAAAGCGGGTTTGTGATGGTAGGGCCTCTTTTAGGAGTCTTGTGTGATAACATCCTAGGAAAGTCTGTAGCAATTCAGTTTTGCCTGAACTTACTGGGAAGGATTAATTCCTGTAAGGCCGAACAGAGCATAGGGTCACAGCCTGTGTTGGATGGGGTTACACTCCCCCAGAAGACACAGGTTCGCAGCTTGGGAGTGATGCTGGACTCATCGCTGAGCCTGGAACCCCAGGTCTCAGCAGTGGCCGGGAGAGCTTTTGCGCAACTAAAACTTGTGCACCAGTTGCGCTCGTACCTTAGGAAGTCTGATCTGGCCACAGTGGTCCATGCTCTTGTTACATCCCGAATAGACTACTGCAACGCACTCTACATGGAGTTGCCCTTGAAGACTGTTCGGAAACTTCATTTGGTACAGCGAGCGGCAGCCAGATTGCTCACCGGAGCGACATACAGGGAGCATACTACCCCCTGTTGTGTCAGCTCCACTGGCTGCCGATCCAGTTCCGAGCACAATTCAAGGTGCTGGTTTTGACCTACAAAACCCTTTACGATTCCGGTCCAGCGCATCTGTCCGAACGTATCTCCCTCTACGAAATCTGAGATCATCTGGGGAGACCCTGCTCTCGACCCCACCGCTATCACAAGTGAGGCTGGTGGGGACAAGGAGCAGGGCCTTCTCAGTGGTGGCCCCTCACCTGTGGAACTCACTTCCGGGGGAAATTAGGGCTTCAACATCCCTCCTCAACCTTCAGGAGAAAGGTAAAGACGTGGCTATGGGACCAGACCTTTGGGCAATCTGACAATTAGATAGGGACAAACAGATGGATAGGACTGAAAGGACTGACAATTGTGGCATTGGAATGTGAACTATGAGATTGTGAAACACTGACCGTCAACGAGGAGAAATGGTTTGTATTAGTTTTATTGCTTTTATTGGTTTTATGGTTGTTTTGCCTATAATAATTGTTGTTTTGTTAATGGATGTTACTGCTAGAATTGCTGGTTCTGTTTACCGATGTTAGTGTCCTATTGTTGTTATGTGATGCGGGCATCGAATTGTGCCTTGCTATTGTAAGCCGCCCTGAGTCCCCCTCTGGGGTGAGAAGGGCGGGGTAGAAGCAACCAAAATAAAAATAAATAAATAAATAACCTTCTCTCTTCTTCCTCCTGCTAAGACAGCATTTCTCAATATGGGGGTCGGGACCCCTGGAGGGGTCTCGAGAGGGTGTCAAAGGGGTTGCCAAAGATAATCAGAAAACACAGTATTTTCTGTTGGTCATGGGGGATCTGTGTGCGAAGTTTGGCCCAATTCTATCTTTGGTGGGGTTCAGAATGCTCTTTGATTGTAGGTGGACTATAAATCTCAGAAATTATTATTTATTTATTTATTTATTTACTGTATTTGTATACCGCCTTTCTCAGCCCGTAGGTGACTCAAGGCGGTTAACAGGGTAAAACTCAATGCTTACAATATCATAACTACAATTAAAAACATAACATATAATAAAAACTAAACATATCAATAAAATATAAATTCATAGTGTCTCCTTTGTTAAAAATGTTGTCCGGTCTCATTGTCGTTGTTCCATTTTCCGATGTCAATTACTCTGCATTTGGAAATGCTTGTTCAAAAAGCCACGTCTTGACTTTTTTCTGGAATGTTAAAGGGAGGTGGCCGAGCTAATATCTATAAGGAGGGCGTTCCACAGCCAAGGGGCCACCACCGAGAAGGCCCTGTCTCTCATCTCCACCAATCGTACTTGTGACAAAGGCGGTAACGAGAGCAGGGCCTCCCCAGATTGCCTTAAGATCCTAGATGGTTCATAAGGGGAGATGCGTTCGGACATGTAAGTTGGGCCAGAACTACAACTTCCAAATGTCAAGTCTATTTTCCCCAAACTCCACCAGTGTTCACATTTGGGCATATTGAGTATTTGTGCCAAGTTTGGTCCAGATCCATCATTGTTTGAGTCCACAGTGCTCTCTGATGTAGGTAAACTACAACTCCAAAACTCAAGGTGAACGCCCACCAAACACTTCCAGTATTTTCTGTTGATCATGGGAGATCTGTATGCCAAGTTTGGTGGAGTTCAGGATGCTCTTTGGTTATGGGTGAACTATAAATCCCAGCAACTATGACTCCCAAATGACAAAATCCACACTCTCCCCACCTCCCACAAACCCACAAGTATTCAAATATGGGCATATTGAATATTTATGCTAGCTCGAAGCTCCTTTTTGCTATCGGAATCAACATGGATTGAACTTCCAGACCTTCCAGTTATCTTTTAAAGAATTTGACTGTTGATCTTAACCTTTCCTGCTTTTTTCTTTTTCTTTCCCTTCCTGCTTTGAATTTCTATTTTATGCACTCCTTCTCCCCTTGGTGAAGTCTTTTGAAAAGCATTTTACGGAATACAAATACAGTTGGTGGTTTGTTTAGGACTTTTTTTTTCTACAAAAAACCCAACTTCACCAAAGCACGTATTTGTCGTGCGATTCTCCCTTTCCATTGGCGGCAGTAGTTGTGTAGGTTTTGCAAAAATAAAAAAAATAACTCCCTCTCTCCACTCCTGTTTGCAGCAAAATAGGATACAGAAGTGATAATGAAAATCAGCTCCGAGCTCCAGAGAACAAGAGACAAGTTCTGGCATCTTACGCATGTTGTTTTAGAATGTTAACCGAATAAGCCACAAAGTATGCAGAGTCTGATTAAATTGCCAGAGCAGTAAATCCTGACTCCCGTTGGCCTTAACACTCTTTGCACAAAAGAGACATTGTTATGCTGTGTGAAGAGACCCGAGGTTGCATACAAAGGTCAGAGTGACACTGCTGCATGGCGGAGTGTTGTTTTGCATTCGCTGATAAACAAGGTTAGGCTCTCGTAGCTTTGACAAAGGCACTATTGCAAACTCTCTCTCTCTCTGCTGCAGATGCAATAATTTGCTTTGGAGGATCTTGTGGGAAGGATTAATTATACTTGGATACAGAGAGTTATCAGAGTCAGTTAACCTTCAAAAGCAGGGGAGAAAAACCCGGTGGAGTAAAGAGTACCGTACTTTCTGAGATTTTTACACATGAAAGCGGAGATTTATGTGGCCAGCCAACATGATGTGGCGGCAAAAAAAGCCAATGGGATTTTGGCCTGCATCAATAGGAGCATAGAATCATAGACTCATAGAATCAAAGAGTTGGAAGAGACTTCATGGGCCATCCAGTCCAACCCCCTGCCAAGAAGCAGGAATATTGCATTCAAATCACCCCTGACAGATGGCCATCCAGCCTCTGCTTAAAAGCTTCCAAAGAAGGAGCCTCCACCACACTCCGGGGCAGAGAGTTCCACTGCTGAACGCCTCTCACAGTCAGGAAGTTCTTCCTAATGTTCAGATGGAATCTCCTCTCTTGTAGTTTGAAGCCATTGTTCCGCGTCCTAGTCTCCAAGGAAGCAGAAAACAAGCTTGCTCCCTCCTCCCTGTGGCTTCCTCTCACATATTTATACATGGCTATCATAGTGTCTAGATCTAGGGAAGTCATGCTACCCCTCTATTCTGCTTTGGTTAGACCACACCTGGAATATTGTGTCCAATTCTGGGCACCACAATTGAAGAGAGATATTGACAAGCTGGAATGTGTCCACAGGAGGGCGACTAAAATGATCAAGGGTCTGGAGAACAAGCCCTATGAGGAGCGGCTTAAGGAGCTGAGCATGTTTAGCCTGAAGAAGAGAAGGCTGAGAGGAGATATGATAGCCATGTATAAATATGTGAGATGAAGCCACAGGGAGGAGGGAGCAAGCTTTTTTTCTGCTTCCCTGGAGACTAGGACGCGGAACAATGGCTTCAAACTACAATGCTTTACATAGAGTGACTCTGTTAAAGGTGATTCTATTATTATTATTATTATAATTATTATTATTATTATTAGGGATTGCACTTAACAAAACAGAACAAAACAAAACAAAATTGTATACATTGGTCCTAGTGAGCACCAATGGAGGAATCTGCAAGCAAAATTGAACAAACATCCTGAGTCATAATGCTTCCCATGGGTGTAACTTTCAGGGTGCCAGATACTGAAGTGTGGTGCAGTGTTTTCAATATTGGGCTAAGACAGATGAAGATTTGAATCCTCACTCAGCCACGGAAAGCCCCTGGGTGACCTTGAGTAAGTCGCACTCTTTCAGCCTCAGAGCTTGAAAAACAACCCCTGGCTGAACTAATCTTGCCAAGATTGACTTAATGTAAAGGCCAAAGTTTCCCCTGACATCAAGTCTAGTCATATCCAGGGGCGGCTCTTCCATTACGCGAAGTAAGCGGTCGCAGAACTCTTTTTTTGCCAGGGGCACAGAGGCACCTCTGTAAATGCCCCTCGACCGCCACTTGAGGAGCGTCCCCTCAGCTCACAACAGCCCTAGCAGTCCGGGGGGAGCCTCGGCTTTCTTGTCTCACTGCCGAGTGACCCTATTCCCTTGAGCCTCGCCTAGTCCCTCTCTTTCCTGCTCCACCCGGCCACCTGGTGCGCAAGCAGAGCCGGCATTCAATAGTTCTCCGCGTTCTATCCCTTCCCCATGACCAGCTCCCTTTCCCGATCCCCCGGCGCTCCACCTGCCTCCTCTCCTCTCCCCAATCTGCAGGTGGGCCAAGGGGCGAAGCCACCGCGCCTGGCCCGCTTCGGGTCCTAAGGCGTGTCTGAAGACCCCAGCGTGCGCACCAAAAGTCGCCTCTTCTCCTGACTTTCTCTTCAGCCATTGGGACCAAGAGAGAGAGAGAGAGAGAGCCCCTCCGGCTGGAGGCATCTCCCACCTCCGCTCCCTCCTTTGTTTTTGTGCCTACCTTCAGGAAAGGTGGGAATCTCCACCTCTGTCTCTCTCTCTCTCTTGGTCCCAATGGCTGAGGAGAAAGTCAGGGGAAGAGGTGACTTTTGGTGCACACACCGGTGTCTTCAGGCACGCCTCCGGAACCAAAGTGGGCCAGGCAAGGGAGCAAGTGTGGCAAGTGTAGTTACTGGGATGTATAGTTTACCTACAATCAAAGAGCATTCTGAACTCCCCCAATGATGGAATTGAACCAAATATGGCACACAGAACTCCCACAACGAACAGAAAATATATATCAATGATTGGTTGGGTCAGGCGCCAAAATACTGTTTGCTTACCATTGAAAATTACCTAGGGCCGCCTCTGGTCATATCTGACTCTGGGGGGTGGTGTTCATCTCAATTTCTAACCCGGCATTGTCCGTAGATGCCACCTAGGTCATGCAGCCAGCATGACTGCATGGAATGGCATTACCTTCCCGCAGAAGCGGTACCTATTGATCTACTCACATTTGCATATTTTTAACTGCGAGGTTGGCAGAAGCTGGGCCTAACAGTGGGAGCTCACCCAACTCCTCAGATTTGAACCGCCAGCAAGTTCAGCAGCTCAGTGGTTTAACCCACTGTGCCACCAAGGGGGTAAGATTGATTTAGGGTTGCCATAAGTTGGGAATGACTCAAAGATACACAAAAACAACAAAACGTAGTAGAAGAGACCATCGCAGAAATGTGAAGCTAAGACTCTCCTCTTTAGGTCTTTGTAGGTCAAACTCATTGGCTTTAAGTAGGACTGTCATTGGTGGGTGGAGAAGAACCCATAATGGGTAGTGTTGAGTGTCAGCATGTTTTTCTGACCCAAGCGTACTATCACGAAGGAAGAATTTAAACATTTATTTGAAATTAGCACTGCAAACATGTTTTCCTTGCAAAATGTAGGAGAATATAAACAGCTGTAAGAATCGTTTTCAAGTGGCAATCCAAGGAAATAGTAGGGTATTGAGAGAGAGATGCTTCGGCGAAGCCATAAATCAATGCTTGAGTGATAGTATATTAAATGATAACCTTGTCATATTTAATGTCACACCAGAAGGATCTATTGAGGCATTGTTCCTTCCACAGTATCTGCGCAGGTGAATTAACTGAGTGAATTGGAACTTTGGAGCAGCTAAAGCCATGGGGAGTAAACCAACTAAGCATTACGCCATAAAAAATCATACTCTCTTTGTTTTTGTGCCAGCAGCCTGACTTGCTTACTTTAGCGTTATCTTTCAGGTACAACTTTCTTCGTTCAATTCATTCTCCTTTGTCATCACAGGGACTGGAGGGGACTGTGATGACACCACTATGAATGTGTCAAATTGCAGTTTGCTCTTCGTATAACCATTTAAAGCTTGGCCCAAAACTCTAAACGTCTAGAAAGATTTGGGCATTTTGTGTTCATACCTAATTCCTCATGTTTAACCCAGACTGTCTGTGCTGTCGCACGCTGGGCCTGTGCATTAGACTATAGACAGGACATAAATTCTGTGTGTCCATCGGGACGCCGGGGATGCCTCAGATTAAAGGCCTTTAGATTTCCTAAAACAGAGTCTTTAGATTGCATAAAGTAAATCCAACAAAGTTCTTTATAGATGAAAACAAACAGGTACTTTAAAGCTTTCTTAACAGTCTATTGGCTCTTGCAATCTTGTTCACTGGGAACAGGCACTATCTTCATAACTGTATACTAACTAATGGGCTTTCCACAGAAGTTGAGGAAGCAGGAACCCATTTTGTTTCCTTCTGCTTCAGGGTAAGCTTTGTTTGAATCTAACAGCTTTCAGGGCTGCTTTCTTTGAGAGGCGGGGCTTCCTGAGTTTAAAAAATAACTGCTGAGAGGCGGGGCTTCCTGGTTATCCTATATAAACCAGTGTCTGAACCCAAGGGGCAGCTGGGCTTTCCACAGAAGTTGAGGAAGCAGGAACCCATTTTGTTTCCTTCTGCTTCAGGGTAAGCTTTGTTTGAATTTAACAGCTTTCAGGGCTGCTTTCTTTGAGAGGCGGGGCTTCCTGAGTTTAAAAAATAACTGCTGAGAGGCGGGGCTTCCTGGTTATTCTATATAAACCAGTGTACACTCAGTACACTCAGTAACCTATACTTTCACCCCTGCATACAGACAACAACATCAAACACACACCAAGAGCATTAGCAACCTCCAGATGGAACAAACACGAAAACTTCCCATCTCATGCACTAGCTGTGGCATGTTCAGCTTTTTCACACTACAATTACTCAATTACATCTGCCCCAAGTGTACACAGATCACTCGCATGGAACACAGGATACGACAACTCGAGGACCGTATTAAGACCCTTAAGGACATTCAGGAACTTGAGCTCTTCTTAGATACCACACACCACACTGGCCTAGACACGCAGCCCATATCACACCAACATTACGGGGAGGCTCAACAGAACAGCACCTCAGATGTGGACAACCCTCAGGCTTGGAGAAATGTCACCCTTAGAAGGACACATAGGACCCAGAAGCCTCCTCAGAATACCTCTGCTCAGCTGCAGTTACACAATAGATTCCAAATTCTCACACAACTAGCACCTGACCAAGAAACACAACATATTGGGGAAGACCAGAATGGCTTAGATACTGATCAGTGGCTCATCCTTGATCAGTGTGCGGGGGACAGCCCTGACTAGGACAACACTTTACAACATTCACACTTGCACAATCCTGCAGGTGTACCATCCCCAACCATAGACCAGGAGCAACAGGAACACATACATGGATTGTCCTTGACGAATGCACCGGGGATGTCGAGAAGGAGGACAACACTTTTCACCTACACAATTCACACCAACAGGATCACTTTTCTGGAGACCTACACACTACATTGCACAAAAGGGGCGCTGTCATTCCTGAAAGTAAACAGGTCTTGGTAGTAGGCGACTCCCTCCTTAGAGGAACGGAAGCTGTCATTTCCAGACCAGATGGGATGGCTCGAGAAATATGCTGCCTACCGGGGGCAAAAATACACCATATCACTCAGAGGCTCACCAGGCTCCTCAAGCCCTATCACCGTCCTCCCCTCATGTTGATTCATGTAGGAACCAATGATACTGCAAGGCATACGTTTCAAAAGATCACAAATGATTTTCGAGCTCTAGGAGCAATGCTAAAAGAAGGTAATGTACAGGTGGTCTTTTCATCCCTCCTCCCTGTTGTAAGACACGGACCCACAAGAGCCAGAAAAATAGTACAGGTCAATGACTGGCTTAGAAAATGGTGTCAGGAGGAACGCTTTGGCTTCCTCGACCATGGCCTGCTATTCCAGGAGGATGGCCTACTGGCAAGGGATGGGGTGCATCTCACACAAGTAGGAAAACACCTTTTTGCTCACAGACTCGCAAACCTCATTAGACGCACTTTAAACTAGGTCCACCAGGGGAGGGGGACAACAGCCTTGCGAACACTACTTTACCCATAATGTCTGGGAATCGCCAGAAGGCTAAACGGAGGGCTGCACAAACACAACAAGGACCAAGTACCAAAAGCACAATAATCCCAATTAAACAGCTCAAGGGAAGATCCCAGGGGCTCACATGTCTTTACACTAATGCACAGAGCATGGGAAATAAACAAGACGAACTCCAACTTCTAGCACAACACCACAAATATGATATCATAGCCATCACTGAAACCTGGTGGGATGACTCCTATCGCTGGAATGTAGATATCGAGGGGTATAACCTCTTTCACAGAAACCGAACAAAGGGGAGAGGAGGCGGAGTAGCCTTATATGTCAAAAAGTCTTATGCTGCACAAGAAATTCAAGACAGCAATCTGGGAAACCAGCTTGAAATCATCTGGATAAGAATCAAGGGAACTGGGACTCAAAAAGATGTCGTTGTAGGCGTCTACTACAGACCCCCAAGCCAGGAGGAAGATCGTGATGAAGTCTTCTGCCAACAGTTGACCAAACAGGCACAGAAAAGAGATGTAGTAGTCATGGGCGATTTCAACTATCCCGATATTTGCTGGAAAACAAACTCGGCCAAGAGTACAAGGTCCAACAAATTCCTCGCTTGCCTTGCAGACAATTTCATGGTCCAGAAGGTAGAAGAGGCAACAAGGGGATTGGCTACTCTTGATCTCATCCTAACAAATGCGGAGGACCTGATCGATGCGGTCGAAGTGGTAGGATCCTTAGGGGCAAGTGACCATGTGCTCCTGCAATTTGAGGTACAAAGGAAGGCCGAAACTAAGACAAGTCAAACCCGCATTTTGGACTTTAGGAGAGCTGATTTCCAAAAAATGAAGGAAACGCTGAGCAGCATTCCGTGGACACAGATACTAAAAGACAAGGGAGCTACGGATGGATGGGAATTTCTCAAGAGTGAAATACTCAAGGCGCAATTGCAAACCGTGCCAACAAAGAGAAAAAATAGGACAAGTGCAAAGAAGCCAGAATGGATGTCCAAAGAACTTCTAACTGTGCTGAGACACAAAAGAGACATGCACAAGAAGTGGAAAAAGGGAGAAATCACCAAAGAAGAATTCAAACAAATAGCCAACACCTGTAGGGAAAAGGTCCGCAAGGCTAAAGCAAAAAACGAGCTCAGACTTGCCAGGGACATTAAAAACAATAAAAAGGGCTTCTATTCTTATGTCAGTAGAAAAAGGAAAAACAAGGAGGCGATAGGACCTCTTCGAGGAGAAGATGGGGCAATGCTGACAGGGGATAGGGAAAAGGCAGAACTGCTTAATGCCTTCTTTGCCTCGGTCTTCTCACAAAAAGAGAGTCTTCAACCTCAGCAAGATGGAGTGGATGAGGGATTGGAGGACATCCAACCCCAAATTGGGAAAGAAGTCGTCCAGGAATACCTGGCCGCTCTTAATGAGTTCAAGTCCCCAGGGCCAGATCAACTACACCCCAGAGTATTGAAGGAACTAGCGGAAGTCATTTCGGAACCATTGGCAACCATCTTTGAGAGTTCTTGGAGAACGGGAGAAGTTCCAGCAGATTGGAGGAGGGCCAATGTGGTCCCAATCTTCAAGAAGGGAAAAAAGGACGACCCAAACAACTACCGTCCGGTCAGCCTCACGTCGATACCGGGCAAGATTCTGGAAAAGATTGTTAAGGAAGTGGTCTGCAAACACTTAGAAACAAATGCAGTCATCGCTAATAGTCAACATGGATTTATCAAAAACAAGTCATGCCAGACTAATCTGATCTCTTTCTTCGATAGAGCTACAAGCTGGGTAGATGCGGGGAATGCCGTGGATGTAGCGTACCTGGATTTCAGTAAGGCCTTCGACAAGGTCCCCCATGACCTTCTGGCAAGGAAACTAGTCCAATGTGGGCTAGGCAAAACTACGGTGAGGTGGATCTGTAATTGGTTAAGTGGACGAACACAGAGAGTGCTCACTAATGCTTCCTCTTCATCTTGGAAAGAAGTGACGAGCGGAGTGCCGCAGGGCTCCGTCCTGGGCCCGGTCCTGTTCAACATCTTTATTAATGACTTAGATGAAGGGCTAGAAGGCATGATCATCAAGTTTGCAGACGACACCAAATTGGGAGGGATAGCCAATAGTCCAGAGGACAGGAGCAGAATTCAAAACGATCTTGACAGATTAGAGAGATGGGCCAAAACTAACAAAATGAAGTTCAACAGTGACAAATGCAAGATACTCCACTTTGGCAGAAAAAATGAAATGCAAAGATACAGAATGGGGGACGCCTGGCTCGAGAGCAGTACGTGTGAAAAAGATCTTGGAGTCCTCGTGGACAACAAGTTAAACATGAGCCAACAATGTGATGTGGCGGCAAAAAAAGCCAATGGGATTTTGGCCTGCATCAATAGAAGCATAGTGTCTAGATCTAAGGAAGTAATGCTGCCCCTCTATTCTGCTTTGGTTAGACCACATCTGGAATATTGTGTCCAATTCTGGGCACCACAATTCAAGAGAGATGTTGACAAGCTGGAAAGTGTCCAGAGGAGGGCGACTAAAATGATCAAGGGTCTGGAGAACAAGCCCTATGAGGAGCGGCTTAGGGAACTGGGCATGTTTAGCCTGAAGAAGAGAAGGCTGAGAGGAGATATGATAGCCATGTATAAATATGTGAGAGGAAGCCACAGGGAGGAGGGAGCAAGCTTGTTTTCTGCTTCCTTGGAGACTAGGACGCGGAACAATGGCTTCAAACTACAAGAGAGGAGATTCCATCTGAACATTAGGAAGAACTTCCTGACTGTGAGAGCCGTTCAGCAGTGGAACTCTCTGCCCCGGAGTGTGGTGGAGGCTCCTTCTTTGGAAGCTTTTAAGCAGAGGCTGGATGGCCATTTGTCAGGGGTGATTTGAATGCAATATTCCTGCTTCTTGGCAGGGGGTTGGACTGGATGGCCCATGAGGTCTCTTCCAACTCTATGATTCTATGATTCTATGATTCTATGATTCTTATGGGGAAATCCTTAACTTCTAATCTGGGCAGTCTGTACTTGCCTCTGTTGGCGTGGAGCCCCTGCACCCAGTACCAACTGCGTCTGGCTTCCGCGAGCGACCCTTACCAAGCAGAGCATTGTAGACTTCCAGGGGAAAAGAAGGAGTTCAGTTTTCAGTGATGGCTGGCTGAAGTCCTTCAGCAAAGGAGCTGTAAGTCTGTATGATCCTCGGCCAAGCTGTGGGCTGTATCTCCCCGGCCAAGCCGTGGGGCCTTTTCTCCCCGGCCAAGCTGTAGGGCTGTATAACTCCGGCCAAGTTGTAGGCTGCATATCTCCCCAGCCAAGCCATAGAAGATGAAGCTTTCTACAGGAGCTCTTGGTTTTATGTCCTGCATGGAAAGCTTCTCTGTGTGGATTGACCCCAAAAGGCTCCTATTCCCTCCAAAAACCCAAAAAGGGGGCGGGACCAGGGAACCTAACTGTAATTGACAGGTGGCTTGCCCTATGATTGCAGCCAAAAGAAGCCACCTATCTGCAGAGTCCCTGAAACTTAGGACTGCAACAAACATTCAATGCAAAGCAAACAAAATTGGAGCTCCTGGTACAGCTGTTCCAGAACACTGTCTGCACTGTCATGTGCTGGGCCTGTGAAAGAGTCTGTAGACAGGACGTGTTTTCTGAATGCCCAACAGGACGCCGGGGGTGCTTCGGCTGAGAGGCCCTTGAGATTTCCCCACACAAAGTTCTTTTAAAAACTTAGAAAGTTCAACAAAGTTTTTATTGTTGCTTAAATCTTCAGTAAATCAAACAAATACTTCAAGGTTTTGAATGAACTGGTGGCTTGCTTAAATCTTGTCCACAAGGGACAGGCAACTTTCTTCATAAACTGTTTCTTCCTTCTACAAGGGAAATCCTTGACCCCTCCCTGGGCAATCTGACTTAAGCTCTGCTGGCGTGGGCCCCTACACCCGGTCCAAATTGCTTTATGGCTGCCATGAGTGGTACTTACCAAACAGAGTCCTTTAGTAGATTGTATTGTCGAAGGCTTTTATGGACAGAATCACTGAGTTGTAGGTTTTTCCGGGCTATATGGCCATGTTCTAGAGGCATTTTCTCCTGACTTTGGCAAGCATCCTCAGAGGTAGTGAGGTCTATTGGAAATAGGAAAATGGATTTATATATCTGTGGAATGACCAGGGTGGGACAAAGGACTTTTGTCTGCTGGAGCTAGGTGTGAATGTTTCAACTGACCACCTTGATTAGCATTTAATGGCTTGGAAGTGCCTGGGGGGAATCTTTTGTTGAGAATGATTTGATATGCCTGATTGTTTACTCTCTGTTGTTTTACTGTTGTAATTTTTGAGTTTTTGAGTTTGAGGCTTCTCTCAGTTCCCGCATGAGGAGCTGGAGCTGACAGAGGGAGTTCATCCACACTGTACCCGGATTCGAACCTCCGACCTGTCAGTTTTCAGTCTTGACGGCACAGGAGTTTAACCCACGCCACCACCATAGAATCATAGAATCAAAGAGTTGGAAGAGACCTCATGGGCCATCCAGTCCAACCCCCTGCCAAGAAGCAGGAATATTGCATTCAAATCACCCCTGACAGATGGCCATCCAGCCTCTGCTTAAAAGCTTCCAAAGAAGGAGCCTCCACCACACTCCGGGGCAGAGAGTTCCACTGCTGAACGGCTCTCACAGTCAGGAAGTTCTTCCTAATAATGACCAGGAATGTGGACAAATGACCGAAGGCTCCTTCTGAGAAAAGATTAAAAGGGATTTGTAGATGTCTCTCCTAGGGATGGAAAGAATTTTCAAAATATAGGGGATATTTTTGGGAAAATGTATTTCTTGAATGTCAAGAAAGCTTGATGAGATAAATGTCCGACATTCAGGAACTTATTTTCTGCAAAATTTGGATATGGTTATTTTTGTGCAGAAAACAGCATTTTCTGAACAGGAAACAACGCGTTTTTTGTGTTCAGAAAATAAAATATCTTAGCAGAAATATTATTTTCTATACAAAACGTGCAGTTTGCTGTGCAGAAAAATATCTTTTCTCTTCAAAACTACTATGTGCAAATTCTGCACACAATAATTCCAGAATTACAAGGAACATTCAAAAATTGTAATCTTCATTGATTTTCGGGCAGGGGAAAGAAAATTTCTCAAGTGTCGCTCCATTTGAGATGACATTCCTAATCTCTTCCACCCTGTCATATATGTAACATATACTGCTAGAAAATTTATTCCACGTTGCCTCCTCCTCTAAAGCAAGCTTTATTCAAATATCTTGAAGTCAAAGAAGCCAGAAACACCTGCACATTGTGACTGCCTGCCTCTCAGCACTATATTTATATGCCTGTGAATATTTATAAGCATTAACGCTACTAATGTTGTTGGCATTGTTAAATCTTGATTGTGAAGTTTGTAAATATTCAAAAGAAGCAGATGTTTACTAATCCCGTTTACCTTTAAGGGGAGGAAATGCAAAACGGGACTGCTAAACGGTTTTCCCAACAGAAACAACCCAAATAAATTACCTGCAATCAGAAAGAAACACTCTCAAAGGGCAATTTTTCCCAGTCAAAATCTGAAGCCCAGAATGTATGCGCTAGAGTGCTGCTGCCACATGGCTGAATCCTCACAAGGGTTATATCCCAGCACTAAAGTGTGGTATCCTGTCCTGGTTTGATGCCGTTAATGTCACACTCATGCTCTTACATGATCGTTGTGCACTGTATTGGATTGTTTTAACTCACAACACACCAGCAGCTGCATTTTTCTCACACAGCATACATGTGGATATGTATATCTATATAAATAAAAATGTAATGCTCAATGTATTGTCGAAGGCTTTCATGGCCAGAATTGTTGTAGGTTTTTTCGGGCTGTATGGCCATGGTCTAGAGGCATTCTCTCCTGACGTTTCGCCTGCACTTTGGCAAGCATCCTCAGAGGTAGTGAGGTCCTCACTACCTCTGAGGATGCTTGCCATAGATGCAGGCGAAACGTCAGGAGAGAATGCCTCTAGACCAGGGGACAGGAACCTTCGGCCCTCCAGGTGTGGTGGACTTCAACTCCCACAATTCCTTGAGGCTCGGCATTCGCCCCAAAGGCTTACCTTGGCCCAACGAGGACGGGCAGCAAAGGGGGAGAGACGAGCGTAACGTAGCTGTGCAGATGGCGAGGAAGGATGCGGAGCCCACAGACTGGCCTCGGAGGGAGAGAGCGGGCGGAAACCCCTGCGGGCAACGCGCCTCCTCCTCGTCACTCAGCCGGCTTAATTGCTAGGGAGGGGGTCCATGCGGGGCGGTTGCTAAGGGCCAAAGCGGCGAGGAGGCGCGTTGCCCGCAGGGGTTTCCGCCCGCTCTCTCCCTCCGAGGCCAGTCTGTGGGCTCCGCATCCTTCCTTGCCATCTGCACAGCTACGTTACGCTCGTCTCTCCCCCTTTGCTGCCCGTCCTCCATGAAAAAGAGCCAAACAAACCTTGTTGGGCCAAGGTAAGCCTTTGGGGCGAATGCCGAGCCTCAAGGAATTGTGGGAGTTGAAGTCCACCACACCTGGAGGGCCGAAGGTTCCCCATGCCTGCTCTAGACCATGGCCATACAGCCCAAAAAAACCTACAACAACCCAATGTAATGTTCGTTTGTGGGATTAACAGAACTCAAAAACAACTGGATGAATTGACACCAAATTTGGACACAAGACACCTAACAACCCAATGTATGTCCTTCACTCAAAAAATTGCTTTTGTCATTTGGGAGTTGTAGTTGCTGCGATTTATAATTCACCTACAATCAAAGAGCATTCTGAACTCCACTCACGATGGGATTGAACCAAACTTGGCACACAGTTCTCCCATGACCAACAGAAAATATTGGAAGGGTTTAGTGGGCAGTGTCCTTTGGATTTGGAGTTGTAGTTCACCTACACCCAGAGATCACTGTGGACTCAAACAATGATGGACCAGGACCAAACTCTACACGAAGACTCAATATGTCCAAATGTGAACACTGGTGGAGTTTGGGGAAAATAGAATCTTGACATTTGGGAGTTGTAGTTGCTGGGATTTATAGTTCACCTACAATCAAAGAGCATTCTGAACCCCACCGACAACAGAATTGGGGCACACTTCCCACACAGGCTGGGAGTCAGCTGCATTAAGATCATTACTGACCAAAAGGTCATGAGTTTGAAGCCAGCCCGGGTCGGAGTGAGGTTCTGACCAATTTGTGTAGCTTGCTGTCGACCTATGCAGCCCGAAAGACAGTTGTATTTGTCAAGTAGGAAATTTAGGTACCGTGTATGTGGGGAGGCTAATTTAACTAATTTACGATGTTATAAAAATCTCCAGCAAGCATGCAAAGAATGAGGAAGTACTTCATCAGTGTCACAAATGGACAGTGAAGTGACAGCTTCCCTGGTGGCCAGAATACTCTCATCAAAAAGCTGGAAAGTTAAGTAGCCTCTGTATGTCTGTCTATATATGTTGTGTGCATTGAATATTTGCTATGTATATGTACATTGTAATCTGCCTTGAGTTCCCTGTGAGGTGAGATGGGTGGAATATAAATACTTTAAATAATAAATAAATACTGGCTGCCAAAGGGGAAAAAAACCCTTTTCTTAGGTGTACAAAGGGCATTGAATTTTATTTATTTGTCGTGTCAGAGCAACCAGTCCATTATATATTACATTTTTAACAGAACAAAGCAAACAGACAGAAAAATACACATCTTGTGAGTTTGGTAGTTGGTTAAATGTCCTTTGACCAGTATCTGGCCACTTGGAGTGCTTTCGGTGTTGCTGCAAGAAGGTCCTCCATTGTGCATGTGGCAGGGCTCAGGTTGCATTGCAGCAGGTGGTCAGTGGTTTGCTTTTCTCCACACTCGCATGCCGAGGATTCCACTTTGTAGCCCCATTTCTGAAGGTTGGCTCTGCATCTCGTGGTGCCAGAGCGCAGTCTGTTCAGCGCCTTCCAAGTCGCCCAGTCTTCTGCGTGCCCAGGAGGGAGTCTCTCATTGGGTATCAGCCATTGGTTGAGGTGCTGGGTTTGGGCCTGCCACTTTTGGACTCTCGCTTGCTGAGGTGTTCCAGCGAGTGTCTCTGTAGATCTTAGAAAACTATGTCTAGATTTAAGTCGTTGGCGTGCTGGCTGATACCCAAACAAGGGATGAGCTGGAGATGTCTCTGCCTTGGTCCTTTCACTATTGGCTGCTACTTCCCGGTGGATGTCAGGTGGTGCAATAATGGCTAAGCAGTGTAATTTCTCCAGGGCATTGAAGAGGGGAAGGAAGTGGGTTTGAAGTTCTGATGGTGTGCTGGCCCATAATGTCCCCAAAATTCCTCCAAAAATTGACTGAACAATAACCATTAAACCTATTGAGGTTTTATTTTATTTTCTTAAAAATGGTGAGGACTTTTGAAAAGCAACATTTCACAAAACGTTTGCAGGGTTTTCAAGGATCGGAGCAAATATTTTCCAAGGTCAGGGTTTGCATTTAAAGGGCTGGAGAAGGTATAGAGTTTGCATTTCATAGAAATGTTTTGGAAGAGAAGCACTTAGGTCCCGTGATTATTGCTGCACCTGGACAAACATGTTTTTGCTCCCCTTTCCTCAAGTGCCCCAAGTCTCAGACTCATTGCCTGAAAGTGATCTGTGGCCGTTTCGCCAGACATTTGCTTAAAGCAGGTATGCTGCCTTTCTCAGAGATAATTTGTTCTGTTTTTTTTCTTCAGTGATCTTTGAAAACGTCTCATGTTAGAGAGCAAAAGTTGAATGCAAGAAAAAATATGATATACTAGCTGTCCCCTGCCACACGTTGCTGTGGCCCAGTCTGTTGATCTGGAAAATAAAGTAATGAGAAAGTGTTGGTTTCTAATATATGTAATTTCATTACGCTTGTGGGCAAACAGTATTTCTCGCTGTTTCTTTGTCAGTGCTGATGTGGAGAGTGTCTGGTTGGCCCACCCTGGAACATGCTGTCATTGTCCTTCTTTAAGGGTCCCTTTCAAATCTATGATACTATATCTCTCTGTGTGTGAATCATATCTATCTATCATCTATCTATCTATCTATCTATCTATCTATCTATCTATCTATCTATATCTATGGCTGGATGGCTCTTTGTCAGGAGGACTTTGATTACGTTTTCTTGCCCTGATGAAGGGAGTTGGACTGGATGGCCTTAAGTATTTTCTGTTGGTCATGGGAGTTCTGTGTGGGAAGTTTACCCCGATTCTGTCGTTCATGGGGTTCAGAACACTCTTTGATTGTATGTGAACTGTGAATCCCAGTGACTACAACACCCAAATGTCAAGGTCTATTTTCCCCAAACTCCATTTGTGTTCATATTTGGGCATATTGAGTGCTTGTGCCAAGTTTGGTCCAGATCCATTATTGTTTGAGTCCACAGTGCTCTCTGGATGTAGGTGAACTACAACTCCCAAACTCAAGGTCAATGCCCACCAAACCCTTACAGTGTTTTATGTTGGTCATGGGAGTTGTGTGTGCCAAGTTTGGTTCAATTCCATCATTGATGGAGTTCAGAATGCTCTTTGATTGTGGGTGAACTATAAATCCCAGCAACTACAACTCCCAAATGACAAAATCATAATTTTTGAGTGATGGTCACTCCTTGTGTTGTGAGATGTTTTGTTGCCAAATTTGGTGTGATTTCGTTCATTGGTTCTTTTGTTTTTAAGGAACTCATTATGCATTTATATATATATAGATTTTATGTATAGATATTGCCTTCTACATCACACAGTTATAGCACTTGGGTGCTACCCTTGCTGCTATCACTACATTCTGATATTTGAGGAGCAACTACATCTCTGATATTGCCTTCTACATCACACAGGAGCAATTACATCTCTGATATTGCCTTCTACATCACACAGTTATAGCACTGCGTGCTTCCATGTACTGCATGAAACTATTCCATGTACTGCATGAAACTATAAATCCTAGGATCCACAGGAAAGAGCTATGGCAGTTTCAGTAGAGTTATTCATGGATTTGATTAATATGATCTTTCTAAGAATCTCTAACTACCTTAATCAGACGGGCTGATTTGCCAGTTGTATGCCGCTTCCTGTCCACTTTCATCATGGAGTCCATTAGACGATGCACAGGGACTCCTCTTTCTGTGCTGAAAAGAGGAGATGAAGCAGCGCATGCCACTGCCATGACAACATGGGAGCCTTCCCGTGTGGGGGGAGAGATTGATGGTGACGCTTCCCTCATGGCAATTTGTGCAATGCAGGGTGTGGTGTTTTATCTATCCCCTACTGGGAGCCCATGGATTTGCCATGATTTTTGGCAAAGTCATAGGCTTTTGTGATGAGGTCCTTAGTCCAGTGGAAGTTTGGAATAGTCACTATCCTGATACAAAACCATTTTCAATGCATTGTCGAAGGCTTTCATGGCTGGAATCACTAGGTTCTTGTGGGTTTTTTCGGGCTATATGGCCATGTTCTTGAGGCATTCTCTCCTGACATTTCGCCTGCATCTATGGCAAGCATCCTCAGAGGTAGTAAGGTCTGTTGGAATTAGGAAAATGGGTTTATATATCTGTGGAATGACTGGGGTGGGGCAAAGAGCTCTTCTCTGCTGGAGCTAGGTGTGAATGTTTCAACTGAGCACCTTCATAGAATCATAGAATCATAGAATCAAAGAGTTGGAAGAGACCTCATGGGCCATCCAGTCCAACCCCATTCTGCCAAGAAGCAGGAATATTGCATTCAAATCACCCCTGACAAATGGCCATCCAGCCTCTGCTTAAAAGCTTCCAAAGAAGGAGCCTCCACCAGACTCCGGGGCAGAGAGTTCCACTGCTGAACGGCTCTCACAGTCAGGAAGTTCTTCCTAATGTTCAGATGGAATCTCCTCTCTTCATTAGCATTTGAAGGCCTGGCTGAGCCTGGGGGAATCTTTTGTTGAGAGGTGTTAAGATGTGCCTGGTTGTTTCCTCTCTGCTGTTTTGCTTTGTAATTTTAGAGTTTTTTTAATACTGGTAGCCGATTTTGTTCATTTTAATGGTCTCTTCCTTTCTGTTGAAATTGTCCACATGCTTGTGGATTTCAATGGCTTCTCTGTGTAGTCTGACATGGTGGTTGTTGGAGTGGTCCAGCATTTCTGTGTTCTCAAATAATATGCTGTGTCCAGGCTGGTTCATCAGGTGCTCTGCTATGGCTGACTTCTCTGGTTGAAGTAGTCTGCAGTGCCTTTCATGTTCCTTGATTCGTGTTTGGGCAATGCTGCGTTTGGTGGTCCCTATGTAGACTTGTCCTCAGCTGCATGGTATACGGTAGACTCCTGCAGAGGTAAGAGGGTCCCTCTTGTCCTTTGCTGAACGTAGCATTTGTTGGATTTTCTTGGTGGGTCTGTAGATTGTTTGTATGTTGTGTTTCCTCATCAGCTTCCCTATGCGGTCAGTGGTTCCCTTGATATATGGTAGGAACATTTTCATTTTGTGGAATCCACCTTGGGTTCTGTATTGAGAGAAAGGCAGGATATCAGAATGACATTAATTAAACATTATTGAAATGGCTTTGGTTGGTGCATAGAGAGTCAGATGGGATGGTCTAGGTCTGATTCAATCCATTATTTCTGACCTTCTTAAACCCCATGAGTATATACTCAGAATGACTTAGCATGCGTTGATTATTCCTTAACCATTAAGATTCCCAGACTGTGCAGTCCTGTCTTGTAAATAGACCAGTGACAATGGGTCTTCTAGTAAAAGCAAAATCACACAAGTTCATGCCAACCCCAGGTCAAGATTCTTTCATTGCGTCCTTCCCATGCACACGGGACCAAGCAAAGCTCAGTCTCCAGGGATATCTCTGTTTGCTCAGTTAAGCTGCCTTTGCCGGCGATCTACGTATTTTCCATTTTACAGTACCTCTGCTGATCTTTGAGCTTTTGAGATACCTGACACATTATATCTCCATGCACGTTCACCCATAGCCTGCGTGTCTCTTCCCCTGCTTCCCAACTTCAAGTTGCCATAGTTATTAAGTTAACCTTTCCAAGAAATTACTCATATCGACTTAATCCCGTGTTGTTGAGGTATGGACTGTAAGCCTTGTTTATATCCATCTGTCTGGAGTTTTGATCTCTAAGGCTCATTTGAGGTCTCTGGCAAAACAACATGATTACAGATAGGGACCACACAGGTATGTTTGCTTTGGTGTGTACTGCTCCCTTGCTTTTGGTGAGACGGATTATTTTGAACTAGACATAAATTATATGTTGATTTTGCCACCGTGAGCACAAGCTCTGTTCATTTCTAAGTGCAAGAAAATCACCCATCAGGAATATCATCAAACTAGCCATCCCCTGCCACGCGTTGCTGTGGCCTAGTTTGGTGATCTGGGAAATAAAGTAATGAGAAAGTGTGGGTTTGTAATATATGTAATTTCTTTATGCTTGTGAGTAAACAGTATTTCTTGCTGTATCTTTGTCAGTGTTCTCATTACTACTCTGGAACATGCAAAATATAATTGTCCTTCTTGAGGAGTCCCTTTCAGATCTATGATACTATATCTCCCTGTGTGTGATGTCTATGGTTGGATGGGTCTTTGTCAGGAGAGCTTTGATTATGTTTTCTTGCTCTGCTGAAGGGAGTTGGACTGAATGGCCTTAAGTATTTTCCGTTGGTCATGGGTGTTCTGTGTGGGAAGATTTCCCCAATTCTGTTGTTGGTGGGGTTCAGAATGCTCTTTAATTGTAGGTGAACTATAAATCCCAGCAACTACAGCGCCCAATTGTCAACGTCAATTTCCCCCAAACTCCATCTGTGTTCATTTTGGGGCATATGAAGTATTCATGCCAGGTTTTGTCCGGATCCATCTTTGTTTGAATACACAGTGCCCTCTGGATGTAGGTGAACTACAACTCCCAAACTCAAGGTCAATGCCCATCAAACCTTTCTAGTGTTTTCTGTTGGTCATGGGTGTCTTGTGTGCCACATTTGGTTCAATTCCATCGTTGGTGGAGTTCAGTGTGCTCTTTGATTGTATGTTAACTATAAATCCCAACAACTACAACTCCCAAATGAAAAAATCATAATTTTTTGAGTGATGGTCACTCCTTGTGTTGTGAGACGTTTTGTTGCCAAATTTGATGTGATTTCGTTCATTGGCTCTTTTCTTTTTAAGGTACTCATTATGCACAGAGCATTTATATATACATTGAATGGCTTATTGGCCTATGCATTTTGACTAACCCTGTATATAGATTAGTATTTCAATGGGAAGTGTGGGCCTGCTTTTGACTGATGAGATAGGATTGTTGTTGTGTGCTTTCAAGTCGTTTCACACTTAGGTTGACCATGAGTGAGGGCCAGGTAAATGAACTTGGAGGGCCGTATCTGGCCCCCGGGCCTTAGTTTGATTTTATCTTGAAATAGTTTAAGCGGAAGGAGACTTTCTAGCAAAGCATGAAAGAACCTAATTTTGGGCTATTACTCCCAGAATCTCCCAGCTTTAGCCTTCTACAATTGTATTCTGTAATTGGTTAAATGGACGAACCCAGAGGGTCAGGCATGTAGCCAGGGGGGGGGGCTCGGGGGGCTTCAGCCCCCCCCGAAATTCTCATGGTGGTTCGCGAAAAGGCCTTACTGGTGCATTATTTAAACTGTTATGTTTATTAATATCATGATTTGATCACCATTCTCAATATATCCCATATGTATGGGGGTATTGGGGTAATGATACAAAAGGTTTGCTAGGCTAGACCCTCTTTCACTCAGACTCAGCCCCCCCCGAAACTCAGCCCCCCCCGAAACCCCCCCTGAAAATTTTTTAGCCCCCCCCGAAATGAAATCCTGGCTACGGGCCTGCAGAGGGTGCTCCCCAATGCTTCCTCTTCATCCTGGAAAGAAGTGACGAGCAGAGTGCCATCAGCAAGGTTCCGTCCTGGGCCCAGTCCTGTTCAACATCTTTATTAATGACTTAGATGAAGGGCTAGAAGGCAGGATCATCAAGTTTGCAGACGACACCAAATTGGGAGGGAGAGCCAAGACTCCAGAGGACAGGAGCAGGATTCAAAACGATCTTGACAGATTAGAGAGATGAGCCAAAACTAACAAAATGAAGTTCAACAGTGACAAATGCAAGATACTCCACTTTGGCAGATAAAAACGAAATGCAAAGATACAGAATGGAGGATGCCTGGCTCGAGAGCAGTACGTGTGAAAAAGATCTTGGAGTCCTCGTGGACAACAAGTTAAACATGAGCCAACAATGTGATGTGGCGGCAAAAAAAGCCAATGGAATTTTGGCCTGCATCAATAGGAACATAGTGTCTAGGTCCAGGGAAGTCATGCTCCCCATGCTCTATTCTGCTATGGTTAGACCACACCTGGAATATTGCGTCCAATTCTGGGCACCACAATTCAAGAGAGATATTGACAAGCTGGAATGTGTCCAGAGGAGGGCGACTAAAATGATCAAGGGTCTGGAGAACAAGGCCTATGAGGAGCGGCTTAAGGAGCTGGGCATGTTTAGCCTGAAGAAGAGAAGGCTGAGGGGAGATATGATAGCCATGTATAAATATGTGAGAGGAAGCCACAGGGAGGAGGGAGAAAGCGTGTTTTCTGCTTCCCTGGAGACTAGGAGGCGGAACAATGGCTTCAAACTACAAGAGAGGAGATTCCATCTGAACATGAGGAAGAACTTCCTAACTGTGAGAGCCGTTCAGCAGTGGAACTCTCTGCCCCGGAGTGTAGCGGAGGCTCGTTCTTTGGAAGCTTTTAAACAGAGGCTGGATGGCCATCTGTCAGGGGTGATTTGAATGCAATATTTCTGCTTCTTGGCAGGGGGTTGGACTAGATGGTCCATGCGGTCTCTTCCAACTCTTTGATTCTATGATTCTATGATTCTATTCCGTTCAGATGCATTGGATTATGATCTCCCAACCTCACCTCCACACTGATCGGATGTTATCCGACACATCTGGAGGTCACTTTATTTATGCCCCCCCCCCCCATGCCCATGAATGAATGAACATGTGGTTTGCCTTTTGTGGCTCACTTCCTGCTAGAGACAAGACTTCAATCACTATTGCTAGGTTATTATGAGCCTGATCTAAGTTGATTGCCATTGTCTCTTCTGCCCGGTTTTGTCCTTGGTAACACACTATTGTGTTACAGTACAACATTGAGATGAAATGATGAATTCCAAGGCTTTAAAAATAAAAGCAATAATGTGTTTGCATTCTGGAGAAAGTCCTTGGCATCACCGATTCCATATTAATCACAAAGAGGCAGGTTTCCAAGATTGAATCCCTTTGGTTTGCACACTCCTGGTGTCACACTCTCACCAGGTTTAGGAGTTTGTTGTTGGCTGTCTCTTGGAGAAGAAAAGCAGCTTTCCACTGGCAATTTTGTCTCTTTCAGCATTGCATTTGAATGTGCATGGCCTCCCTCCAGCATGAGGGTTAAGGGTCATGGAGAGCAGGATTAGTTGACCCATGTTGACAGAGCCAGTGATGGATGAGAGAAATACAATGTGCAGGCTGTTTATACTCAAGTGGTCACCAAACACAAACAGGCATGCACCTGCGTGGGAATATGGAGGAGTGCGCCCAAATGCCAAAAATCATCCTTTTCGACCTGTACTGAGTCCTTCCAATATTTCTAAGCTGTTTTCCCTTAGAAGAAACAATGTTTTTGATGCTGATTTATTTAGGTGATGGTCCATTACATATTTTATTTCAAAATTTTACTTAAACATCTAACCGGCATACAGATATTCAGTACAGTCGGGTGTATTGAGCATGTATTTTACCTCTCCAGCTGAAAAAGAAAACTCAGTCTGAAATAAATAAATAAATAAAACTTTATTTATATTCCGCCCTATCTCCCCGAAGGGACTCAGGGCAGATTCCAATCACAAAAAGGCAAACATTAAATGCCTGAATACGACAACCAATACACACATAATAGCAAAAAAACAATATCGATTGGAAAGGCTTTTTGGAATTTATAAAAAAAGAAAATTAAGAAATTTATGAACGAATCTCAAAAGATCATCAATAAGAAGCCGATGATTAAAGCAACCAAAGACAAGAGAAATGCGACCTTTTCCAAACCTGGGCAGTCCTGGAAGTATTTTTATCACTCATACTTTCCCCCCCTCTTTACCCCCTTTTTTTCTTTTGTCTTTTCCTCTTTCTCCTTCGCTGGTTTTCTTCCTTTCCTACTTCACTATAACATTGTTCCAACTCTTTTTATGTAAACATGAAAAAATACAGTAATTCTGTTTTCCTTTTGCTGCTCCTACCTTTGAGGAGTAAATTTATTCTAAATAATATCCCAACATATAAAAACAAATTACAAGTTAACATCTAAAATTAAGATAAGACATAACCTATCAAATAAATTATATCAACATAGAACAAAGCATCAAACAGAAGCATCAATTTCTCAGAGCAGGCCAGAATTCATTGGAGATATATAAGTTGATTCATTGGGGGTATATAAGTTGATTAACTGGGCTAGCAGGGTAAACCGGACCTTGACGGGTAACAGATATTAATAAGAGGTATAGTAGCAGTATCATTATCTAATCCTCCTCTTCATAATTGTTTATTAATTGTGTAATGTGTAGGCTGTTAATTGTTTTTATACTTGGCATTGAATTTTGCTGTTCTTCTTTGTTGTAAACCGCTGTGAGTCGCCTTCGGGCTGAGAACGGCGGTATATAAGTAAGGTAAATAAATAAATAAAGCCAATGAGCAAAAGTTCCAGAGGTATTGGGGGGGGGGGGGCGATCACAGAGAAGGCCCTTTCTCTCGTTCCCACCAGCCGTGTTTGAGGCAGGAGTGGGACCGAGAGCAGGGCAGTATCCAAGTTGGTTCATAAGGAGAGATGTGATTAATAGATGCGATTAATCAAACAGTCTGGACCCAAGCCACTTAGGGCTTTAATGGTAATAACCAGCTCTTTGTATTTAGCCAGTGGAGCTTCCGTAACAGGGGGTAGTTCTCTCTCTGTACAGCACTCCAGTTAGTAACCTGGCTGCCAATCTCTGGACCATCTTCAAAGTCAGCCTTGCATCTTTGAAAACAGTTATAATAGACAGGCCCATAACTAGGATTTTGATTGCGGGGGGGGGGGGGGGGGGGGTACATGTCTGATAACCTTGCCAAAAATCAACATGTGAGGCAGGAAGAGAGAGGAACACTGGCATTTTCATTTCAGTAACTAATAAATGTGTACCATTTTGCATAGAATTTGGAATGGTCTTGGTTATCCCCAGTATTTATTTATTATTTATTTATTTACTTTGCTTGTATACCGCAGTTTCTCAGCCCGTAGGCGACTCAACGCGGTTCACAATAAGAGCAAAAAGGTCAATCCAACAGGCATAAAAAATTAAAAAAACCATTAAACAACATAATATACAGGATAATAACACATCAATATCAACACATTAACGTCTCGTAACTAGAATCATGATCCAATTTGTCGTCCAAATTCCGTATCCTATATTCATCATGTACAAATGCACCGTTTATCCGAACGCCTGTTCGAACAGCCAGGTTTTTAGTTTCCTTCGAAATACCATTAACGAAGGGGCTGATCTGATGTCCAAGGGAAGGGCGTTCCACAGCCGAGGGGCCACCACAGAGAAGGCCCTGTCCCTTGTCCCCGCCAGCCGTGCTTGAGACGCAGGCGGGATCGAGAGCAGGGCCTCCCCAGAAGATCTTAGAGTCCTGGTGGGTTCATAAGCAGAGATACGTTCGGATAGGTAGCTTGGGCCAGAACAGTTTAGGGCTTTATAGGCCAACGCCAGCACTTTGAATTGAGCCCTGTAGCAAATTGGCAGCCAGTGGAGCTGATGCAGCAGAGGAGTTGTGTGCTCCCTGCGCTTCGCTCCTGTTAATATCATGGCTGCCGAGCGTTGGACTAGTTGGAAGTAGCTCTTACTCTTTCAAATACTTTTCCCATTGGATGTTTTAGATGCTATCTAACCTCTGTGAAAGCGATAGAGAAGTTAAGCTCTTCTAGTTTTGTGGCATTTCTAGATATGCTGTAAAATGTAAATATCCAACTGCTTCCTTATAAGAAAGAAACTAATGTCAGTCTCCATGACATTCTGAATATTTTTCAAAGCTCAAATAGATATTATTGGTGACAAGGTGGTGAGTTGGCAATCTCACCATCATGTGTGGTGGTTATTCTTGTGAGTACTTTGTTTCTGGAATTTAGCTTTCCACTTTTCGGTGCCCAAGACAGTGAAATTATGTAACATAGGCTTTGATAGAGGATTCCAACCACTATGTATAAAATATAAAACCAAAATTGATTTCTTGTGACTATACTTTCAGTGGGATTCTTTCCTTTATGATGCCTTTGGGGGGGGGGGCAGGCTTTTGCTAAAAGGAGTGCCTCTTCCCTTCTCTGCACAGTTATGGACGGATAAGCGTTATCTTGATCCTGTCATGTCTTTAGCTGACAGCACAATTCCCCTCAATTCCCACTGTGCAGGATGTATATTTGCGCTTCTGGCTTTAGCCCAAAACATATATACAGAGGAGAGAATCCAGTAACCCCAAGCAGAAGTTGAACATTCACTTATGTAATCATGTAAAGATTTGGGCTAAGATTCTGCATATTAGTGTACTTTATGCATCTGTTCCTAAGTTGCAATAATGCAATGAAACCCTGTTAGTTGATGGTGAAAATACTAGGGCTGGGTGGTTTCTTTTCATAATTTCGTAATTCGTTAAAAATTCGTTATTTTTTTTATAATGAAGCTATAACGAACCATTCAGGAGCAACTAAAAAACGAAACGAATTTTTAATTTCGTTTCGTAATTGTTTCAAATTCATTTTGTATTTGTTTCGTTATTGTTTTGAAATCGTTTCGTTATTATTTCCGCATGTCTGGGGCAAGTTTTATAGTTGTTGTTTGTTTAATCAGTGAAAAAAATTATAAATATCACACCAACAGTCAACAACAGAGGGAGAGGGAAGATTCAGAAGTTCCCCCTGTCCCATTTGGAGGTTTTTTAGCGTATTGCGCAGTCGCGTCCGCCATTAACGAATCGATTCGTAATTGTTTCGTAATTGTTTCGTATTGTTTTGTAATTTACGAAATTTCGTAAATATCGAACTTTTTAAAAGAAAAATTTCGGAATTCTTTTAAAAATCGAAACGCAAAAACCACCAAAAAACGAATCGATTTTAGAAACAATTTTTTCCGTGGTTGCCCAGCCCTAGAAAATACACATCAGGAACACCCTCCAGTTGCACTCTGGTACTTCATAAGCAATCTCTAGCTGTAAAATAGAGGCAGAAGCAGCCCTAGGAAATTTTCAACGGTAAGCAAACAGTATTTTGCCCCCCCCCCCCACCCCAACCAATCACTGATATATCTATTTCTGCTCCTCATGGGAGTCCTGTGTGCCATATTTGGTTCAGTTCCATCATTGGTGGAGTTCAGAATGCTCTTTGATTGTAGGTGAACTATACATCCCAGTAACTACAACTCGCATTGTTCTGGTACAGTCGCACCAGGAGCTCCAGCTCATCTTACTATTTGTTGATTACTGCATGTATTTTAATGTTCTATGCCTTTGCAGTTAGATGGCTTTCCTTAGTTTGCATTTATTGGATCTATGACCTGTCTATTAGGCCTGGGTAACAACGCAAAAATTTGTTTCTAAAATCGATTTGTTATTGGGGTGTTTTTTTGTTTCGATATTTAAAATAATTACAAAATTTTCCAAAAAAAAAGTTCGGTATTTATGAAATTTCGTAAATATTTACAAAACATTTTGTAAAGATGGCGCCCTTTTTTTTTTCAATATCTATATCTATATCTATATCTATATCTATATATATAATAAAGAAGAGTGTTTGTATCGGACAGAGGAATTGTGGAGGGCGGAAGGGCGGTGTATGTGCCAGCGTTCTGATTGGCCAGCCTGAAAGTTCCAACATTCGGATTGGCTGCCGCAGTGGTGCTATTTGCATATGGTCTCTGATTGGCCAGCTTCAATAGGAGCCCCTGGTGGAGAAAACAGTTCATGGCAGAAATGGGGACATGAGAAGGAAATTTGCATATGGTCTCTGATTGGCCAGCTTCAATAGGAGCCCCTGGTGGAGAAAACAGTTCATGGCAGAAAGGGGGACATGAGAAGGAAATTTGCATATGGTCTCTGATTGGCCAGCTTCAATAGGAGCCCCTGGTGGAGAAAACAGTTCATGGCAGAAACGGGGACATGAGAAGGAAATTTGCATATGGTCTCTGATTGGCCAGCCTCAATTCCGAGATGACAAAGAGAGGAAAGGAAAAGGCCAGAGGGGGCTGAGTCAGACAATCACCAATACAGACCAGACTTGGCATACAGAGCCCCCATGACCCACTTGACATCCTACTGCAGTTTGGAGGAGGATGAACCATGGATGATGGGACTTGCAGTACCATCACATTCTGAGACCGCTGATAACCTCATCCAATGACTGATCATGACCAAACTTGGCACATAGACCTCTCATGACCCACCTCATCCAATTACCGATAAAGACCAAAGTTGGCACACTGAGTCTCCATGACACACTCTACATCCTGGTGCAGTTTGGAGGAGGATGCACCATGGACGATGGAACTTGCAATACCTGCACTCCCTTCCTATGACCATTACAACTGCCAACAATGATGGATCAGGACCACAATTTACACAGAGAGCCCACATGACCCACTCTACATCCTGGTGCGGATTGGAAGAATTTGACAATGGATGATGGGACTTGCAGTCACTTCATTCACTTTCTGAGACCACTGAGACCCTCGCCAATGACTGATCAAGACCAAACTTGGCACACAGAGTCCCCATGACCCACTCTACATCCTGGTGCACTTTCGAGGAGGACAGACCATGGATGATGGGACTTCAAGTACCTCCACTCCCTTCCCAAGACTGCTGCAACCCTTACTAATGTCCGATCAAGACCAAACTTGGCACACAGAGCCACCTTGACCCACTCTACATCCCGATGCTGTTTGGAGAAGGACGGACGATGGATGATGGGACTTCCAGTGCAGTTCAGGGCAGGATGGGCCACTAATGATGGGATTTGCAGTACCTTCACCCGATTCACTTCCCACAGAACATTGTAGCCCCTACAAATCACAGACCAGGCCCAAACTTGGTACACAGAGTACTTATGGCCCACTCTACATCCTACTGCAGTTTGAAAGAGTATGAACCATGGATGATGGGACTTGCAGTACCATCACTCACATTCTGAGACCGCTGTTAACCTCATCCAATGACTGATCGGGACCAAACTTGGCACATAGACCTCTCATGACCCACTTTACGTCCTGGTGTGGTTTGGTCGGGGATGAACCATGGATTATGGGACTTGCAGTACCATTGCTCAATTCTTGAGACCACTGCAACCCTCATCCAATTACCGATAAAGACCAAACTTGGCACACTGAGTCTCCATGACCCACTCTACATCCTGGTGCAGTTTGGAGGAGGATGAACCATGGATGATGGGACTTGCAGTACCATCACTCACATTCTGAGACCGCTGTTAACCTCATCCAATGACTGATCAGGACCAAACTTGGCACATAGACCTCTCATGACCCACTTTACGTCCTGGTGTGGTTTGGTCGGGGATGGACCATGGATTATGGGACTTGCAGTACCATTGCTCAATTCTTGAGACCACTGCAACCCTCATCCAATTACCGATAAAGACCAAACTTGGCACACTGAGTCTCCATGACCCACTCTACATCCTGGTGCAGTTTGGAGGAGGACAGACCATGGATGATGGGACTTCAAGTACCTCCACTCCCTTCCAAAGATTGCTGCAAACCTCTTCTAATGACCAATCAAGACCAAACCTGCCACATACAGCCCCCATGATCCACTCTACATTCTGCTGCTGTTTGAAAGAGGATGGACTTTGGATGATGGGACTTGCAGTACCTTCACTCACTTACTGACACCACTGCCAACCTCATCTGATGACTGATAAAGACCAAACTTGGCACACAGAGCCCCCATGACCCACTCTATATCCTGCTGCTGTTTGTAGGAGGATGGGCCATGGATGATGGGACTTCAAGTACCTTCACTCACTTCCTGAAAATAATGCAGCTGTTATCCAAAGACCAATAAGACCAAACTTGGCATACAGAACCACCATTACCCACTTTCTCTAATAACCCGGGCAACGCCGGGTCCCCAAGCTAGTATATAATAAAGAAGAGTGTTTGTATGGGAAGGACAGAGGTGCGGAGGGCGGAAGGGGTATGTGCCAGCGTTCTGATTGGCTGCCGCTGTGGTGCTATTTGCATATGGTCTCTGATTGGGCAGCTTCAATAGGAGCCCCTGGTGGAGAAGAGGGCTCATGGCAGAAACGGGGCATGACAGAAGGAAATTTGCATATGGTCTCTGATTGGCCAGCCTCAAATCCAACATTCTGAGATGACAAAGAGAGGAAAGGAAAGGCCAAAGGGGGCTGGGTCAGAACACTCCCAATACAGACTGAAATAGGCACACAGAGCCCCCATCACCCACTCGACATCCTACTGCAGTTTGGAGGAGGATGAACCATGGATGATGGGACTTGCAGTACCACCACTCACATTCTGAGACCGCTGTTAACCTCATCCAATGACTGATCAGGACCAAACTTCGCACATAGACCTCTCATGACCCACTTTACGTCCTGGTGTGGTTTGGCCGGGGATGGACCGTGGATTATGGGACTTGCAGTACAATTGCTCAATTCTTCAGACTACTGCAACCCTCATCCAATTACCAATAAATGCCAAACTTGGCACACTGAGTCTCCATGACGCACTCTACATCCAGGTACAGTTTGAAGGAGGATGCACCATGGACGATGGGACTTGCAATACCTGCACTCCCTTCCTAAGACCATAACTGCCAACAATGATGGATCAGGACCACAATTTACACAGAGAGCCCGCATAACTCACTCTACATCTTGGTGCGGTTTGGAAGAATTTGACAATGGATGATGGGACTTGCAGTCATTTCACTCACTTCCTGAGACCACTGAGACCCTCGCCAATGACTCATCAAGACTAAACTTGGCACATGGAGCTTCAATGACCCACTCTACATCCTGGAGCAGTTTGGAGGACAACAGACCATGGATGATGGGACTTCAAGTACCTCCACTCCCCAAGACTGCTGCAAAACTCATCTAATGACCAATCAAGACCAAAGTTGGCACACAGAGCCCCCATGACCCACTCTACATCCTGCTGCAGTTTTGGAGAAGGGTGGACCATGGATGATGGAACTTCCAGTACCTTCACTCACATTCTGAGACCTCTGAAAACCTCATCCAATGACGGATCAACACCAAACTTGTCACATAGACCTCTCATGACCCACTTTACGTCCTGGTGTTATTTGGAAAACTTTGGAGATGGATGATGGGACTTGCAGTACCTTTGCTCACTTCCTGAGACCACTGAGACCCTCGCCAATGACTAATCAAGACTAAACTTGGCACATGGAGCTCCAATGACCCACTCTACATCCTGGTGCAGTTTGGAGGAGGACAGACCATGGATGATGGGACTTCAAGTACCTCCACTCCCTTCCAAAGATTGCTGCAACCCTCTTCTAATGACCAATCAAGACCACACTTGGCACACAGAGCCCCCATGATCCACTCTACATCCTGCTGCAATTTGAAAGGGGATGGACTTTGGATGATGGGACTTGCAGTACACTTACTGACACCACTGCCACCCTCATCTAATGACTGATAAAGACCAAACTTGGCACACAGAGCCCCCATGACCCACTCTATATCCTCCTGCTGTTTGTAGGAGGATGGGCCATGGATGATGGGACTTCAAGTACCTTCACTCACTTCCTGAAAATAATGCAGCCGTTATCCAAAGACCAATAAAGACCAAACTTGACATACAGAACCACCATTACCCACTTTCTCTAATAACCCGGGCAACGCCGGGTCCCCAAGCTAGTATATAATAAAGAAGAGTGTTTGTATGTGAGGGAGGACGGAGGGAGGACGTAGGGCGGAAAAGTTTGTGGCAGCTTTCTGATTGGCTGCCACTATGCTGCTATTTGCATATGGTCTCTGATTGGGCAGCTTCAATAGGAGCCCCTGGTGGAGAAGAGGGTTCATGGCAGAAACGGGGCATGACAGAAGGAAATTTGCATATGGTCTCTGATTGGCCAGCCTCAAATCCAACATTCCGAGATGACAAAGAGAGGAAAGGAAAGGCCAAAGGGGGCTGGGTCAGAACACTCCCAATACAGACCGAAATAGGCACACAGAGCCCCCATCACCCACTCTACATCCTACTGAACCATGGATGATGGGACTTGCAGTACCACCACTCACATTCTGAGACCGCTGTTAACCTTATCCAATGACTGATCAGGACAAAACTTCGCACAGAGACCTCTCATGACCCACTTTACGTCCTGGTGCGGTTTGGCCGGGGATGGACCGTGGATTATGGGACTTGCAGTACAATTGCTCAATTCTTCAGACCACTGCAACCCTCATCCAATTACCAATAAATACCAAACTTGGCACACTGAGTCTCCATGACGCACTCTACATCCAGGTACAGTTTGAAGGAGGATGCACCATGGATGATGGGACTTGCAATACCTGCACTCCCTTCCTAAGACCATAACTGCCAACAATGATGGATCAGGACCACAATTTACACAGAGAGCCCGCATAACTCACTCTACATCCTGGTGCGGTTTGGAAGAATTTGACAATGGATGATGGGACTTGCAGTCACTTCACTCACTTCCTGAGACCACTGAGACCCTCGCCAATGACTCATCAAGACTAAACTTGGCACATGGAGCTTCAATGACCCACTCTACATCCTGGAGCAGTTTGGAGGACGACAGACCATGGATGATGGGACTTCAAGTACCTCCACTACCCAAGACTGCTGCAAAACTCATCTAATGACCAATCAAGACCAAAGTTGGCACACAGAGCCCCCATGACCCACTCTACATCCTGCTGCAGTTTTGGAGAAGGGTGGACCATGGATGATGGAACTTCCAGTACCTTCACTCACATTCTGAGACCTCTGCAAACCTTATCCAATGACGGATCAAGACCAAACTTGGCACATAGACCTCTCATGACCCACTTTACGTCCTGGTGTTGTTTGGAAAAATTTGGAGATGGATGATGGGACTTGCAGTACCTTGGCTCACTTCCTGAGACCACTGAGACCCTCGCCAATGACTCATCAAGACTACACTTGCCACATGGAGCTCCAATGACCCACTCTACATCCTGGTGCAGTTTGGAGGAGGACAGACCATGGATGATGGGACTTCAAGTACCTCCACTCCCTTCCAAAGATTGCTGCAACCCTCTTCTAATGACCAATCAAGACCACACTTGGCACACAGAGCCCCCATGATCCACTCTACATCCTGCTGCAGTTTGAAAGGGGATGGACTTTGGATGATGGGACTTGCAGTACCTTCACTCACTTACTGCCACCACTGCCACCCTCATCTAATGACTGATAAAGACCAAACTTGGCACACAGAGCCCCCATGACCCACTCCATATCCTGCTGCTGCTGTTTGTAGGAGGATGGGCCATGGATGATGGGACTTCAAGTACTTTCACTCACTTCCTGAAAATAATGCAGCCATTATCCAAAGACCAATAAAGACCAAACTTGGCATACAGAACCACCATTACCCACTTTCTCTAATAACCCGGGCAATGCCGGGTCCCCAAGCTAGTTTTTTAAATATTTCTTAAATTTAATTATTAATTTAGTAGAATAGGGAGGAGAAATTATTATTGAGGAAAGGCAGGCACTCACTCTGGCGGGCCCTCTCGCTCGCCGCTCGCTCGCCGCTCGCCCTCTCGCTCGCCCTCTCGCCCTCTCGCTAGGATGGGTTCCTTCCAGGAGGGGCTCTTTTTCCCAGGCTGCCAAACTACAACTCCCAGGATGCTACAGCATTGAGCCAATGTGGTGCCAAACCTCATCCAGGCTGCAGTGTAGATGGCTGCAGGATGGAGGGGTTTCCTGCCTCGAATTGAGAGAGAGAGAGAGAGAGAGAGAGAAGAGGAAGCAAGTGAGCCTTCTTTGGAAGAGAGCTCAGAACCCCCCTGCGAAAGGTGAGAGAGAGAGAAAGAAGAGAAAAGGAAAGAAAGAGAAGGAGACCTCCCTCTCGCCCTCTCGCTCGCCCTCTCGCTCGCCCTCTCACTCGCCCTCTCGCTCGCCCTCTCACTCGCCCTCTCGCTCACCGCTCGCCCTCGCCCTCTCGCTCGCCGCTCACCCTCTCGCTCGCCCTCTCGCTCGCTTGCTCAGCCGGCGCCGAGAGAGGAGTGCTCCCAGCAAGCCAGGCGGCCATCTTACGTATTTCCAAAATGGACGGAAATACAAAAATTTTTGGTGCCTGCCGTTTCGATATTTAAAAACACTTCTAGGTTTAAAAATAAGTTTTGTAATCGTTTTGTAATAACGAATTAACAATTTTTTTAACGAATTACGAATTAACGAAACGAATTGCCCAGCCCTACTGTCTATTATTGTTAGGTTCCCTGGTCCCGCCCTCTTTTTGGGTTTTGGAGGGAATAGGAGCCATTTTGGGTCAATCCACACAGAGCAGCCTTTCATACAGGACATAATACCAAGAGCTCATGTAGAAAGCTTCGTCTTCTACAGCTTGGCCGGGGATATACAGCCCATAGCTTGGCAAGAGAGACACAGTCTCAACACAGCTCCTTTGCTGAGGATTTTCCAGCCTTACAACTCCTTTGCTGAGGGAATCCGGTCCCACAGCCCTTCAGCCAGCCATCACTGAAATCTGAACACCATATTTTCCCCTGGAAGTCTACAAATCTCTGCTTGGTAAGGGTCACTCGCGGCAGCCAGAAGCAGTTGGTACCGGGTGTAGGGGCTCCAAGCCAACAGAGGAAAAGACAGACTGCCCAGATAAGAGGTTAAGGATTTCCCCATTAGTTAATTACAGTTATGAAGATAGTGCCTGTCCCCTGTGGACAAGATTGAGAGAGCCAATAGACTATTAAGAAAGCCTTGAAGTACCTGTTTGATTTCAATAATAAAGAACTTTGTTGGACCTTTAAGCAATCTAAAGACTCTGTTTAAGGAAATCCAAAGGCCTTTAATCTGAGGCAGCTCCGGCGTCCTGTTGGGCACACAGAATTTATGTCCTGTCTACAGTCTTATGTACAGACCCAGCGTGCGACAGCACACACATATGTAAAGGTCTATTTTCCCCCAAGAGCGCCTCAAGAGCACCCCTAGGCAAAATCAACTATACTGCAAATGCTTACTTTGCGTAATGAGTTGAGCCGCCCTTGAATAGAGGTGTGCAATTCAGGCAAAAAGCATGCCATTTTGGGGCCCATTGTTGGAAGATCCCTCAGTCTTTAGGAGGAGCCTGAAAGCGTGGTTGTTTCAGTCTGCCTTTCCAGAATAAGGAAACTCCCAGCAATATGTCCCTAAACGCACTTTACTAGTGATCTAGGTTTGTCTGCACACGTCATCCCTCTCCAAAACTTCTATCCTAGTTATATGTCACCTTGTCATGCCCAGCATTATTTTTTTTAAAAAAATTGATTATTACATTTGGCCCAGCCATAGATTTTTAAATGCGTCGTGTTATTGTTAATGTTTATTGCTTATTTTCTGCTTATGAGTTTATTTATTGTTTTGTATTACTGTTGCTATTGTTTATTGTTGTATTGTGGGCTCGGCCTCATGTAAGCTGCACCGAGTCCCTTGGGGAGATGGTAGCGGGGTACAAATAAAGTTATTATTATTATTATTATTATTATTATTATTATTATTAGTCCGTTTACTGGGAAGTTACTTGAACGGAGCGGAGTTCTGCTGTTTTCATTTGGGAAAGATATGGCTCATTGGCTACTGTTTTGTTGCGCGCTGGGCATGTAAATAATTGTCTTGAAATAAGACACGTGACTTGAGCCCCGCGGGAAGCCAGGGCCCCCCAAAGAGAAGTTCTCAGAGGTTTTCCACCACAAATGGTCTTTAGATGGTTTGTGAAGTATAACAAAGTCCTTTATTAATGAACAATCAAACAGAAACTTCTCTTGTCTTCAGAAAGTTAAACAAATGATTCCAGGCTTTTATACAACTGGTGGCTTCCTAATTTTGTCCACAAAGGACAGGCAATTGTCTTCAATAACTAATTCTTTGCTTTAAAAGAAAATCCTCTTTTTTAACTTCTCCCAGGCTGACTGTAATCTGATTCTTCCTGATGTGGGTTCCGCTACCGGGTCGAATTGCATCTTGAACGCCGAGTGGACCTACCAGTAAGGCTAGTAGATTTTCCAGTTGGAGTTCTTTGGTTTTTAGAGCTGTTTCCCTGGAAATCTTTGGAGACTCTTAAGACTGTTCTCCCCCGGAAAGTCTTAAGGGTTGAAGCTTTTGTACAGGGGAAGCTTGCACATGTCCTGTACATTAGCTTTTCTTGCTGAGACTAACTAAAAAATGGCTCCCTTCCCTTACCAATTGCCCTGAACAAGGGGCGGGACCAAAACTTAACGATGATGGACAGGTGACTTGCCCTATGACTGCAACCAACGGAAGCCACCTTTCTGCAGAATGTCTGAAACCCTGGACTGCAAGCAAACACTCAATACAAAGCAAATAAAGTTGGAGCTCCTGGTACAGCTGTACCAGCACAGCTACCATGGGAAACTTTAAATGCTCAGTCCTCAGCCATTTTAAGACTATCTGCATGCAACCTACCTCATTTTTAGACTCCATGTACAACTGCAGGCCTGCCAAGTTTCGAAGCAATTCACAAATCTACTAATTTTCTAGAATCGTTTTAAGTTTTAACCATAACATTTTTTTAAATAAGACAAACTGCAAGAATTGTAATCACCGGTTGTGCCCATTCTTAGCCATTTATTTATTTATTTATTTATTTATTTACTTTGCTTCTATACCACTGTTCTCAGCCCGAAGGCAACTCACAGCGGTTCACAAGACACAGAACACAGCAGAATTCAAACACCAATATAAAACAGTTAATAACCTAATCTAATACACAATTAATACGCAATTACTATGATAACCATTCACTAGCGTCTCGTCACTAAAAACAAGATCCAGATTCGTCATCCATTGTTCCATTCCTATGTCATTACCAGTCTTACACTAATTATTCGAACGCCTGCACAAATAACCAGGTCTTTACTTTTTTGCGGAAGTCCATTAGAGATGGTGCTAATCTAATATCTGTGGGAAGGGCGTTCCACAGCCGGGGAGCCACCACCGAGAAGGCCCTGTCTCTTGTCCCCGCCAGCCGTGCTTGTGAAGCTGGCGGGATCGAGAGCAGGGCCTCCCCGGAAGATCTCAAAGTCCTGGTGGGTTCATAGGCCGAGATGCGGTCGGAAAGGTAGCTTGGGCCGGAACCGTTTAGGGCTTTAAAGGTCAACACCAGCACTTTGAATTGAGCCCGGTGGCAAGTCGGCAGCCAGCGGAGTTGGCGCAACGGGGGTTGTATGCTCCCTGCGTCCCGCTCCTGTTAGTATCATGGCTGCCGAGCGTTGGACTAGTTGAAGCTTCCGAGCTGTCTTCAAAGGCAACCCCACGTAGAGAGCGTTGCAGTAATCTAGGCGGGATGCCATTCAGAGCATTGACAACACCAGGCTTTGTACTGGCTGAGAAATAGTGAGCATTAATTCCACTTCTTCCACAATCAACAAGTTATATAAAAAGGTCGACTTTCATTCCATTGCTTAGTTACAAAAGGAGTTCCAGATATTCGTATATCTGAGTCCATAACTCACGTAATTCACATCCTGGCCAGTTCCTACTTAATTCTCTGTGTACACTTCAGAATTATGAACCAATTTCCCTGAAAGATGAAAGCGAAGTAATGGAAAGGCTTAATTGGCAGCTGAAGCAAAATAAAGCTGATTTCCCCACTAAGCTTCCTTGCTTTGCTGTTTCTTTTAATTTTATGTAAATTTTCCCTAAGTAAATATTCCTTAAAAGTGAATAAAATTTTATTCCACTTTAACAAGAGAATATAAAAGTTAAAAAGGTCACTGTAGTAATAGACTAATCTCAATTATCAGGGCAGCCGGCGAAACCCCCAACTCCCACCTAATCTCATTCGGTGCACACGCAGCACACCGTGTGATTTCCAACATGGCTAAATGAAATTATAAAGCAGTGTTAAATTTATTAATCATTTAATTAGCTAAATGTTCCTGCAACTACTCGTGAGATGAATGGCATGTCATTTTCTAATGTAATTTGCCTCTCAGCCGGGCAGGGTCAGAAAGGAATAGCTACCTGCATCTTGAAAGATCTTTCTTCCTCCCTTTCCACCCCTAGGTTATGTGTGTGTGTGTGTGTGTACGTACACACACACACACTAGCTGTACCCACCACGTGTTGCTGTGGCCAACCTTCCCTTCCTCTTTCTCTCAATTCTTTCCCTCCTTTCTTCCCTTTCTTCTTTCCTTCTCTCCTTCCTTCCTTCCTTCTCATCCTCTTCCTTCCTTCCCCATTTTCTTTGCCTTCCTTTTTCTCCCCTTTCTTCCTTCTCTACCTATTCTTGGACTGCAACTCCCAACAGTCCTCCTGATCAATCTATCTACCTACCTACCTATCAAAATATATCTAATCTGGGAGTTGCAGTCCAGGAATAAGAAATTGGAAATATGAAGAGATCGGGATGCTCTCAAAGAAATCCAAGGAGAAGAAAGCTTTCAGCTTGGAAGCAATGCATTTGGATCATCCTCCTCTCTTAAAGGGCCTGCTCTAGGGGATTCTGGGAGCTGTAGTCCGGAAGAGAGAGAGGATTTGCTATTGTGTGTTTTGTTTGCTGGGGAGTCATTTTTCCGCATGCGCTATAGCATCTTTTTTGCCTTTTTGGCCTTTTTAAGTCCCTTCTGCTGTGTTTTTCGGTGTTTTATGAGTGATGGTGTTTTATGAGTGATGGTGTTTTATGAGTGATGGTTACTTGTTGGCCTGATAGGTGTATTGTGTCCATTTGGTGTTAATTTTTCCAGTGGTTTTTGATTTATGTTAATCCCACAAACGAACATCACACACACACATATACTTGCCGTCCCCTGCCACACATTGCTGTGGCCCAGTCTGTGTATATGTGTTTTGTGTGTGTATATATGTGTGTTTATGTGTGTATATATTTGTGTATATGTGTATATATTAGGGCTGGGCGGTTTCGTTTCGTTAATTCGCAATTCGTTAAAAATTCGTAATTTTTTTTGTTAATGAAGCGATAACGAACCATTCTGGAGCAACTTAAAAACGAAACGAATTTTTCAATTCGTTTCGTAAATGCTTCGTATTTTGTTATGTATTCGTTTCGTTATTGGTTTGAGGTCGTTTCGTTATTATTTCTGCATGTCTGGGGCAAGTTTTATAGTTGTTTTTTTGTTTAATTAGTGAAAAAAAATTATAATATCACACCAACAGTCAACAACAGAGGGAGAGGGAAGCTTCAGATGTTTCCCCTGTCCCATTTGGAGGTTTTTTTAGTGTATTGCGCAGTCGCGTCCGCCATTAACGAATCGATTCGTTATTGTTAGATTATTGTTTTGTAACTTTTTTACCATTTACGAAATTTCGTAAATATTGAACTTTTTTTAAAAAAAATTCGGAATTCTTTTAAATATCGAAACACAAAAAACCCCAAAAAACGAATCGATTTTAGAAACAAATTTTTCCGTTGTTACCCAGGCCTAGTATATATGTGGTTTTTCGCATGTGTTGTAATGTATTTTTTTGGCCCTAAGGCAGCATTTTTCAACCTGGGGGTAGGGACCCCGAAGGGGGAGATGAGAGGGTGTCAGAAGGGTCATGAAAGACCACCAGAAAACATAGTATTTTCTGTTAGTCATGGGGAAACATAGGAAACATAGTATTTTCTGTGTGGGACCAATTGTATTGTTGGTGGAGTTTGGTTGTAGGTGGACTATATATCCCAGTAACTACAACTCCCAAATGTCAAGGTCTATTTCTCACAAACTCCATTTGTATGCATATTTGGGCATATGGAATATCCGTGCCAAGTTTGGTCCAGATCCATCATAGTTTGAGTCCATAGTGCTCTCTGGATGAAGGTGAACTACAACTCCCAAACTCAAGGTCAATGCCCACCAAACCCTTCTAGTGTTTTCTGTTGCTCATGGGAGTTCTGTGTGCCATGTTTGGTTAAATTCCAACATTGGTGGAGTTGAGAATGCTCTTTGATAGTAGGTGAACTATAAACTAGGGTTTTCCTGGTTTGTGCTGAATTAATTCCGGGTTGCCCAGAATGTTGTCTGGCCAGCCTCCTTCCACAATGAAGGAGCTATCTAGATCTGTGGCAGGACTGTGGTGCAGCTGACTGGGAGTCATCTGCGTTAAGATCACTACCGACCGAAAGGTCATGCATTCGAAGCCAGTCCGGGTCAGAGTGAGCTTCCGACCAATTTTGTGTACCTTTGCAGCCCGAAAGACAGTTGCATCTGTCAAGTAGGAAATTTAGGTACCACCTATGCAGGGAGGCTAATTTAACTAATTTATGAGGCCATAAAAATCTTCAGCAAGCATGCAAAGAATGAGGAAGTACTTCATCAATGTCACAAATTCACAGTGAAGGGACAGCTTCCCTGGAATTTTTAATTGCCTCTGTGTCTGTCTATATATGTTGTGTGTCTATGGCATTGAATGTTTGCCATGTATATGTACATTGTAATCCACCCTGAGTCCCCTGCGAGGTGAGAAGGGCGGAATATATACTGTAAAATAAATAAATAAATATATCTGACCTAAGAGTCAGAATGCATATGTACTTTCCCATAGCCCTGCTGCAACCCCCATGTTGGTTTCAGACTGTCCTTTGCTACATGTCAGAATTTTTAATGTAATTGAATCTCTCTCGCTCGGTGTGCCATTAGACACTTGCAACGGGATTTTGATTTGCTGTGGGGATCTGGTTTTGTGTGTATGTCTGTTTTGGGAGGCCCATTTTGTACCTTTCTTCCCATAATCACTGTTCCCTGCCAAATCATTGACGAATGTGATTCTGCAAAGTGTATTGTAAGTCTGTTTGGATGTATGGAAAGAAAGACTGTCATAACAACATTGCTTAATGCGCAAGGCAGTGACCTATGCTGTTTCAAGTGCACCATTCATCAGAAAGTTTCCACAGTATTGCATCTGGATTTGCATGAGGACTGAAACTGTCAGGTTGAAAAAAATACACACCTAGATCTGCATATTATTTCAAGGTGTGCTTTCTGTTCAACTCACAAAACAATGCACTGTTTGCTGTTTTTGCTACAAATTGCTTCTATCCCCCCCCCCCCCCCCGGCCACTTTCAGATAGAGTAGTGTGTCTTTACTCAACAGATACTAGTTTTCACTTTCAACATACATTAAGACAAAAGCAAACCATCATTTAGAGCAGTGGTTCTCAAACTTCCTAATGCCGCGACCCCTTAGTACAGTTCCTCACGTTGTGGTGACCCCCAACCATAACATTCTCATTGCTACTTCGTAATTTGATGTCTGTTATATATTTCCAGAAGTAATTTTGCTACTGTTATGAATTGTAATGTAAATATCTGATATGCAGGATGTATCTTCAAATCCCAAATACCCAATATGCCCAAATTTGAATACTGGTGGGGTTGGGGGGAGATTGATTTTGTCATTTGGGAGCTGTAGTGGCTGGGATTTATAGTTCACCTACAATCAAAGAGCATTCTGAACACCACCAATGATGAAATTGAACCAAAACTTGGCACAAATACTCAATATGCTGAAATGTGACCACTGGAGGAGTTTGAGAAAAATAGACCTTGACATTTGGGAGTTGGAGTTGCTGGGATTTATAGTTCACCTACAATCAAAGAGCATTCTGAACCCCACCAGTGATGGATTTGAACGAGATTTGCCACACAGAACTCCCATGACCAACAAAAAACACTGGAAGGGTTTGGTGGGCATTGACCTTGAGTTTGGGAGTTGTAGTTCACCTATATCCAGAGAGCACTATGGACTCATGCAATGGTGGATCTGCACCAAACTTGGCGCAAATACTCAATATGTGCAAATGTGAACACTGGTGGAATCTGGGGAAAATAGACCTTGACTTTTGGGAGTTGTAGTTTCTGGGATTTATAGTTCACTACAATCAAACAACATTCTGAACTCCACCAACAATATAATTGGCTCAAACTTCCCTCATGGAATCCCCATGACCATCAGGAAATACTGTGTTTTCTGATGGTCTTTGGTGACCCCTTTGACACCCCTTCGTGACCCCCTCAGGGGTCCCGACCCCCAGGTTGAGAAACACTGTTCTAGAGGCATTTTCTCCTCACGTTTCGCCTGCATCTATGGCAACCATCCTCAGAGGTAACAGTTTCTCCCCATAGAGATGTTCAATGTATTGTCGAAGGCTTTCATGGCCGGAATCACTGGGTTGTTGTAGGTTTTCCGGGCTATATGGCCATGTTCTAGGGGCATTCTCTCCTGACGTTTCACCTGCATCTATGGCAAGCATCCTCAGAGGTAACAGTTTCTCCCCATAGAGATGTTCAATGTATTGTCGAAGGCTTTCATGGCCGGAATCACAATTTATTTACTAATTTGATTTATCTTTATAGTACCTTTTTCCTAAGATAGTTCACCTACAATCAAAGAGCATTCTCAACCCCACCAACAATAGAATTGGACCAAACTTCCCACACAGAACCCATGACCAACAGAAAATACTATGTTTTCTGATGGTCTTTGGCGACCCCTCTGACACCCCCTTGCGACCCCCACAGGGGTCCCGACCCCCAGGTTGAGAAACACTGATTTAGAGGATGGAGTCCCACACTAGACATCACATGACTTTGTATGCGTTCCGGTGGAGACCCTGCTCCCAACCGGAGTAAAAGCATCACTAGAGAGATGGATAATGCCATCATGTCTTGCCTAATGGACACGTTCATACTTTACTGGACATCAGAGGTGTAGAGAGAAGGAGATCCATTATGCAAGTAACAAGAATCTGTGTGCTGGTATGGCTGTACCAGGAGCTTCAGCTTCATTTTCTTTCTATTGAGTTTTTGCATATATTCCAAGGTTCCATGAATTTGCAATAGGTGGCTTCCCTTGGTTTGCAATCATAGGGCTAGCCACCTATCATTGTTAAGTTTTGGTTCCGCCCCTTTCCCCAGGGCCATGGGAAGAGAGGGAGCCATTTTTAGTTCAGTCTTATAGTGGAAAGCTAAGCTACAGGATGTGGATTAGCTTCAGCCGTAGAAAAGCTTCATTTTCTACAGCATCCGGGGCAGAAATTCCGAGGAAAAAACAGTCCCAAAGCTCTGGCTGGGAGCTTACAGCCTCTCAGCTTTACATCATTTGAGGAAAACAGCCCTAAAATTTCGGAAGAAAACAGATTTACAGACCCAAAGAACTCCAGCTGGAGAATCTACATAGCCTTGACTGGTAGGTCTACTCGGGACCCAAGACGCAGGTTGGAACCAGTAGTAGAACCCACATCAGCAAAGCTTAGACAGTAGATTGCCTGGGAGAGGTTAAAAAAGGATTTTCCTTGTTAAATAAAGAAATAGTTTTCCAAGCAAGGTGCCTGTCCATTTTGGGGCAAGTTAAGAAGCATTTGTTTAATCTGTTGAAGATCCAAGAAGTGTTTGTTGTTTTATTGAAGACCTAAGCAATAATAAAGGACTTTGTTAAACATTTCAAGCCTTCTTTTTTTTTACAATACAATTCTTTATTGATTAGTCAATTTTGACCATATCAAAACATATAGAACATACAAAACATACACACTTGCCCATACGTACAATAAAACCATATATGAATACAAGGTAATCTTAATAGTATTCGATTTAAAACTGCCTTGAGAGTGACCAAGAGGAAGCCTGAGCAGCACAATGGGGAGAGAGAGAAGCTGAAGACTATCCCTCTCTTTGAACCCAAGGAATGCAAATACAAATATAAATCAACACCAAGGAATGCAAATATAAATACAAATCAACACATATCCTCCTCTCCAACTGATAATGTAAGTTCCACATCTGTCACCCCATTGATCGCCAGGGTTGAACATTTCAAGCCTCTAAAGACTGTGTATGGGAAAATTCTTGAAGGCCTCTCACCTGAGGCAACCCGGCTCCCCACTGGGCACAAAGAGCATGTCCTGTTTAAAAAATCAATTATTACAGGCCCAGCGCATGGCAGCACAATCTGGTTGAATATTTCCATCATTCAACCAGGTGAGTGATGGACCTCACAACCTCTGAGAATGTCTGCCACAGATGCAGGTGAAACATCAGGAAAGAATGCTTCTAGAACTTGGCCATACAACAACCCAGTGATTCCGGCCATGAAAGCCTTCGACAGTACACAGGAGAGGATTAAATGTGTGGTCAGAGGCGGCTCAACCATTACGCAAAGTAAGCATTTGCAGTATAGTTGATTTTGCCCAGGGGTGCTCTTGAGGCGCTCTTGGGGCAAAATAGACCTTGACATATGCGAGTTGTAGTTACTGGGATGTATAGTTCAACTACAATCAAAGAGCATTCTGAACTCCACCAATGATGGAATTGAACCAAATATGGCACACAGAACTCCCACAACGAACAGAAAATATATATCAGTGATTGGTTGGGGGGGGGGGGGGTGCCAAAATACTGTTTGCTTACTGTTGAAAATTACCTAGGGCCGCCTCTGTGTGTGGTGTAGATGAACCCCTTTTTCAGAAAACGATTTCATGGGAAGGGTGCCCCTCCAGAAAAGACCCTGTTCTTTGTGGTTTTCAGCTTAGCTTGAGAAAGCCAAGCAATTCATGATGTGTTGTTAGGCGATCCCTCATTGTTCAAGTAGGATTGTCTTCCAAGATCGGTGTGCTGGCGGTGGGTATGTAGATGACTGTGGAGCCCTATTCTTGATCTGCATCTTCTTCCGCAGTGAGGACATTAGTTTCTAGGTGGAAGGCGGTACTGGTCGGGGTTAGCTTGACACGCCTTCCTCTTCACACATTTCTCTATTTTGCCCTTCATTCGTGCCTCTTCAAATTTTACAGCACTGCTGGTCACAGCTGACCTCCAGCTGGAGCACTCAAGGGCCAGGGCTTCCCAGTTCTCAGTGTCTATGCCAGAGTTTTTAAGGTTGGCTTTGAGCCCATCTTTAAATCTCTTTTCCTCACCACAAACATTCCATTTTCCATTCTTGAGTTTGGAGTAGAGCATCTGCTTTGGGAGATGGTGGTCGGGCATCTGGATAATGTGGCTGGTCCAGCGGAGTTGATGGCGGAGGACCATTGCTTCAATGCTGGTGGTCTTTGCTTCTTCCAGCATGCTGACATTTGTCCATTCGTCTTCCCAAGAGATTTGTAAGATTTTTCGGAGGCAACGCTGATGGAATCATTCTAGGAGTTGCATGTGACGTCTGTAGATAGTCCACGTCTCGCAGGCGTGATGGGTGGACTGTTGACAAGGAAGTATGTGTAGGGCAAGGCAGTTTGTGACACACACTAGATCAGTAGTTCTCAACCTGTGGGTCCCCAGGTGTTTTGGCCTACAACTCCCAGAAATCCCAGCCCGTTTACCAGCTGTTAGGATTTCTGGGAGTTGAAGGCCAAAAACATCTGGGGACCCCAGTTCGAGAATCACTGCACTAGATCAATGCTATAGGGCTCACTCAAAACCAGCATCCTGACCGCATTTCTGTATACCAACCCACACGATCTCTTGATCATCTGGAGAGGCCCTGCTCATGCTCCCGCCTCTTTCGCAGGTGCAATTGGTGGGGACGAGGGAGAGGGCCTTCTCGGTGGTGGCCCCCCGACTCTGGAACTCACTTCCCAGAGACATCAGACATGCCCCAACTCTGGCAGTCTTTAGGAGGACCTTGAAAACGTGGTTGTTCCAGTGTGCCTTCCCAGAATAAGGAAAACTCTCAGCATTATGTCTTCAAAATGCACTTTACTACTGCTTTAGGAATGACTGCATTCCCTCATTCACTCTGAAAATCCTATCCAAATTATATCCTACCTTGTTCACTATTTTTTAATTTTGATCTATCACATTTGGCCCAGCCATTGGTTTAAATGTTTATATGTTACTGTTGATTGCTTATTGTCTATTTTGTTTATGTGATTTATGATTTATATTGTATGGATTGTTATTGATGTTTTATTTTATTGATGTTTTGTTTATTGATATATTGTGGGATTGGCCTCATGTAAGCCGCACTGAGTCCCTTGGGGAGATGGTAGCGGCGTACAAATAAAGTGTTATTATTATTATTATTATTATTATTATTATTATTATTACTAGCTGTCCCCTGCCACGTGTTGCTGTGGCCCAGTCTGGTGATCTGGAAAATAAAGTAATGAGAAAGTGTTGGTTTCTAATATATGTAATTCCTTTATGCTTGTGAGTAAACAGTATTTCTTGTTGTTTCTTTGTCAGTGTTGATGTGGAGAGTGTCTGGTTTGCCTACTCTGGAATATGCAACATATCATAGTCCTTCTTTAAGGGTCTCTTTCAGATCTATGATACTATATCTGTGTGTGTGAGAGAGAGAATTATATCTATCTATCTATATTTATGGCTGGATGGGTGGCTCTTTGTCAGGAGGGCTCTGATTACATGTTCTTGCCCTGGTGAAGAGAGTTGGACTGGATGGCCTTAAGTATTTTCTGTTGGTCCTGGGGGTTCTGTGTGGGAAGTTTGCCCCATTTCTGTCATTTGTGGGTTTCAGAATGCTCTTTAATTGCAGTGAACAATAAATCCCAGTAACTACAAATCCCAAATGTCAAGGTCTATTTCCTCAAAACTCCATCTGTGTTCATATTTAGGCATATGGAATTTTTGTGTCAAGTTTGTCCGGATCCATCACTGTTTGAGTCCACAGTGCTCTCTGGATGTAGGTGAACTACAACTCCCAAACTCAAGGTCAATGCCCACCAAACCCTTCCAGTGTGTTCTGTTGGTCATGGAAGTCCTGTATGCCATGTTTGGTTCAATTTATTTGCTGCATTTGTTGACCGCCGCTCTCAGCCCTAGGGCGACTCGCGGCGGTGTACAACACATAAAAGACAATTTACAATAAAGCACGACGAAAAATCAACATATTACTAATACACACTAATACAATTACACTAAAATAATCCGCTCCGTCTTATCATAGAATCATAACCAATTCAATTCCAGCATTGGTGGAGTTCAGAATGCTCTTTGATTGTAGGTGAACTATAAATCCCAGGAACTACAACTCCTAAATGTCAAGGTCTATTTCCCTTAAACTCCATCAGTGTTCATATTTGGGCATATGGAATATTCGTGCCAAGTTTGGTCCAGATCCATCATTGTTTGAGTCCACAGTGCTCTCTGGATGTGGGTGAACAACAATTCCCAAACTCAAGGTCAATGTCCACCAAACCCTTCCAGTTTTTTCTGTTGGTCATGGGAGCCCTGTGTGCTAAGTTTGGCCCAATTCCATCATTGGTGGAGTTCAAGATGCTCTTTGATTGTAGGTAAATTATAAATCCCAGCAACGACAATTCCGAAATGACAAAATCATTTTTTTTTTAGTGGAGGGCATAGATTGTACTAGGTTCTTGTGGTTTTTTTCGGGCTATGGAGCCATGTTCTAGAGGCATTTCTCCTGACGTTTCGCCTGCATCTATGGCAAGCATCCTCAAAGGTAGTGAGGATGCTTGCCATAGATGCAGGCGAAACGTCAGGAGAAATGCCTCTAGAACATGGCTCTATAGCCCGAAAAAACCCACAAGAACCTAGTGATTCCAGCCATGAAAGCCTTCGACAATACATAAATTGGACTGTTAGGTGTTTTGTGTCCAAATTTGGTGTCAATTCCCCCAGATGGTATCACAAACGAACATTACATTTTTATTTGTATAGATTATTATTATTATTATTATTATTATTATTATTATTATTAATTATCCTGACTATAAACTAACTGGTAAGCAATGCAAGTGCATTCAGTATTTTTTTTTGGGGGGGGGGTAATATGGGCTTTGTTGGGTAGCTGCATTTTGACATACAGAACTATCTTCAACAACACACCAAGAAGATCCCCTGCAGGTTAAGAAGTTTACCAAAACATGTATGATGGTGGCTGTTGTAGTGTTGCAGTATTCAATGAAATTGTCTAGAATCTGTGTGTATATAACCAAAATGCAAGTTGAAGCTGTATGAAGTCATAAACAGGATGACTTCCCTGCGCATGGAAGGTGTGCGGTATATGCCGTGCCCAATTTCCTATTTTAAGATGTCAGCTAGTCCCTTGAGCAGAGCCATTGCTGGTTGCCTAAGTGGTACCCCCTAGCAGGTGATGTGACATATCTTTTCCTTCTCAATTGATGTTGCTACCATTTGCTCAAAAGTGATGCATGCCCTATTGATTTCCTTTAGCCCATCACCTTCCTCCAGGAGCAAAGCTGACTTTGAAAGGCCCATCAAAAATGCTATGATTGAGACAGGTTTTTACGGGGGGAAATCTCCTGGATGTGGAACAGTGTTGCTTGCATAATGACCTACATTGTGGCAGGCTATATTATACAAATGCTGAGGAACTTGGGCGGATAGTCGGACCGAATAAAGCACTGAAATTCGATACTGTAAAACAGAACCAAATAGGGCAAGGCCCCTATATTCTCAGGGAGGCCAGAACGGCTTCCTCTGTACTTTTCCAAGAGCAGGCAATAAAGGGTTTTTTAATGTTTGTACTTTTGAATTCACAGTTTTTAAAGAAATTGCCTTACAGGATGTTTTCAAAAAGAGCTGCAGGTAGTTTGCAGGTCAGGATGGAGCGGAGTGGCATGAGCTGCCTGCTGGACGGCAGATGCTCATTGCCGACAAATGGACCTGCCTCTCTATTGTGACAGTTGATCTCATTGCGTTTCCATGCATTATGGCAGTGGTTCTCAACCTGGGGGTCGGGACCCCTGAAGGGGTCACGAGGGGGTGTCAGAGGGGTCACCAAAGATCATCACAGACAGTATTTTCTGTTGGTCATGAGAGTTCTGTGTGGGAAGTTTGGCCTAATTCTATTGTTGGTGGAATTTAGAATGCTCTTTGGTAGTAGGTGTACTATAAATCCGAGCAACTACAACTTCCAAATGTCAAGGTCTATTTTCCCCGAACTTCACAAGTGTTCACATTTGGGCATATTGAATATTCGTGCCAAGTTTGATCCAGATCCATCATTGTTTGAGTCCACAGTGCTCTCTGAATATAGACAAACTACAACTCTAAAACCCAATGTCAATGCCCACCAAACCATTCCAGTATTTTCTGTTGGTCATGGGAGTTCTGTGTGCCAAGTTTGGTTCAAGTCCATTGTTGGTGTAGTTCAGAATGCTCTTTGAATATAGGTGAACTATAAATCCCAACAACTACAACTCCCAAATGTCAAGGTCTATTTCCCCCAAAATTCACCAGTGTACATATTTGGATATATTGAGTATTTGTGCCAAGTTTGGTACAGACCCATCATTGTTTGAACCCACAGTGCTCTCTGGATGTAGCTGAACTACAACTCTAAAACCCAAGGTCAATGCCCACCAAACCCTTCCAGTATTTTCTGGCCCCATTTCTTAAGGTTGGCTCTGCATCTCGTGGTGCCAGAGCGCAGTCTGTTCAGCGCCTTCCAAGTCACCCAGTTTTCTGTGTGCCCAGGGGGGAGTCTCTCATTTGGTATCAGCCATTGGTTGAGGTTCTGGGTTTGAGCCTGCCACTTTTGGACTCTTGCTTGCTGAGGTGTTCCAGCGAGTGTCTCTGTAGATCTTAGAAAACTATTTCTTGATTTAAGTCGTTGGCGTGCTGGCTGATACCCAAACAGGGGATGAGCTGGAGATGTCTCTGCCTTGGTCCTTTCACTATTGGCTGCTACTTCCTGGCGGATGTCAGGTGGTGCAATACCGGCTAAGCAGTGTAATTTCTCCAGTGGTGTAGAGCGCAAACACCCCGTGATAATGCGGCATGTCTCATTAAGAGCCACATCCACTGTTTTAGTGTGGTGAGATGCGTTCCACACTGGGCATGCATACTCAGCAGCAGAGTAGAACAGCGCAAGGGCAGATGTCTTCACTGTATCTGGTTGTGATGCCCAGGTTGTGCCAGTCAGCTTTCGTATGATATTGTTTCTAGCACCCACTTTTTGCTTGATGTTCAGGCAATGCTTCTTGTAGGTAAGAGCACGGTCCAGAGTGACTCCCAGGTATTTGGGTGCGCTGCAATGCTCCAGTGGGATTCCTTCCCAGGTGATCTTCAGAGCTCGGGATACTTCTCTGTTCTTGAGATGAAAGGCACATGTCTGTGTTTTAGATGGGTTGGGGTTCAGTTACTGGGATGTATAGTTCACCTACAATGAAAACGCCTTCTGAACTCCACCAATGATGGAATTAAACCAAATATGGCACACAGAACTCCCACGATGAACAGAAAAATATATCAGTGATTGGTTGGGGGGGGGGGGGGGGCGCCAAAATACTGTTTGCTTACCGTTGAAAATTACCTAGGGCCACCTCTGCATTTAGTAAATATTTCTGCTCCACCAAAAGGATGCCAAGTCAAACCTGACTGCTTCTGAATTGCAGCTATGAGACGACGGGAGTGAATTTTATAACAAGGCGCTTGTTTCCCCTCCCCACTCTCGACCCCCTCCCCATTTGCCCAAACCTGACGAACTGCCCTTGTGGCTGCCTGCCTGACTTTGAGGTCCTCATTATTGTAGGTTTAAATGAAGGATGTTCATTCAGGCAAGGGAGGTGGGGGGGGGGGGAGGGAGGAGAAGGGAAGGGGCCAGCAGACACCAGTGCCGTTATCTGGTCTTTCTATCAGCCCAAGTGACAGACTTGGAAAAAGGGGAGGGGGGCAACGTGGAGCTGGTGGTAGAGACCTCAGGCTGACACAGAAGGTGACTCCCCTGACTCTCACCTTGAAAAGGGAAAAAAAAGTTCCCACTTTATTAAAATGAATTTCGAAAGGGCCGCTCTGACAGCTGCATAATTAAATATTGGAGTGTCAGCGATAATTTATTCCACTCGCATTTGGTGGTCAGAGCCTGCCTGCTATAGGGTCAGCAAGCACGGTGACAGAGCCAAGGAGAGGCGGCAATCCAGGGACCCCCTGTTTTAAGCCACAATAGTAAAAGGATAGGCTGGAATTCTCTCTCTCTCTCTTTCTTTCTTTCTTTCTTTCTTTCTTTCTTTCTTTCTTTCTTTCTTTCTTTCAGGCAAGCATACTCCAAAAATCAGTAAAGTAGCTGCTATGTAGCTGCTTGGTAAAGCTCTGATGGGTCCAAACAGCTTACTAAGCAAGGCAAACAATAATGCCCTTTGGTGCATTCCCCTTGTTTCCCCGTTTGGGCCTCCTCTACAAAGCCATTGCAGACAGGAGTTCAAAGGCTGCTGGCACAAAGGCTTTCATGGCTGGGATCACTAGGTTGTTGTGAGTTTTCTGGGCTGCATTTATTTATTTATTTATTTAGTATTTAAACTTACATGCCGCCACTCCCCTGGGGCTCGGAGCGGCTTACAAGAATGGCTAAAATCTAACAAAATTTAAAAGCAATATCAAACATTAAAAGCCTGTCGAAACAGGTATGTCTTACATGCCCTGCGGAAAGCTGGTAAGTCCTGCAAGGCACGGACTTCAGGTGGCAGAGTATTCCAGAGTGATGGTGCCACTGCTGTGAAGGCTCTGCGTCTGGTTGCCGTTAGACACAAGGTCTTGACACTGGGGACTTCCAATAGATCTTGGTCCTCAGAACGGAGGGATCTCTGGGGTTGGTAGGGGGTGAGGCGGTCCATCAGGTACATCGGCCCCAGACCATGCAAGGCCTTAAAGGTGAGTACCATCACTTTGAAAGTGATCTGGTGCTCAATTGGTAACCAGTGCAACTGCAGTAAGATTGGTGTTATGTGGCATCTCATCGGAATTCCCGCAAGAAGCCGAGCAGCTGCATTTTGTACCAACTTGAGCTTCCAGATCACCGACAGAGAAAGGCCAATGTAGAGGGCGTTACAGTAGTCCAGTCTTGAGATGACCGTAGCCTGGATCACCGTAGCTAGGTCATGGCCATGTTCCAAAATCATGCTCTCCTGATGGCCATGTTCCAAAAGCATGCTCTCCTAATGTTTTGCCTGCATCTATAGGAACAACTGACTGGTTCAAGATTGGGAAAGGCATATGGCAGGGTTGTATACTCTCGCCCAACCTATTCAAAATGTATGCAGAACACATCATATGATGTGCGGGGCTTGACAAATGCAAGGCTGGGGTGAAAATTGCTGGAAGAAACATTAACAACCTTAGATATGCAGATGACACCACTTTGATGGCCGAAAGCGAGGAGGAACTGAGGTGTCTTCTAATCAAGGTGAAAGAAGAAAGCGCAAAAAACCCAATCCTCTCACACCAGAAGTGACTTGCAGTTTCTCAAGTTGCTCCTGACACTATATATTAGACTTGGGCGGTTTCGTTCGTTAATTTCGTAATTCGTTATTAATTCGTATTTAAATTAGCTTACGATCCAATATTGAGCCATGCAGGAATAGTGTGAGGAGTAAATTAGATTCGAAACCATTTTTTCAATTTATTTCGTAATTATTTTGTAATTATTTTGTAATTATTTCGTAATTATTTCATAATTATTTTCGCATGTCTGGTGCAAGTTTTATAGTTGTTGTTTGTTTTATCACATCAACAGTCAACAACAGAGGGAGAGGGAAGCTTCAGAAGTTCCCCCTGTCCCATTTGGAGGTTTTTTTTAGCATACTGCGCAATCGCGTCCGCCATTAACGAATCGATTCGTAATTATACGAAATTTCGTATATTTTGAAATTTTTAAAAAGAAAATTTCGGAATTATTAAAAAAAAACGAAACGCAAGGCCCCCCTAAAAACAAAACGGGTTTAGAACCACATTTTTCCGTGGTTACCCAAGCCATATATATATATATATATACAGTTTTAGATTTGGGAGTTTTTTGGAATGCTGGTAAAGTAGAGTCTCACTTATCCAACCTTCGCTAGTCCAATGTTCTGTATTATCCAATGCAGTCCAGGGTGGGAGAAAGAAATAGTCCTTGTCTGTTTTGGTGGTAAATTTGTAAATACAGTAATTATTACAAAAACCCAAGATTATGGCAACAAGAATGATTGACAACTGGGAAATAGTGGGAGAAAACGTGGAGACAGAGACAGACTTTGTATTTCTAGGTGCAAAGATTACTTACTGGATCAATAGAGGGAAGCTTGGTGCCGGATGCTTCCCCCCCCCCCCCCCCCGGGGGATGGGGACATAGGTACTTATTTATTTATGTCAGGGGCAGACCTAACAGTTACATTGCATTTTTTAACAAACAAACAAAACAGACAAACAAAAGACAAAGTTTGCAAGCTTGGTAGTTGATTAAATGTCCTTTGACCAGTAGCTGGCCACTTGGAGTACCTCTCGTGTTGTCGCAAGGAGGTCCTCCATTGTGCATGTGGCAGGGCTCAAGGTGCATTGCAGCAGGTGGCCTGTGGTTTGCTCTTCTCCGCACTCGCATGTCGTGGATTCCACTTCGTAACCCCATTTCTTGAGGTTGGCTCTGCATCTCGTGGTGCCAGAGCACAGTCTGTTCAGCGCCTTCCAAGTCACCCAGTTTTCTGTGTGCCCAGGGGGAGTCTCTTGTTTGGTATCAGCCATTGATCGAGGTTCTGGGTTTCAGCCTGCCACTTTTGGATTCTCGCTTGCTGAGGTGTTCCAGCGAGTGGGGGACATGGGTGAGACGGGCATGAGGCACGGGTTCCCCACATCCCTGGATGAGCATTACTGAAATCGCCATGACCCTTGGCAATTCCGGCAGTATGTGTAAAGAGGTCCTTAGGCATCCATGGATTTTGGAATCCATGGGGAGGCCTGAAACCAAACCCCAGGAGATAACAAGAGCTCATTGTACATTCCAAACAGAACATTAATTGAGAATGAGCACATTTGCTAGAAGTAGCAAGGATTCTGGAAATAAGTCAGTGCTATATTTAATGCAAAATATCATCATCATGTGCAATAACACGTGGGCTCCCTTTCTTTGGAGCACTGCAGCACAGTTAATTACTGGATGAAGCCAGTTAAAATAAAACTGCTCTAGCCTTTTTATGCTCAGCAGTAAAACATAAGGTTACCTCAGGCAACTTCACAATTATGGGGTGAAAACAATCACACCTGTTTTAAATTAAGAGAAAAGAGGTTTCAGCTTTATTGAGTGGGGAATGGGTCTTGTTTGAGGTTTGAGTTGGCTCTTTTGTGAGGAAAATCCCAATGTAATGCCCTCATGCCATAGACCTCTGGGGTTGCCATTTTCATTCTGGGCAGAATTCAAAGTTCTGGTTATGACCTTTAAAGCCCTTATATAGCTTGAGTCTAGAATACCCAAAAGAATACATTTAAAGAACCTAAATTCTAAAATCTTTCAAGAGGGCTTTCTCTTGTTTTAACACCTTCACAGTCATGGCTGGTTATGATACAGAAGAAAGGCTTTTTGGTGGCACCTCCTAGAATCATCGAATCATAGAGTTGGAAGAGACCTCATGGGCCATCCAGTCCAGTCCTCTGCCAAGATGCCCCATTCTGCCAAGAAGCAGGAAAAATGCATTCAAAGCATCCTGACAGATGGCCATCTGTAAAAAAAAAAGGATCCCCTAATAATCTAACACCAAATATCAATGTATATTGTGCCGCTGGACACCAATATAAAAGAGCAAATGATACACTATAATATCAGGCCCGTAGCGGGGGGGGGGGGGGAGTAGGGGTTCAACCCCCCCCCCGAAATGTTTCAGATTTTTTTTAAAAAACTGGTTTACTCATGAATTTTAACTGGTGAACCAAATCCCCATGCTAAGTCTATGTGATGCAAAAAATCAAGAGTCCCTCCAGAACTGCAAGCACTATCTCAAGCAAATACTAGCAATTTATTCACACTGTCATTACTTGCAGCAATAGCCGATGTAGTTGTTCTGGTACAGCTGTACCAAGAGCTCCAACTTTATTTGCTTTGTATTAAATGTTTACTTGCAGTCCTAGGTTTCAGGGACTCTGCAGATAGGTGGCTTCTTTGGTTGTAGTCATAGGGCAAGTCACCTGTCCATCATTGTTAAGTTTTGGTCCCACCACTTGCTCAGGGCAATTGGGAAGGGAAGGGAGCCATTTTCAGTTAGTCTCAGCAAGGTAAGCTTATGTATAGGATGCGTGCAAGCTTCCCCTGTACAAAAGCTTCAACCCTTAAGACCTTCCGGGGGAGAAAGGTCTTAAGAGTCTCCAAAGAATTTCCAGGAAAACAGCCCTAAAGACCAAAGAACTCCAGCTGGAGAACATCTACTGCCTTGCTGGTAGGTCCACTCGGCGTTCGAGATGCAGTTCAAACCGGTAGCGGAGCCCATATCAGTAAGGGTTAGATTACAGTCAGCCTGGGAGAAGTTCAAACGAGGATTTTCGTTTAAAGAAGAAGTTATTGAAGACAGTTGCCTGTCCTTCGTGGGCAAGATTAGGAATTCACCAGTTACCTAAAAGCTTGGAATCATTTGCTTAACTTTACTGAAGACAAGAGAAGTTTCTGTTTGATTGTTCATTAATAAAAGACTTTGTTGTACTTCTCAAGCCATCTAAAGACTGTTTGTGGTGGAAACCTCTGAGAACTTCTCTTTAGGCCCCCTGGCTTCCCGCTGGGCAAAGGCTGCACATCCTGTTCTAAAGACAATTATTTACAGGCCCAGCGCGCGACAGAACAGTAGTGAAGCAACCAAGGTGGGGGGGGGGGGGTGTTGAATGCTCTCATTAAGGAGGCCAGACTTGGTGGAGGTGGTTGACAAGGGCAGAGCTGCAGGCTACTGAAGGCTGCTCTGCCCCCTGCTGTGCTCTTTGCTTCAGCGTGAGCTAGGAGGCAGGTTTCAATCCCCCCCCTGCGAAATTTTCAAACCCCCCCCCCCCGAAAATTTCAACCCCTCCCAAAAAATTTTTCTGGCTACGGTCCTGTATAATATATCCCACAGCAGAACACCACTATAAAGGATTATATGTAATATCGCACCACTGGACAATAGTATGGTAGCAAGTTGATGTTAGATGTGTGTAATGCTAGAATGAACACTGCTACTCTTCTTTTGTTTTAAAAACTGCCACCAACCCAAGATGTCTTAGGATTTTTAAAATGAGTTTCTGAGGTAAACCTTTCCCACTTCTGCCCACACAGTTTTTTCCCTGACTACCAAAAATGACTGTTTGGATAAGAGACCTTTCTATGGTATCAGGAGGTTAAAGTGACTGGAATTATCACAAAGGATTACTGATAGATTGAGGAACGATAGAGACCTTTTTGAAAGTAAAATAGAAAAAGATTTATTTATAAAAACAGACAACTAACTTCTTCAGAGAGGCACAAAACGCTTGACTTGTTACAAAAGTAGTATAGCTTGATGGTTGCTTGAAATAAGTTTTTTCACTTAGTTACATACAGAGCTAATCAAACAGATCTAACTGCTGGTTATAAAAATCCCTCACTCTACTTCAGAGAAATAGTAATGAGTTTCTGACTAACCTATCCTAGGTAGTCCCCTGAGTTATTAGCTAACTCTCCCCAGAGTTCTTCCAGCTAAATAACTCAGTCTAGAGAGCTAGTCCCTTGTGCTATCTCCCACAAGAAATCAGGTTGCTGCCTGACCTTTCCTGTCAGCTAATCAACGCTGTCTGTCACAGACTCTCTCTCACTGAAAACACAGTTTCAAAAACACTTCTTCTCCCAACAGCTCCCAGTTCTCATCTCCCAGAAGTTGAAATCTTTTCCCTCCTAAGACTTGGCTCCTCCCATCTGTTCTAGCCAATCCCAGGAGACCTCAAACTCCTCCCATCTTCTATCTATCCCCACTCAAGATGGCTGTTTCCCTGGCTTACACTCTCAAAATGGAGGTCTGCCATACTGTTATCCAGGCTTCTATTCTGGCCTACTAGGTAAGATTCACTACACCATCCAGCCTCTGTTTAAAAGCTTCCAAAGAAGGAGCTTCCACCACACTCCGGGGTAGAGAGTTCCACTGCTGAATGGCTCTCACAGTCAGGAAGTTCTTCCTAATGTTCAGGTGGAATCTCCTTTCTTATAGCTTGAAGTCATTGTTCCACATCCTAGTCTCCAGGGAAGCAGAAAACAAGTTTGCTCCCTCCTCCCTATGACTTCCTCTCACATATTTATACATGGCTATCATGTCCCTTCTCTTCTTCAGGCGAAACATGCCCAGCTCTTCAAGCCGCTCCTCATAGGGCTTGTTTGCCAGACCCTTGATCATTTTAGTCGTCCTCCTCTGGACACATTCCAGCTTGTCAATATCTCCTTTCAATTGTGGTGCCCAAAATTGGACACAGTATTCTAGGTGTGGTCTAACTAAGGCAGAATAGAGCATGGGTAGCATGACTTCCCTGGATCTAGACATGGAAATCCATCCCAAAGGAGGTTTTGTTAGCTCCTTAAAGTAAGCTGAAGCCAAAATGGGAAAGTGAGGGAAAGAAACAACTGAGATTCCAGAGGATTCAATTGGGACCGTCCTTACCAATTTGGGACAGTTGATGTCCTTCTCCTTGGCCTATGAGGACATGGGAGGGTCTATGCCTGAAAGTAAGACTTCACCAAAGTGCCTTGGAGTGTTCTAGTGAACCTCTTGTCCCTCTTGTTGAAATGTAGTTAGAAATTAAGTCTGTTAAATGGTACTCCAGTGTCACCTGCTAAGGTCATTGCTCCTGAAGATCTTTCATCGCCTCCTTAATAAAACCCTTGCACTGAAAGGTATTTAAGAGTTTGGATATTTGCTTCCAGGCATTGAGGGTAAAAAAGAAAGAAAAGAAAAACCAGAACATAACCATTTTCACTCTTTGGGGTTTTAAAAAAGTTGTCTGAAGAAGACCATACCCTAAACGATTTAAGTGAGATTTTGCTTTTAATGAGAAATGAGATACATAGTTGGATATTACAGTAATAGGGCTCTATCTACCAAATTATTTATTGTCCTTGTACCACTGAAATGAATTGGAAAAAAAAGCTCTTGCATCATTTCCGTTTATTTCACTCAGTTTTCCTGTGTCCATAGTGGTAGAATGCATAGTTGATGGGGCTATATTTCTAATTTTGACAGCATATTTTTTATAAAGGTTTCCAGGTACATTATAAAGAATATGAAAGGGAGGGAGGGAAGGACAAAAACATAGAAAAAATATTTTCAAAATTTGCATTTGTACACTTTTATGTAAATACCTTTTTTTTTTTGTCAACGTCCTCCAACCTCAGCTTTTTGAGAAAGTCTATGATTCTGGAAACCAGGGTTCAAATCTGCACACTTATGAAAACCCATTAAGTGGCTCTGGGCAAGTGTGACTTGAAGATACACAAGAACAATAAGGGTGCTTCCAGACAGTAGGGCTGGGCGGTTTCGTTTCGTTAATTCGTAATTCGTTAATAATTCGTTAATTTTTTCAATTACAAAACGATAACGAACCATTCTGGAGCAATTATTTAAAAAAATGAATTTTCAAAAACGTTTTGTAAATGCTTCGTATTTCGATATTGTATTCGTTTCATTATTGTTTTGAGGTCGTTTCGTTATTATTTCCGCATGTCTGGGCCAGTTTTATGGTTTAATTAGTGAAAAAAATTTATAATATCACACCAACAGTCAACAACAGAGGGAGAGGGAAGCTTCAGAAGGTTTTGGAGGTTTTTTAGCGTATTTCGCGATCGCGTCCGCCATTAACGAATCGATTCCTTATTGTTTCGGAAATAGATTCGTTAATTTTTTACCATTTACGAAATTTCGTAAATATCGAACTTTTTAAAAGGAAAATTTTGTAGTTATTTTAAATATCGAAACAAAAAAAACCCCCAAATACAAATCGATTTTAGAAACAAATTTTTCCGTTGTTACCCAGGCCTAATATACAGTGGGGGGAGGGGGTTACTGGATAGGATAGCGTGATGGGTAGGGGGGAGGAGGGTAGGGGGGATGGGATATAGGGTTGGGAAGGAAAAGGGGTAAGGTGGGGAGGGGGGGAGTTGACTTCCTTCTGACGTTCACACTCTCTTTCCTTTCATTCTGTCTTGAAATCTCTTCTCGGCTCGTTTTCTTTTCCTTTTTCCCCCCTTCCTTTAATGTTTGTTAGTATAAGTTTATGGTTTGTTTTGTCCTATTATTCTTCTAGTAGGGCCCTGTTTTTTTTCTTAGTGAATACTCATAAAATCTTCAAATTGCTTCCAGTTCGTTCTTTTTAAAGGGGTACCTGTGTAATCTTTTAAATAGTAGGTTAGCTTGTCCATGTTTTTCAAGTCCCAAATTTTTTGTAACCACTCCTCCACTGAGCTAGATTATTTTGATTTCCATCTCCTGGCGTATACGATTCTGGCGGCTGTCACAAGGTAGATAAAGAGGATGTCTTGGTTGGAGTCCAATTCTATGTCATTATCTGTGATGCCCAGCAGGAAGTATTCCGGTTTCATTTGGATTTTGGTTTGAAGTATTTCTTGGGATAGATCTTGGATTTCCTTCCAGTAGCTTTGGGCTATGGGGCAGGTCCACCAGAGATGATAGTACGTCCCCACTTGAGATTCACACTTCCAGCATTTATTTGAAGTTTTATTATACATTAAGCTTAACTTCTGTGGCGTCATATGCCATCTGTAATGATTTTTGTAATGATTTTCCTTCAATTCCACCGCATAGACGTATTTCATCTTCTTGTTCCACACTTTATAGTAGATAGTAGGCCTGGGTAACAACGCAAAAATTTGTTTCTAAAATCGATTTGTATTTGGGGTTTTTTTTTGTTTCGATATTTAAAATAATTACAAAAATTTCCCTTAAAAAAGTTCGGTATTTACGAAATTTCGTTAATATTTACAAAACATTTTGTAAAGATGGCGCCCTTTTTTTTCAATATTTTTTAAATATTTTTTTTAATTTAATTATTAATTTAGTAGAATAAGAATAGGGAGGAGAAATTATTATTAAGGAGGGAAGGCAGGCACTCACTCTGGCGGGCCCTCAAGCGCTGCCGCCGAGTCGGGCCCGGCTCCTCCGAAGCAATGCGAAATTGGGAGAAGGGCTCCCCAAAGGCCATCTAGCCCAGCCCTCCGCTAAGGAATTGGGAGAACGAAGCACAGCCCTCCGCTAAGGAATTGGGAGAATGAAGCACACCCACCGCAAAGGTGAGGAAGGAGGGACGGGCCGCCTTCCCGCTGAGGGTCACTCGCCCTCTCGCTCGCCCTCTCGCTCGCCCTCTCGCTCGCCCTCTCGCTCGCTTGCTCAGCCGGCGCCTTCCCCGCCCTCTCCTCCTCCTCCTCCTCCTCTTTCAGGCTCTGCCTCTGACTGGCTAAGAGAGGAGAGAGAGGAGAGCTCCCAGCAAGCATCGCCAGGCCATCTTACGTATTTCCGAAATGGACGGAAATACAAAATTTTTTGGCGCCTGCCGTTTCGATATTTAAAAACACTTCCGGGTTTAAAAATAAGTTTTGCAATCGTTTTGTAATTGCTAAAATTAACGAATATTTAACGAATTACAAAATTAACGAACGAAACCGCCCAGGCCTAGTAGATAGATCTCCCAATGTTGGTGGTCTATTTTATCATGCACTCCTTTATGACTTCCGTTTCCGTAGCCCACTCCAGCAGGATTATATATATGTTTGTAATGTTTTTTCTATCTCGTTGGATTATGACTTCCCAGAATCTATCTTTGTCACAAAACTCTATTTCTTTTTGGGTTTTAAACAGGGACAAAAAATTCCGGGATTTCAGAAGAGGTCCATATACAGACCTGCTGGTCCCGGGATTTCTGCCTCCATTGTCCAGACTTTAGGCTTTGTTGTGAGATGTAAAGGTTCCCAAGATGGCCACCATGGGACTTCTGCCAGAAACTTCAGTGATTTTTTTAAAAAACCTCAAGATGCGGATATGCGAAGAATCACTGCAGCGAATCACTGCAAAAGTTCTATGTATTGTCGAAGGCTTTCATGGTTGGAATCACTGGGTTGTTGTAGGTTTTGTCGGGCTATATGGCCATGTTCTCACCTCACTACCTCTGAAGATGCTTGCCATAGAAAAGCTACAACAACCCAGTAAATAAATTTCTAATTTGTGCATGAATGCAGGGCTTTAATTATGCTATTGACTTACTTTGGAGAAAGCGTGGTTCCTTTTTTGTTTAATTCTCCAAGCACACCTGCTGACAGCCGAAAATGTCTACCAGGAGAAAATTAACATATTGAACCTCGAGGGAAGAGCCCAGTTCATCATTTTCTCCTCTGACCTGACTCTGTTTACTCTGTGGGGGTAAAAGAACCAGCAGGGCAAGCTCGGGTAGTCAAGAGTGTATTACCTTGTCAGGAAGCGCCTAGCCCACTCGGATTCACCCTGAACAAATTACATAGCTCACTACATCTCGGAACAAGGGAGCGGGGTTATAACTCAGCCTAAGCACCATTCACTCTTCGATTGCCTTCATAACCAAGGTCATACTAATCAACTCAATTACCAGTCCTCTTGGACATTTTCATAATGTTTCCTGCTAGTTGCTCTCCTGTGAAAATCTCTTGGTCTAAGCAAATTAATACCATTTTTATAACTACCTACATTTAAGGTACAGTAATTCCTCTCTACATGCGCACGTGTGCACTCTCTCTCTCACACCTTTTACAAACGGCTGCTTAAATTACAACGGCACAGAATGCGACACTTAAACGCCATCATAATGTCGAGAGGAGGGAAAGACGCTCAGCTTTATTTTGTCTCTGACCTTTTGATTGGGAAAACAAATTCAATTTACCTTGAAAAACAGACACGCCGGAGCAGAAATGAACCGAGAGCAAAGTAGGATTCAGTTACTTTTAAGATCAGGAGATTAAGGCAATTCAGAATGCAAGATGAAGGCAGAGGTGAGGGCATCGCCATTGTGTTGGCTCTCATCTCTCATTTCATCTCGAATTCCGAACCACCTTCATCTTTGAGATCTTACATCAGTCCCTTAAAAGTAACGGTGCTGGCAAGGGAATTTACTGTAAAACAGGGAAGGAATTTCCATTATGTCAGCATATTAGCATAATCTGTCAAATTGCTATAACATGTTGCAAACGTGCAGAGAAAATTCAAAGATAAAAAGTTAATACAGTGGTAAACACTGGGAAATATTACATGCTGTTCCATGTGGGTTCATAACATTTTGGAAGGGTGCACAACCAAGAAGAAACAAAGGGCTTTATCACAAAGGCTAGGCAAAGAGGCCTGCTTGGTCTGACTTCAACGAAAAAAGGAGGTACAACAGGGCAAATCCATCACTCTGCGTGCCGCTCTCTCTCAGCAATGTGTTATTAATGATTTTATTGTAATTTTATACTGTCTGCTGTATTCTCATGTTTTATCTAATTTATTATGTTGTTTTTGTTTTGATTTCATTTATTATATTGTGTTGTTGAGCTTGGTCTCATGTGAGCCACCCCGAGTCCCCATCTCTGAACAAACCATTGCCATCTTGAAACTCATTGACACCCTGATCCTGAAACACAATCACAGGCTGAGCTCCAACACACACAACTCTAATCGGCAGTACTCGTCTGTCATTGGATTGGCAGGGAAGTGTCCTCTGATGTTTAAAAAGCCCATCTGATGAAGTCGCTAGTGTCACCAAAACTATCATTTCTTTCAAATGTGAGCTCCTGCGCACCTCACTGTAGTATAACCCCTCATCCTTCCCTTTAAATCAGGCATCCTCAAACTGTGCCCCTCCAACTGTTTGGCCTCCAACTCCTAGAAGCCCTAACCAGCTTGTGCAATGGTCAGGAATTTTAGAAGCTGGAGGCCCAAACATCCTGGGGGGTGGGGGGGGGGGTACAGTTTGAGAATGCCTGCTTTAGGTGTTCAAGAAGATTGAATAGATTAGAAATACCTATTTGTAATTTGTGGCAAACCATTGTTCATCTTGAAACCAGGATCCTAAATGAAAATTAACCCTGGTTTATCAAGAAGTGGGCTTTACGCAAACCAAAGTTTGTCATAGACTTGAAGTGTGATGTTTTGATTTAATCTCCTACTCTGCAAAGAATATTCCACTGCATCATATGGCAGTATAGATGTGACCAAAGTTTGAAAGTAGCAATCGTTTTGGTTACTCTAGTGACTGCATCAGACGGAGGGCACTTCCCCGCCAATCCAATGACAGATGGGTACTGCCCATTAGATTTGTGTGCCCAATAGCAACAACAACAACCAGTCTTCCAACTATACCTGACAGTAACAATCAAGGGTGTCAACTATGCCATCTTCCAAAAACATTGTTGTTGTCCATAAGACACACACACACACACACCACCCACAATGTCTCCCACATCTTCATCCTGAGAAACTGCCTCAACTTTTGTTCACCACTCTTCAAGAGAGTTTGCCCATGCTACAATATTATTCCATGTAAATAGTATCTTCATTGTGCCTGTGCTATAATATATTGAGTAGTTGTTACTCATGATAATAATAATAATAATAATAATAACAATAATAATAATAATTCATTTCATAGAATCATAGAATCAAAGAGTTGGAAGAGACCTCCTGGGCCATCCAGTCCAACCCCCTGCCAAGAAGCAGGAATATTGCATTCAAATCACCCCTGACAGATGGCCATCCAGCCTCTGTTTAAAAGCTTCCAAAGAAGGAGCCTCCACCACACTCCGGGGCAGAGAGTTCCACTGCTGAACAGCTCTCACAGTCAGGAAGTTCTTCCTCGTGTTCAGATGGAATCTCCTCTCTTGTAGTTTGAAGCCATTGTTCCGCGTCCTAGTCTCCAAGGAAGCAGAAAACAAGCTTGCTCCCTCCTCCCTGTGGCTTCCTCTCACATACTGATACATGGCTATCATATCTCCTCTCAGCCTTCTCTTCTTCAGGCTAAACATGCCCAGCTCCTTAAGCCGCTACTCATAGGGCTTGTTCTCCAGACCCTTGATCATTTTAGTCGCCCTCCTCTGGACATATTCCAGCTTGTCAATATCTCTCTTGAATTTCCTTTCAGACTAGGGAAAAGTCTAAATACTTGGCTGGATATTAGAGATGATATTACATTTAACAGCAACACCTTTTGCCTCTAATAATAATAATAATAATAATAATAATAATTATTATTATTATTTATTTGTACCCCGCTATCATCTCCCCAAGGGACTCAGTGCGGTTTACATGAGGCTGAGCCCGAATACAACAATACAAGCAGAACAACCACAGTACAAGCAATTAAAATAAAACATAGACAATAAAATATACAACATTATCAATAAGACAATACACAATTAAAAACAGTGGGAAGGCCAAATGTAAAGTTAAAATGGAAATAATTCTGGGACATGGACAAAAGGTGATGGTTGCATTTGTGGAAGGGCATACGAGCAGATCTAAAGAAATATAAAGTGCTTTGGAGGACAAAGTGCTATGGGATCATTATTCTGGGAAGGCACACTGGAACAACCACGTCTTCAAGCTCCTCCAAAAGACTTCCAAGGTTGGGGCCTGTCTGACGTCTTTAGGGAGTGAGTTCCAGAGTCGAGGGGCCACCACCGAAAAGGCCCTCTCTTTCATCCCCACTAACCGCGCCTGCGAGGCTGGTGGGATCGAGAGCAGGGCCTCCCCGGATGATCGAAGGGATCATCTCTTGCTGATATTGATCACATTACTGCACTCAGAAACGTGAACAAATTGCCAGAATTGTAGTATTTTCCTCCTATGGCATGTTGTTGTTGTTGCCATTATACAACTTTATTTGACTAATATGTTTGCCAGTCTTCTATCATGTTTGTAGCACTCTATACCAGGGAATCTGCCTCTTTGTCCAACTAAGCTTGATGCCGATAGATACTTGGGGCCATTTTCACATTCCTTATGGAGAGAAGTATCGAAATAAATTCAATCATAGGGGTCTTAAAGATCTGAAATCCCAGGAAGCTCATTAGCATTTCCTTTTAAAATAGCTTCCTGCCTTTTTAAATGCGTATAGATTTGGACCTCAAATGGGCTTGGCTGGGTTCCAGCTCTAAAAAAAATCAGATGATCTTTGCTCCGTTTGATGACTTGTCATTAGAAATTTTCCTGGTAACGAGAAAGAAAAATCCTCTGCATTGACGAACAGTGTGCTCTTGAGCACTGCCATGACTATCTTTTAACTCCCCACCCTGCTAGGAAGGCGAGGATTATATATTAGATTTTTCAAAAAAGGCTAACAGCACATTATCAGAGTGGGTGGTATTCTATGTCAAGGTTTTTAGTTGCACACCAACACTTCTGAAAATATGAAGATATTTAAGGAATTCTGTGAGCTCCTTCTAAATGGGGTCCAAACAGAGTGAGGTATTGGAATCTCTGGGGGGCGTTGCAAGAGGGTTTCAGAGGGGTCACCAAAGACCATCTGAAAACATATATTTCTGGTGGTCTTAGAAACCCCTTTGGCAGAGAAGGCTGGAGCTCTTTCCACCTCTCCTTATCTTCCTTTTTGGAAACAGTCAGTGAATACTCCCACCAAAAGCTCTCCTCCTGCTGTGATTGGCCGACCTCTCAACCAAGGGGAGGGGTGTTTATGAGACCTCAAACAGGAAGGGGAGAGCAGGCGTGCTCAGTGCATGGCAATTCCCAGAATTCAATGTTGGGCATATAGGTAATTTGTCAAGTTTGGTGCAGATCCATTGTGGGCTGGGCTCAGAGTGCTCTTTGATTGTAGGTGAACTATAAATCCCAGCAACTACAACTCCCAAATGGCAGAAACTGCCCTGAGTCACCTTTGAGCTGATATGGGGTAAAATGATATAAATAAATAAATATTCAAATTTAGGCATATCAAGTATTCAGACTACCTGTCCGAACGTATCTCCTGCCATGAACCATCACGAAGTTTAAGATCTTCAGGAGAGGCCCTGCTCTCGATCCCACCACTAGCGCAAACACAGTTGATGGGGACAAGAGACAGGGCCTTCTCAGCAGTAGCTCCCCGCCTATGGAACGCCCTCCCTAGAGATATCAGATTGGCCACCTCCCTCTTGTCTTTTAGAAGGAAAATCAAGACCTGATTATGGGACCAAGTGTTTGATCAGTGAGCAGCAAGTGGAAGAAGATCACACAAGTTATGGCAATTAATTGACCCAGACTGGTTTTTGGATTTTGATTTTAATAGATGTGCCTTAATTAATTGTTTTAATTGTTGTTTTAATTTTTTAAAATAGTTTGATTGTATTGTGGTTGTTTTTATGATGCTAGCATCTTATGATGCTTTTGTTAGGCTGCCCTGGGTCTCCCTTCGGGGGGAGAAGGGTGGGGTATAAATATAGGAAATAATTAATAAATAAATAAATATTTGTGCCAAGTTTGGTCCAGACCCATCATTGGGTTCGCAGTGCTCTCAGGATGTAGGTGAACTACATCTCTTCTAAATCACTGTCAATTCCTCCCAAATCCCCCCCAATATTTTCTGTTGGTCAGTGGGGTTCTTTGTGGGAAGTTTGGCCCAATTCTATTGTTGGTAGGGTTCAGAATGCCCTTTGATTGTAGGTGAACTATAAATCCCAGCAACTACAACTCCCAAATGTCAAGGTCTTTCCCCCCACAAATTCCACCAGTGTTCATATTTGGGCATGTTGAGTATCCATGGCAAGTTTGGTCCAGATCCATCATTGTTTGTGCTCTCTGGATGTAGGTGAACTACAACTCCAAAACTCAAGGTCAGTGCCCACCAAACCTTTTCACTATTTTCTGTTGGCAATGGGAGTTCTGTGTGCCAAGTCTGGTTCAATTCCATCATTGGTGGAGTTCGGAATGCTCCTTGATTGTAGGTGAAGTACAAATTCCAGCAACTACAACTCCCAAATGACAAAATCAATCTCTCCCCATAACCCACCAGAATTCAAATTTGCACATATTGGGTATTTGTGCCAAATTTGGTCCAGTGAATGAAAATACATCTTTCATATCAGATACTTACATTATGATTAATAACAGTAGCAAAATTACAGTTATAAAGTAGTTATGGTTGGGGGTCACCACAACATGAGGAACTGTATTAAGTGGTCGTGGCACTAGGAAGATTGAGAACCACTGTATTAGGAGAGTAGTTGGTCTTTGTGTGCTTTAATTTTGGTTTGACCCATAATAGGACAACAGTAGAGACCCAGTTTCTGCTATCCAGATGTGTAGAGTTTACTTTCTTTTGTCGTCGCCCCCCCCCCCCCCCGTTTCTGTTCAGAAGTTCTTTATACATAGAATCATAGAATCAAAGAGTTGGACGAGACCTTATGGGCCATCCAGTCCAACCCCCTGCCAAGAAGCAGGAATATTGCATTCAAATCACCCCTGACAGATGGCCATCCAGCCTCTGTTTAAAAGCTTCTAAAGAAGGAGCCTCCACCACACTCCTGGGCAGAGAGTTCCACTGCTGAACGGCTCTTGCAGTCAGGAAGTCCTTCCTCATGTTTAGATGGAATCTCCTCTCTTGTAGTTTGAAGCCATTGTTCTACATCCTAGTCTCCAGGGAAGCAGAAAACAAGCTTGCTCCCTCCTCCCTGTGGTATCCTCTCACATATTTATACATGGCTATCATATCTCCTCTCAGCCTTCTCTTCTTCAGGCTAAACATGCCCAGCTCCTTAAGCCGCTCCTCATAGGGCTTGTTCTCCAGACCCTTGATCATTTTCGTCGCCCTCCTCTGGACACATTCCAGCTTGTCAATATCTCTCTTGAATTGTGGTGCCCAGAATTGGACACAATATTCCAGGTGTGGTCTAACCAAAGGGGTAGCATGACTTCCCTAGATCTAGACACTATGCTCCTATTGATGCAGGCCAAAATCCCATTGGCTTTTTTTGCCGCCACATCACATTGTTGGCTCATGTTTAACTTGTTGTCCACGAGGACTCCAAGATCCTTTTCACACGTACTGCTCTCGAGCCAGGCATCCCCCATTTTGTATCTTTGCATTTTGTTTTTCCTGCCAAAGTGGAGTATCTTGTATTTGTCACCGTTGAACTTCATTTTGTTAGTTTTGGCCCATCTCTCTAATCTGTCAAGATCGTTTTGAATCCTGCTCCTGTCCTTTGCAGTACATAAGCAGCTGGCACTAAAGAGAAGCAACAACAGAGCAGTAGCCATTGTAGTCATATCAATAACCACTCAGCCATACGTCCCAACTACAGTAGACCTGTCGGATTAATTTTCTGAATTCCAAGTCAAAACGTATGCTAAGCCCATTGATTCTTTTGTGGGTAACAGTTAGAACTTGCAGTGCAGATTTATATGGTGGCCCAGAAAGGATTCTTTTGCCAGAAGACATGCAAGGTAGTTGCTGTCATCCTATCAAAACAACACAAGAACACTCAGCTTGATCGCATCAAAGGTCCATCAGATCAAAGGTCTTACCTATTCATTCAGTTTGCACAATGGTGTGGGTGTGTGGAAGCACACAATCAGGTCATGCTCTCTCTCAGTCCCTCGTACTCAGAGGCATACTTATACTTTGCATTGTCAAAGGCTTTCATGACCGGAATCACTGGGTTCTTGTAGGTTTTTTCGGGCTATATGGCCATGTTCTAGAGGCATTCTCTCCTGATTTTTCGCCTGCATCTATGGCAAGCATTCTAGTTCCAACAGACCTCACTACCTCTGAGGATGCTTGCCATAGATGCGGGTGAAACATTAGGCACTCGGCCTGCAACAGCTGATCCATCCCACCCACCCTGCATGCGGTTTATGTTTTCAGTGGCAGTTAACTTTTGTCGGTGTTTACCTTGTCACAGTTACCTGTTAACAGTTACTTATGTGTTCCATGCTCCTTGTCACAACTCCTTGTTGGCGTGGGGCATGGGCCCTGGATCTGGTTTGGTATCCCCCCTAGCGGTTAGGGGGGACGCTCGGTTGTCCCAGGGGTGCCGAGGTGCGTCTGCCCGGTATTGTGCCGGCGGCACCCTGGTGTGTGCGGGATCGGGCAGTATTGGGCTGCCCAATCATGATCCAGGACCCATGCTTGGCTGCCAACCCTTGTTCCTGTTATCAGTAAATGAGTTGTGGCCATTGTTCATCCCACATCTTGTGTGAGCATACTTCTTGGGTTGGCGCTGGGTGGTGTATCGCACTTGCACACGCAATTGAGAATACAATGTTACAATGTATAGAAAAAACACCAACAAAGTTAAAAACTTGGCATTACACTAAATGTCCTTTGACCAGAAGCTGGCCACTTGTAGTGCCTCTGGTGTCGCAGTTAGGAGGGCCTCCATTGTGCATGTGGTGGGGCTCAAGCTGCATTGTAATAAGTGGTCTGTGGTTTGCTCATCTTCACATTCGCATGTCGTGGACTCCACTTCGTAGCCCCATTTCTTAACCTTAGCTCTGCGTCTCATGGTACTAGAGCACAGTCTGTTCAGTTCCTTCCAAGTTGCCCAGCCTTGAAGGAACTTCTCATCTGGTCCCAGCTACTCAGTGAGCTTTCAGGTTTTAGGCTGCCACTTTTGGACTCTCGCTTGCTGAGGTGTTCTTGCAAGTATCACTGTAGATCAATAAGCTATTTCTTGATTTAAGGCATTGGTGTACTGGCTGATATCCAAACAGAGGATGGGCTGGAGATGTCACAGCCTTGGTCGCTTCATTATAGGCTGCTACTTCCCAGCGGATCCCCCGGTGGTGCAGTGGATTAAACCCCTGTGGCGGCAGGACTGAAGGTTCAAATCCAGGGAGAGGCGGATGAGCTCCCTCTATCAACTCCAGCTCCTCATGCGGGGACATGAGAGAAGCCTCCCACAAGGATGATAAAAACATCAAATCATCCGAGCGTCCCCTGGGCAAAGTCCTTGCAGACGGCCAATTCTCTCACACTAGAAGCGACTTGCAGTTTGTGTATTCAGCAACAGAGGCATGTGTATTCAGCAACAGAGTAGCTATATCTATATTGAAATCAATATATAAAGAGATGGAATGTCTTTCTATGAACCTGTACGGGATTTGATATCAGCAGGGGAGACCCTTCTCTCAGTCCCACCACCATCTCAAGTGCAGTTGGTAGGAACGAGAGAGGGCCTTTTTTGTAGTGGCTCCCGGGCTATATGGCCATGCTCCCTCCTTTGTTCAAAACAAAGGAGGGAGCAGAGGTGGGAGATACCTCCAGCCGGAGGGGCTCTCTCTCTCTCTCTCTCCCTTGGCCCACCCGTGGATTGGGGAGAGGAGAGGAGGCGGGTGGAGCGCCGGGGGATCGGGAAAGGGAACCGGTCATGGGGAAGGGATCGAACATGGAGAACGATTGAGTGCCGGCTCTGCTCGCGCACCCAGTGGCCGGGTGGAGCAGGAACAAGAGGGGCTAGGCGAGGCTCAAGGACCCGGCCCCTTTGGGAATAGGGTCGCCCGGCAGCGAGGCAAGAAAGCCGAGGCTCCCTCCGAACTGCTAGGGCTGTTGTGAGCTGAGGGGGTGCTCCTCAAGTGGCAAAAAAAAAGAGTGTTCTGCGACCGCTTACTTCGCGTAATGGATGAGCCGCCCCTGCCTATTGATCTACTCATATTTCCATGTTTGCAAACTGATAGGTTGGCAGAAGCTGGAGCTAACAGCAGAAACTCACCCTGATCCACGGATTGGAACTTCCAACCTTGAGGTCAGCAGTTCAGCAGCACAAGGGTTTAATCCTGTCTTGCGGATTTGCTGATCAGCAAGTTCTGCAGCTTAGCGGTTTAGCCCACTGCACCATCGTGGCTCCCAGTTGGAAGGTAGTAGATGTAATTGTCCCCCTGAGTCATTGCATATCTATCTATCATTTATCTATCTAGCTATCTAGCTATCATCTATCTATTTATCTAATTCGATATCCATTGCCTTATCTTACTCATAAAGCATTTCTTTTTCACATTTTGCTGGTATCTCTTTTCCAAAGAGCCTCTTCCCCTCCCACCTGCTGCTGTCTAAAATAAAGCACAATGAATAGGTGCATAATAAAATCTTTTAATTGTCTTAGCATATGTTGCTTTTATTAGGTGAGAATAATTGCATTCCTGGGATCACCTACAAAGTCCTCTGGAATATAAAATTGAAATGGAGTCACACTGAGTGCACAAGTCCTCCTGAGCCGTGCCATTTTCCCCTTCGCTGCCTCTTGTCCCTCTTTTGCTGTAAAGTTCACATTGAAGTGTGACAAGAGACACTTGACAACTGACACATGCTGGATCTTATCAGCAGTGAGAGCAGTCACGGGCCCTGACTGAAGAGCGATTGTCATTTCTACAACATTTATTCCTCTCCTAGCCTCATTGCTTCCCTTTCAGAGGAAATTTCCTCGTCTAAAATACTGTACCCGTTGGGTGTTTTATTATTTTTTTGTCTCAGATTCCCTCATCTCCCTTCAAAAGGGAAAGATTATTTCTCAAAACTATGTGTATTATTCTATAAGACAGCAGTTTATATCAGATTCTCTTACTGAGTCCTTTGGAACTGATTCATACTAGCAAATGAAACCCAGCAAATGCTTTTATATTAAACTAGCTGTGCCCTGCCACACTTTGCTGTGGCCTATAGTCAATCTTTTCATAGTAGAGGTAGATATCTCGTCTATTATGAAAGAGAGGTACCTTGTCTCTTTCCTTCATTCCCTCCCCCTTTCTTCCTTTGCCTCCTTTTTTCCCTCCTTGTTTCCTTCCTTCTTGCACTTTCGTTTTTGCTGTGGCCTACCTTCCCTCTTTCTCTCCTTCTTTCCCTCCCTCCTTCCTTCCCATCTTTCCTTCTCCTCTTCCTTCTCTATCTCTTTCCTTCCTTCCCCCTTTTTCTTGCTCTTCTGCTGTCTCTCTTTTCTTCCTTCTCTTCCTTCTTTCCTTCCCTCCCTCTTTCTCTACATCTTCCCCCTTCCTTCACTCCCTGTTTCCTTCCTTCATTCCCTTTTTGCTTTCCTCCTCTTCTTCCTTCTTTTCCCTTTTTCTTTCCCTCCCTCTTTCTCTCATTTCTTTCTTCTCTACCTCTTTCCTTCCTTCAGTGCGGAGGGTGCGTTGGCCGTTCGGCCATGTGCGCGCACCGGGGACTTTGCGCCAGTGCGCATGCTCAGTTGTTTTGGCGTTTTATCTGTGTGTTGTTGTGTTATTTTTAATTTGGAGTGGATTAGTTTGTACCTAGTGGGTTGTCCTTGGGGCATGGCAATTTTGGTTCAGTTTTGTGGGGGGGTTTTAGAGTTTTGCTGTTCCGTTGGACACCCCTAGCAAATTTATAGATATAGACTAGCCAGCCCCAGCCACGCGTTGCTGTGGCCCACATGGGAGTTCTGTGAGGGAGGTTTGGCCCAATTCTATCGTTGGTGGGGTTCAGAATGCTCTGTGATTGTAGGTGAACTATAAATCCCAGCAACTACAACTCCCAAATGTCAAGATTCTATTTTCCCCAAACTCCACCAGTGTTCACATTTGGGCATATTTATTTTGTTGTTGTTGTTCATTCATTCAGTCGTTTCCGACTCTTCGTGACCTCATGGACCAGCCCACGCCAGAGCTCCCTGTCGGCCATCACCACCCCCAGCTCCTTCAATGTCAGTCCAGTCACTTCAAGGATACCATCCATCCATCTTGCCCTTGGTCGGCCCCTCTTCCTTTTACCTTCCACTTTCCCCAGCATAATTGTCTTCTCTAATATTTATAATTAATATTTATAATTAATATTATTAATAATAATAATTTTATAATTAATATTTATAATTGTCTTCTCTAATATTTATTTTATGTATTTATTATTTATTTACAACATTTTACCCCTCTCTTCTCACCCCCGCAGGGGGACTCAGAGCGGCTAACAATGGCAACGATTTGATGCCGCAATAATTACAATGATAATAACAAGATAAAAACATACAATATAATAAATTCAAACATCATTGGTTAAACAATCATAAAACCTTTTCCATTACAACAATCATATGGCCTGATTCAATGTTCAGGAGCTGTTATATCCATTAGCCAAAAGCCTGGTTCCACAACCACGTCTTCAGTTTTCTTCTGAAAGAAAGGCGGGAGGGTGTCGATCTGAATCTGCTGTGGAGTGAATTGAGTATTCGATTGGTCCAGATCCATCATTGTTTGAGTCCACAGTGATCTCTGGATGTAGGTGAACTACAACTCCAAAATCAAAGGACACTGCCCACCAAAACCTTCCAGTATTTTCTGTTGGTCATGGGAGAACTGTGTGCCGAGTTTGGTTCAATTCCATCGTTGGTGGGGTTCAGAGTGCTCTTTGATTGTAGGAGAACTATAGATCTCAGCAACTACAACTCCCAAATGACAAAAGTTTTTTTTTTTTTGAGTGAAGGACATACATTGGGTTGCTAGGTGTCTTGTGTCCAACTTTGGTGTCAATTCGTCCAGTGGTTTTTGAGTTCTGTCAATCCCACAAACGAACATTACATTTTTATTTATATACTATCTTTACCCGCCATGCTTTGCTGTGGCCAACCTTCCTCCTTTCTCTCCTTCTTTCACTCCTTCCTTCACTCCTTCCTTCCTCCCTTCCCATCTTTCCTTCTCTTCTTCCTTCCTTCTCTATCTCTTTCCTTCCTTCCCCCTTTTTCTTTCTCTTCTGCTGCCTCTCTTTCCTTCCTTCTCTTTCCTTCCCTCCCTCTTTCTCTACATCTTCCCCCCTTCCTTTGCTCCCACTTTCCTCCCTTCTTTCCCTTTTCTTTCCTTTTATCCTTCCTCCACCTTTTTCTTTCCTTCCCTCTTTCTCTCCTTTCTTCCTTCTCTCTTTCCTCCCTTCTTTCTCTCTTTGCTTCCATGCTTCCTTCTCCCTTTCCTTCTTTCTTTCCCTCCCTTTTTCACCTTCTTTCTTTCTTTTCTCCCCTCCCCTCCCCATTTCTTCCCTTTTTTTCTGTATTGTTATTTACCTTTTCATCATTTAGCTTTTTGGGTCTTTTTAAGTCCCTTCTGATGTGTTTTTCAGTGTTTTTATGATTGAAGGACATACGTTGGGTTTTTAGGTGTAAAAAGGTAAAGGTTGTCCCCTGACATTAAGTCCAGTCATGTCTGACTCTGGGGTGTGGTGCTCATCTCCATTTCTAAGCCAAAGAGCCAGCGTTGTCCGTAGACACCTCCAAGGTCATGTGGCCGGCATGACTGCATGGAGCACCGTTACCTTCCCGCCGGAGCGGTACCTATTGATCTACTCACATTTGCATGTTTTCGAACTGCTAGGTTGGCAGAAGCTAGGGCTGACAGCGGAAGCTCACGCCGCTCCCCGGAATCGAACCTGCGACCTTTCGATCAACAAGCTCAGCAGCTCAGTGCTTTAACCCACTGCACCACCGGGGGTGTATTGTGTACTGTGTCCAAATTTGGTGTCAATTCCCCCAGTGGTTTTTGAGTTCTGTTAGTCCCACAAACGAACATCACATTTTTATTTATATAGATTGTTCTTGGGAATGCAATTCAGGGGACCGTCTTAAAGGAAACCTCAAAATAGTAAGTCATGCTCTGGAGAGTAAGTCACTCCCGGCTTCGTTCATGCTTTTTACTAAGAGACCATTTGGGTCTTTTATCCTCTCTGACGCATGGAGTGGCATCTACTAAAAGCAAGGCTATTAATGGCTGCTTTCATGAGTAAGCACTTATTAGTATAAGTGGAGCTCTCATAATTGTGTTTGCTGGCAGCAGTTCTTGCCCACCATTGTAGCACACGGGGGTTCCGATATCGGGTGGTTTGCGTTTCCTTTTCCATCTCCCAAAATAGCCCGTGTCTATCTCCACAAGGATCTGTCAAGCACACATATAATTAAAGTCATTCTTTTGAAAGGGAAAAAAACCCAACAAAATACCCCACCACATACAGAAGCAAAAAAGTGAGAGAGAAAAGCCCAACAAACCATTACATTATTTGTGACGTTGGTTGTAATTTCTGTTGTTGAGTATGATACCTCTTGTTTAATCTTTTCTTCTTCTTCTTCCGCACATCACCAGAGAGTTCAGTATGCAAAGTGATATGATCACAATTGCAATGTAGCTGACACTCGCCTGCCTTTGAACTCAAGCTGATGGGTGTAATTATTCATGTTGTTTGTTGTGATAATTTAATATTTGCCTGTTCTCGGAGTTCAGAGAGGAGTTAAAAAGACGACAGAGAGAAAGCAGTTCAGAGCAGGTTAGTGTCTATGGCGCCAAAGGAGGAGGGAAGCATTCCTCTGAGAATAATTCACTGTAAAATCCTAAGTATTTACATACTGTATTGTCAAAGGCTTTTGTGGCCGGAATCACTGGGTTGTTGTGAGTTTTTCGGGCTGTATGGCCATGTTCCAGAAGCACTATCTCCTGATGTTTTGCCTGCATCTATGGCAGGCATCCTCAGAGGTTGTGAGGTCTGTTGGAAACAGGAAAATGGGGATCTGTGAAGCCCACCTCCTCCAAGGTGAACTGAAGCATCTAAAGTGAGCTCTACAGGCCAATGGATCTCTTCACTTAGGCATTCCCATGTTGTCCGAGTAGGATATTATTATTATTATTTTGGTTGCTTTTACCCCACCCTTCTCACCACGGGGGGGGGGGGGACGGGGACTCAGGGCGGCTGACAAAAGCGATAATCCTCCAATGCCCTTACTGCGGGAGACAATGCAGATCAAGAATAGGGCTCCATAGTCACCTGCCAGCTTGACGATGATTGGCTGGTGCTCTACAGCTGGGAGAAGGCTTGGCTGCCTCCTCAGCGCCTGGGCCAATCGCTGAGCTTCTGCCGGCTCAGCTTCCTGACCAATCAGGAGAGAGGTAGGCGGGATGAGGGGGAAACAATGCATTCTTGAGTGGATCATGGACATATGAAATCCCGGGGGCCTGCAAGCCAGCCCTTCTATTGTCCTTGATTAGTGGCAATAAACATTGATGTCTGGCAAGCCTGCCAGATCCGGATTTTCTTGGTGCTGAGATATGGGAACAATGAGGAAATCTGGCTGAAGTTTCGGTGAAGATTTAAATGAGTAACAGATCAGGACAAAGTGTGGCATTCCGAAGGTCCCTTTTGTCCTATTGAGATATGATCATCAGTGCTAAGCAACCGCCTCCGCTGGGGGGGGGGGGCAACTCCGAGCCTCAGGAGTCACGATCCATTGTTATTGTCCATACAAAAAGTGTCTTTTGATAAGGTTCTTTTCAACTGAGGATTTCCTCCTTTCCAGGGTCACAGAGGGTGGCTTCTTATATTTTTATACATTTTTTTTAAAAGGGGATAGGACAGAAGGGTCAGGTAAAGGTCACATATACAGGGAGAAATATAGAAATCATGGTGCAGAAAACTTACCCACTTATCCCTCCCACCAGAGTCCCATAGAAGTTCAAGAGAGTACATGCTGAGCCCCTGGTGGTGCAGTGGGTTAAACCCCTGTGCTGGCAGGACTGAAGACCGACAGGTCACAGGTTCGAATCCGGGGAGAGGCAGATGAGCTCCCTCTATAAGCTCCAGCTCCTCGTGCGGGGACATGAGAGAAGCCTCCCACAAGGATGATAGAAACATCAAATCATCCAGGCGTCCTCTGGGCAACGTCCTTGCAGATGGCCAATTCTCTCACAACAGAAGCGACTTGCAGTTTCTCAAGTCACTCCTGACATGACACAAAAAAAAGAGAGTACATAAGTGTAAAGCGAGGTGGTTTCTCAGTAATAAATGTGTTACCTTCTGCTATATATGAAACATAGGGTATAAAACCTTGATTAAATGTACACACTATCTAACATGGGAGGGGTCCTTGTTGTTGTTAGTGTCTTGGCAAATTGACCAAGGCTTAAGCCTTATTATCCAGGCTGGTGTCCTTGTCCTTAGCAAAACTATAAGTTACTATCTTTTATGGGGGTGGGGGTTGGGGTCATGTTCGACTTCACCTACAAGTAACAAATCTTAAGGCCAATTCCCCCCTAAAACTCACCAGTATTCAAATTTTGGCATATCGGGTATGCATGCCAAATTCGGATTTCACCAAGAGATATATTAGTTTGCTTTTATTCCTCAAAACCATTGATATGCTGTTGTTAGCATATCTGAACCCCTTAAACCGTCTCTTCAGTTTTATTCTCTGAGAGGTAGAAGGGAAACATCATATAATTTATAGTTTAATATTTTTCCCCAAGGTTGCTAGCCTCTTGTTTACTTAGAGATAATTTGTTTAAGCATGCACAAGGTGGAAGGTTGTGCGAGGAAGGATTTTATTAGTTGTGCTGCCGAAGAGATCAATAGTAATTTGAATACTGTAAATCTATCTCGTTAACAGGTTTATTTCTTCATCAGATATTAATTCCAGAGGGCTTTGGCCATTATGGAATTGACGTGGGTCATGGATCTGAGCTAAATCTCATAGAATTATAATTATCATTGCCAGAAACTCTATGGATGTAAGCCGGTTTTGGTGTGTTAATTCTCCTTGGGTTTGGGGCAAGTTTGTACATAAAAGAAAACCGGACAATTAGAACATAAAGGAGGTGCCATTCTCTCAGCCACCCAGGTGGACAATTTTGGATTTTGGGAAATTGCAGAATTTCCAAATAAGGGGTGCTCAAACTGTACTTCCTTCCAGACATATTAAGACAGATCTACTCTTGGTGTGGAGCTCCTTGTGGGACAGCGGGTTAAACTGCCAAGCTGCTGAACTTGTTGACGGAAAGGTCGGTGGTTCAAATCCGGGGAGTGAGGTGAGTTCCCGCTTTTAGACTCAGCTTCTGCTAACCTAGCAGTGTGAAAACATGCAAATGTGAGTAGATCTATAGGTACCCGCTTTGACAGGAAGGTCATGGTGCTCCATGCAGTCATGCTGGCCACATGACCTTAGAGGTGTCTATGGACAATGCCGGCTCTTCAGCTTAGAAATGGAAATGAGCCCCACTCCACAGAGTTGGACGTGACTAGACTTAATGTCAAAGGGAAACCTTTATCTTTACCTTTAATCTTGGCCTGTGGCTCTGAATGCCTTTCACAAAGTCTTTCTCTAAAATTGTGACTGTGAAGAATGGAGGAAAACCACTAATATCACCAAGCTGATATTTCCTTCAAACTTCATTTGTACATCTTTGTAATCCAAGAGGCCATTGAATTATATTATGATATTATAATGTAATGCAATATACTACTAAAAGGTAGTCCCCTGACATTAAGTCCAGTCATGTCTGACTCTGGGGTGTGGTGCTCATCTCCATTTCTAAGCCGAAGAGCCAGCGTTGTCCGTAGACACCTCCGAGGTCATGTGGCCGGCATGACTGCATGGAGCGCTGTTACCTTCCCACCGGAGCAGTACCTATTGATCTACTCACATTTGCATGTTTTCAAACTGCTAGGTTGGCAGAAGCTAGGGCTGACAGCGGAAGCTCACGCCGCTCCCCGGAATCGAACCTGCGACCTTTCGATCAACAAGCTCAGCAGCTCAGTGCTTTAACCCACTGCGCCACCGGGGGCTCCAATATACTACTACTACTAAAAATAATAATATGATATTGTAATTATATATTTATATTACATGTAATATTACTAATAATATTACAATATAATTGATATAGTACAATATAGCAGTGTTTAATGCTGATATAGTACTATGCTAATAGCATAGTGAAGGGATCCTCAAACTAAGGCACGGGGGCCAGATACGGACCCCGGGCCCTCGCTCAAGGTCAACCTAAGTCTGAAACGACTTGAAAGCACACAACAACAACAATCCTATCTCATCAGCCAAAAGCAGGCCCACACTTCCCATTGAAATACTAATAAGTTTATATTTGTTAAAATTGTTCTTCATTATAATTATTGCATTGTTTTTAAGTGTATTTTGCACTACAAATAAGATATGTGCTGTGTGCATAGGAATTCATTCATGTATAATCCGGTCTCCAACCGTTTGAGGGACTATGATCTGGCCCTCTGTTTAAAAAGTTTGAGGACCCCTGATCTAGGACATAAAGATCGTCTGGGGAGGCCCTGCTCTCGATCCCGCCTTCCTCGTAGATGTGTTTGGTGGGGACGAGAGACAGGGCCTTCTCAGTGGTGGCCCCTCAGCTATGGAATGCCCTCTCCAGGGATATAAGATCAGCTCCCTCCCTTCTAACATTCCGCAAAATGGGTAAGACCTGGCTCTTCGCGCAAGCTTTTTCTACTGGAGCATATTTAGACACAAACAAATATATCGAATGACTGACAATGCAACTAGACAACGATTTTATTAAGGAGATGCTAAGGATCTTGTTTTTACAGATATATTTGCTTTTTATATTACATTTTAAATGCTTAATTGTTTTTATAATTGTTTTAACTATATTTTGATATTTGTTATGGCATCAAATTGCTGTGAACCGCCTTGATTTGCCTCTGGCTGAGAAAGGCGGTATACAAATGCGGTAAATAAATAAAAAAAATAAATTTCGCAATGAATCACAGCGGTGTTCATGCCCTTAGCATTTAAGTAGCATATTACAGCATGGACTTTGCACTTGAAGGGAAACGGAATGAGGATGCTGTCACAGCTCAGAGTAGAGTCACCTTGCTTCAAACACCAAACCACACAAAGGCTGAAGATTTTGTAGTTTATTGAAGAAAGGAAAAGTCTTAAATGCAAAAGTAAGTTTCAAAAGTTCAATAGCAAACAGCATGAAGCATAATCCAATGAACATCGATCAAACAAGATTCCATGACAGCAAGACAGAGTCCCAGGAAGCCAAGAACATTGCCCAAAAACCAAGGCAATCCAAAGAAGTTACCAGGTTGTTCGCAGAAGTTGCACTGACAAAGATTTGCCTTCAAACACCCCGTTTAATATACTTTCCCAGCATGAACGCATTCCGTTGACCCCTAACCTCCTTCTTGTTAGTAAGCCTCGCACTGCGGTGAACTTTGAATTGTAAGCGATCCTCCCTATCTAAACCTTCATAGCTCTCAAGGTCGTATAGCTCATTAGGTGCCTGAGAATCGTCAGGCTGAAAGCCATCCTCCTCCATCTGCACCTGGCTAGTTTCACTAACATCAGAAACATCATCTGAAACATTCCTTGCCATGGGAAACTGAATCTCCTCAGATTCTTCTTCAAAAACAACAGGAACATCTTCATGAATCTGAATCCCATCATCTTGTGCCTGGGGCTCCAGCTGAGCCACAACAGATGCTAACCTTTAACCTGAAGATGGAAGGCCGACCGGACTCTGTCCCCGATTGTTTCCATCAGTGCCTCGAGGCCGTTACTGGATGGCTGCGTGCCAGCAGGTTGAGGGTGAATCCAGCAAAGACGGAGATCCTATGGCTGGGTCGACCGGGCAGTGGGGATATCCACCTGCCTACCCTGGATGGTGAGGTGCTATGCCCATCATCATTGGTAAAGAGTCTGGGTGTCCTTTTGGACCCTCTGCTGACAATGGAGGCCCAGGTCCCCACCGTTAGCAGAACCGCCTTTTTTCACCTGCGGCACGCTAGACGGCTGGCCCGCTACCTGTCCAGGGACAACCTAGCTACTAGGCTTGGGCGGTTTCGTTCATTAATTTCGTAATTCGTTATTAATTCATATTTAAATTAGCTTACGATCCAATATTGAGCCATGCAGGACTTCTGTGAGGAATAATTAAAAATCGAAACAATTTTTCCAATTTATTTCGTATTGTTTCGTAATTGTTTCGTAATTGTTTCGTAATTATTTCCGTATGTCTGGTGCAAGTTTTATAGTTGTTGTTTGTTTTATCAGTGATAAAAAATAAATTATCACACCAACAGTCAACAACAGAGGGAGAGGGAAGCTTCAGAAGTTCCCCCTGTCCCATTTGGAGGGTTTTTTAGCATATTGCACAATCGCGTCCGCCATTAATGAATCGATTCGTAATTTTACGAAATTTCATATATTTTGAACTTTTTGAAAGGAAAATTTTGGAATTCTTTTAAAAAACAAAATGCAAGGGCCCCCCTAAAAACGAAACGAGTTTAGAACCAAATTTTTCCGTGGTTACCCAAGCCTACTAGCTACGGTGATCCAGGCTACAGTCATCTCAAGACTGGACTACTGTAACGCCCTCTACATTGGTCTTCCTCTGTCGGTGATCCGGAAGCTCAAGTTGGTACAAAATGCAGCTGCTCGGCTTCTTGCGGGAATTCCGATGAGATGCCACACAACACCATTGGTTACCAATTGAGCACTGGATCACTTTCAAAGTGATGGTACTCACCTTTAAGGCCTTGCATGGTCTGAGGCCGATGTATCTGAGGGACCGCCTCACCCCCTACCAACCCCAGAGATCCCTCCGTTCTGAGGACCAAGATCTTTTGGAAATTCCCAGTGTCGAGACCTTGCGTCTAACAGCAACCAGACGCAGAGCCTTCACAGCAGTGGCACCATCACTCTGGAATACTCTGCCACCTGAAGTCTGTGCCTTGCGGGACTTACCAGCTTTCCTCAGGGCATGTAAGACATACCTGTTTCGGCAGGCTTTTAATGCTTGATATTGCTGTTTTTAAATTGTTTTCAATTGCTTTTAAATTTTGTTAGATTTTAGCCATTCTTCTAAGCCGCTCCGAGCCCCAGGGGAGTGGCGGCATATAAGTTCAAATAATAAATAAATAAATAAATAAATAAATAAACCTTCACCACAATGCCAGTTGATGAGCTACTGATGACTGGCACTGCTTGTTCGCTTTTGCTGGCTTCCCACTACACAGCACTGATACCAACTTCCCCTACAAAAATTCCCCGTGAGAGCTACGTGCCTTGTAACCTTACTTCCCGGATAACTCTCATAGATCCTACAGTATGACTCTAGGGTCAACTACTATGGCAGAAGTTGACACAAGAGTCACGCTGGAAGACCAAGAGATTCCTAGCGAGGACATATTAATCAAATCTGTGAATAATCAAATCTGCAGAAGTGACCTCTCCAATCTCCTTGTCATCCTCTTCCAGTCTCTTCTTCCTCCTCTTTCGTTTCATTACTCCTGGATCTCCTTTTAACTCTCATCCTCCTTGGTTTTCAACAATTTCGATGATTCCGGAAACGGGCAAAATGGCACCCCTGAAAGAAAGAAAGAAAAGTGCAAATTACCAGTGGAAGATCTCCCGCAAAGCGTATTGGCTTTTGTTTTTCCTGAATTTCTATGCTTATACAATCAAACATTTTTGGCAAAATGTTCCTACAGTCATTCAATAGGCTCAAGCCATCTGTTGGGATGGCATTTTATAGCGCTGTTTGGATACATGTATTGTTTACTTCGTGTGTCTGGTAGACTTGTGTTTGGGTTGCGGAAGGATCATTTCCCCCAGAAAACAAAAGATGTGCTGTTTATACCCTGGGATGTAATTGCCTGCTTTGTTTCAAAGCTCTACTTCAAATTAGCATTGCTTCTCCTATTTAAAATTACACAAAACTTCCATCTGATTGACATTTGCTTTTCAAGCCGGGCTCTCAGCCTGATCTACCTCTTTTATTATTTTGTCATTTGCATCAGTATTCGGAAAAGGTCTCTTCCGTTTTTTAGATGTGCATAGGTGGGGCGTTTTATCTTCTTCTTTTCATTAGCATTCACACTCGCATGTTAACAATCATTATAACACGTACCAGAGGGAAAATATTATTTCCCGTAAATGCTCAATAATTATAGTCTTTATTGCATCAAAACCCGTGTTTTGACAGATAGTGGAAAGCTTTCAAAGCTTGTGTGGGATGGTTGACAGATAGCTGCAGGTGGAAAATATTTCTTCGGTATTAGGTTTTCTGTTACTGAGAATGTAAATACTCTTCCAAAATAACATTAACCTTCCAGTTGTGTTGGGTAGCATTCGATAAGCGGTGCTTCTACCAAGGAAAAAAATGTGTGCAAATACTTCGGAATGTTTTTTCTAGTTAAGACAGTGTTTCACTTAAGTTCCTCAATATATTATCTCTTCATTAGGTGACGCGTCAGGTGAGTGAATAGAGAAAGTAGTGCTTACATTTTGTATGTATTTATCGTGTCAGGAGTGAACCAAACATTGCAGTCTAGACTACTGCAATGGTCTCTACGTGAGGTTGCCTTTGAAGACTGTCCGGAAGCTTCAATTGGTCCAACGGATGGCAGCCAGGTTGCTAACTGGAGTGGCTCTCAGGGAGCATACAACTCCCTTGTTGCACCAGCTCCACTGGCTGCCAGTCTGCTACTGGGCACAATCCAAAGTGCTTATTTATTTATTTTATTTATTTGTCGTGTCAGAACAACCAGTCTAACAGAACAAAGCAAACAAACAGAAAAATACACAACTTGTGAGTTTGGTAGCTGGTTAAATGTCCTTTGACCAGTATCTGGCCACTTGGAGTCCCTCTGGTGTTGCTGCAAGAAGGTCCTCCATTGTGCATGTGGCAGGGCTCAGGTTGCATTGCAGCAGGTGGTCAGTGGTTTGTTCTTCTCCACACTCGCATGTCGAGGATTCTACTTTGTAGCCCCATTTCTGAAGGTTGGCTCTGCATCTCGTGGTGCCAGAGCGCAGTCTGTTCAATGCCTTCCAAGTCGCCCAGTCTTCTGTGTGCCCAGGAGGGAGTCTCTCGTTTGGTATCAGCCATTGGTTGAGGTGCTGGGTTTGAGCCTGCCACTTTTGGACTCTCGCTTGCTGAGGTGTTCCAGCGAGTGTCTCTGTAGATTAAGTGCTGGCTTTAGCCTATAAAGCCCTAAACCAGTGGTTCTCAACCTGGGGGTCGGGACCCCTGTGGGGGTCACGAGGGGGTTTCAGAGGGGTCGCCAAAGACCATCCAAAAACATAGTATTTTCTGTTGGTCATAGGGTTCCATGTGGGAAGTTTGCCCAATTCTATCATTGGTGGGGATCAGAATGATCGTTTATTGTAGGTGAACTATAAATCCCAGCAACTAAAACTCTCAAATGCCAAGGTCTATTTTCCCCAAACTCGATCAGTGTTCATTCACATTGGGCATGTTGAGTATTCATGGCAAGTTTGGTCCAGATCCATCATTGTGTAAGTCCATAGTGCTCTCTGGATGTAGGTGAACTACAACTCCAAACCTCAAGGTCAATGCCCACCAAACCCTTCCAGTATTTTCTGTTGGTCATGGGAGTTCTGTGTGCCAAGTTTGGTTCAAGTCCATTGTTGGTGTAGTTCAGAATGCTCTTTGAATGTAGGTGAACTATAAATCTAAAAACCAATTAAAAGTATACCCAAAATCCCGTACAAAATTGCTCACAAACCAGACAATACAACAAACTGGAGCGTATTTGTTCTATCACACGCTGGGCCTGTAAAGAATTTCCTTTAGAAGAGGACGTGCAACCTTTGCCCAGCGGGAAGCCAGGGAGCCCAAGGAGAAGTTCTCAGAGGTTTTCCACCACAAATGCTCTTTAGATGGCTTGTGAAGTATAACAAAGTCCTTTATTAATGAACAATCAAACAGAAACTTCTCTTGTCTTCAATAAAGCTAAACAAATGATTCCAGGCTTTTATGCAACTGGTAGCTTCCTAAACTTGCCCACGAAGGACAGGCAACTGTCTTCAAAAACTTCTTCTTTACTTTAAAGGAAAATCCCTTTTTAACTTCTCCCAGGCTGACTGTAATCTAACCCTTACTGATGTGGGCTCCACTACCAGGTCGAACTGCGTCTCGAAGCACCGAGTGGACTTACCAGTAAAGCCTTAGATACTCTCCAGCTGGAGTTCTTTGGTCTTTAGGGCTGTTTTCCTGGAAATATTTGGAGACTCTTAAGACTGTTTTCCCCTGGAAAGTCCTCAAAGCTTTGGGGAGGCTTCCCTGGAGTCCTCTGGTTTGCTCTTAAGACTGTTTCCCCCCGGAAAGTCTTAAGGGTTGAAGCTTTTGTACAGGGGAAGCTTGCTCACATCCTGTACATTAGTTTTCCTTGCTGAGACTAACTAAAAAATGGCTCCCTTCCCTTCCCAATTGCCCTGAGCAAGGGGTGGGACCAAAACTTAATGATGATGGACAGGTGACTTGCCCTATGACTGCAACCAAAGGAAGCCACCTATCTGCAGAATCCCTGAAACCTTGGACTGCAAGCAAACATTTAATACAAAGCAAATAAAGTTGGAGCTCCTGGTACAGCCGTACCAGCACAGTATTGGCACTCAGAGTACTAAAATGAAATGCAAAGATACAGAATGGGGGACAATGCCTGGCTCGAGAGCAGTACATGTCAAAAAGATCTTGGAGTCCTCGTGGACAACAAGTTAAACATGAGCCAACAATGTGATGTGGCGGCAAAAAAAGCCAATGGGATTTTGGCCTGCATCAATAGGAGCATAGTGTCTAGATCTAAGGAAGTAATGCTACCCCTCTATTCTGCTTTGGTTAGACCACATCTGGAATATTGTGTCCAATTCTGGGCACCACAATTGAAGAGAGATATTGACAAGCTGGAATGTGTCCAGAGGAGGGCGACTAAAATGATCAAGGGTCTGGAGAACAAGCCCTATGAGGAGCGGCTTAGGGAACTGGGCATGTTTAGCCTGAAGAAGAGAAGGCTGAGAGGAGATATGATAGCCATGTATAAATATGTGAGAGGAAGCCACAGGGAGGAGGGAGCAAGCTTGTTTTCTGCTTCCATGCAGACTAGGACGCGGAACAATGGCTTCAAACTACAAGAGAGGAGATTCCATCTGAACATGAAGAACTTCCTGACTGTGAGAGCCGTTTAGCAGTGGAACTCTCTGCCCTGGAGTGTGGTGGAGGCTCCTTCTTTGGAAGCTTTTAAGCAGAGGCTGGATGGCCATCTGTCAGGGGTGATTTGAATGCAATATTCCTGCTTCTTGGCAGGGGGTTGGACTGGATGGCCCATGAGGTCTCTTCCTACTCTTTGATTCTATGATTCTATGATTAAAATGCCAGCGCCTGTTTCTTTAGAAGTTAGGCATTGTTTTAATTGGTGTCTGCGGAGTGTGAATTTCATCCCAAATAGTAGAACGGGGAAGAACTGGGCCATTTTGTATATAGAACAAAGCAAAGTGGTTCCATTCTCTCAAAAGTCTTGCGTGCCATTGGATGTGTGGGTGACAGACACATTGCCAATACTGTTGGGATGTGATGTGAAGTTAATGCCCATCAACGGTTTTCTAAACCTCAGAATGAATGAGTTTAGGAGTCACACTTCCTGCATTTAGATTGATTAAAGAAAGAAGCCAACAATCTTACCTGAAGTGCTGCCATGATTTATTATTGCTTCTTTCTTTGGGAGAGCCCAAGAATGGTTGGGGTGTGGGAGGGAACACTCTAGCAAATGAACAACACAATGTCATGCTAGCTTTTCAAGTCTTTCCATTCTCTGTCCAATAATATGCCCCTATCCAGTCATATCATAATCATAGAATCATAGAATCAAAGAGTTGGAAGAGACCTCATGGGCCATCCAGTCCAACCCCATTCTGCCAAGAAGCAGGAATATTGCATTCAAATCACCCCTGACAGATGGTCATCCAGCCTCTGCTTAAAAGCTTCCAAAGAAGGAGCCTCCACCACACTCCAGGGCAGAGAGTTCCACTGCTGAACGGCTCTCACAGTCAGGAAGTTCTTCCTAATGTTCAGATGGAATCTCCTCTCTTGTAGTTTGAAGCCATTGTTCCGCGTTCTAGTCTCCAAGGAAGCAGAAAACAAGCTTGCTCCCTCCTCCCTGTGGCTTCCTCTCACATATTTATACATGGCTATCATATCTCCTCTCAGCCTTCTCTTCTTCAGGCTAAACATGCCCAGTTCCCTAAGCCGCTCCTCATAGGGCTTGTTCTCCAGACCCTTGATCATTTTAGTCACCCTCCTCTGGACACATTCCAGCTTGTCAATATCTCTCTTGAATTGTGGTGCCCAGAATTGGACACAATATTCCAGATGTGTCCTAATATCCAATCGTTTCCCCTCCTTAGTCTAAATTCTGGTTTTTAGCATCTCTGGGCAAGTTACATTACCTTGTTGCTTGCCTTTCTAGCTGGAATTAAAACAATGGGGTTTTGCATTTATTTCACTTGATTGGCAGACAGGAATCAGCAACAAGTGACATTATGGGTTGCTTTGAGTTTTCTGGGCCATGTTCCAGAAGCATTCTCTCCTGACGTTTCGCCCCCATCTATGGCAGGCATCCTCAGAGGTTGTGAAGTCTATTGTGTGCTATAATGTAAAATAAATCACGTGTAGGTTTTTGAGGCTATATGGCCATGTTTTATATCAGTGGTTCTTAACCTGGGAGTCGGGACCCCTGAAGGGGTCGCGAGGGGGTGTCAGAGGGATCGCCAAAGATCATCACAGACAGTATGTTCTGTTGGTCATGGGAGTTCTGTGTGGAAAGTTTGGTCTAATTCTATTGTTGGTGGAGTTCAGAATGCTCTTTGGTAGTAGGTGAACTATAAATCCCAGCAACTACAACTCCCAAATGTCAAGGTCTATTTTCCCTGAACTTCACCAGTGTTCACATTTGGGCATATTGAATATTCGTGCCAAGTTTGATCCAGACCCATCATTGTTTGAGTCCACAGTGCTCTCTGGATGTAGACGAACTACAACTCTAAAATCCAAGGTTAATGCCCACCAAACCCTTCCAGTATTTTCTGTTGGTCATGGGAGTTCTGTGTGCCAAGTTTGGTTCAAGTCCATTGTTGGTGTAGTTCAGAATGCTCTTTGAATGTAGGTGAACTATAAATCCCAGCAACTACAACTCCCAAATGTCAAGGTCTATTTTCCTTGAACTTCACCAGTGTTCACATTTGGGCATATTGAATATTCGTGCCAAGTTTGATCCAGATCCATCATTGTTTGAGTCCACAGTGCTCTCTGGATGTAGATGAACTACAACTCTAAAACCCAAGGTCAATGCCCACCAAACCCTTTCAGTATTTTCTGTTGGTCATGGGAGTTCTGTGTGCCAAGTTTGGTTCAATTCCATCGTTGGTGGGGTTCAGAATGCTCTTTGAATGTAGGTGAACTATAAATCTCAGCAACTACAACTCCCAAATGTCAAGGTCTATTTCCCCCAAAATTCACCAGTGTATATATTTGGGCATATTGAGCATTTGTGCCAAGTTTGGTACAGTCCCATCATTGTTTGAACCCACAGTGCTCTCTGGATGTATCTGAACTACAACTCCTAAACTCAAGGTCAATGCCCACCAAACCCCATCCTCCCACCCACCCACCAATCCTCCCATCCCAACCCCACCAGTATCCAAATTTGGGTATATTGGGTATTTGTGCCAAATTTGTTCCAGTGAATGAGAATACATCCTGCAAATCAGATATTTACATACCAATTCATAACAATAGCAAAATTACAATTATGAAGTAGCAACGAAAATAATTTAAAGGCTGGGGGTCACCACAACATGAGGAGCTGTACTAAGGGGTCACGGCATTAGGAACGTTGAGAACCACTCTTCTAGAAGCATTGTCTCCTGACATTTCGCCCACCTCCATGGCAGGCATCCTCAGAGTTTGTGAGGTCTGTTGGAAACTAGGAAAATGGGGTTTATATATCTGTGAAATGTCCAGGGTGGGAGAAAGAACTCTTGTCTGTTAGAGGTAGGTCTGAATGTTTCAATTGGTCATTTGATTGGCATTTAATGGCCCACGAGTTTCAAGGTCTGGCTTTTTACTGCCTGGGGGAATCCTTTGTTGAGAGGTGACGAGCTGTCCCTGATTGTTTCTTGTTTGGAGTTCCCCTGTTTTTGAGTTTTGTTCTTTATTTGCTGTTTACTCAAAAACAGGGGAACTCCAAACAAGAAACAATCATGTCTCAACAAAGGATTCCCCTAGGCAGTAAAAAGCCAGACCTTGAAACTCGTAGGCCATTAAATGCCAATCAAATGACCAATTGAAACATTCAGACTTACCTCCAACAGACAAGAGTTCTTTCTCCCACCCTGGACATTCCACAAGAAGCCAGACCTTGAAACTGCTAGGCCATTAAATTCTAATCAAGGTGGCCAAATGAAACATTCACACCTACCTCCAACAGACAAGAGTTCTTTCTCCCATCCTGGACATTTCACAGATTTATAAACCCCATTTTCCTAGTTTCCAACAGACCTCACAACCTCCGAGGATGCTTGCCATAGATGGAGGCGAAACGTCAGGAGAGAATGCTTCTAGAACATGGCTGTATAGCCTGAAAAACCTAAAATAACTCAATGATTCCGACCATGAAAGCCTTCAACAATAAACCATGTGTAGTTCACGTTTGATCAGCCCACACACTACCTTGCTAGGAAAAGAAAATATGCCACAAAGATGAACAATAAAGAACAAGTCGTTTACTCTTCTTAATTCAGAACAACATATGTACAATATGATCAGTTGCATCAACTCACTAAATGTCATTTCGGAGAGATTAAAAATGGTATTTCTTTGTCCGTACGACCTTCTTTCAGCAGCCAAGAAGCAAATCAGTGTTTCTCTCTGCTTCTCTCTTCATGTCTCACTGAACACCTGCTTAGCTTGAGCCTGAACAAAATTGCAGCAGTATCCAAAGGTTCTAGGCTCAGCTATCATCCCATGCATTGCCCGACCAATCAGCTTTGTGCATCTTATTTTACAGCTGGCACACACACACACATTCACTAATTGCTTGCATGTTCCAACATGTTGGGAACTAGGCAAGTGGGGTTTATATATCTGTGGAATGTGCAGGGTGGGAGAAAGAACTCTTGTCTGTCGGAGGCCAGTGTGAATGTTGCAATTGACATTCTATTCTACTTTCCTTTAGAGGAGACATCCAAAACATCATTTCCTGATTCTGAAAAGGAACCATGACTCAGCCAAGTCCAATAGGAGTAAAACCTATCAATATATCTTTGTGCATCTACCTCAGGGGAGAATATAAAGAAAACGTCACCGAATTTAGAATTTGTGTGAGTCATCAGACACCAGCTCTTAATGTACTTTCCAGTTGAGTACCCACCAGCTCATTTTGCTTCCTGTGGGTTCCTTTGTTCTTTCCATTTCTTACTCAGTTCTCATTCAACATAAAAAAACCTGGTATAGCTTTTGGAGGACCTGCCTCAGCTAGTAATTGTGAGAAATTCAGGTATAATGTCTTTGAATGATGGTTCTTTGGATGGGGAGGAAATTCTGAGCCAATGTTTCACCCTAAATCCGCAGATTAATTCCAATATTTATTTATCGAATCATCACCAACCAGTCAATTATACAGGGTTAGTCAAAATGTATAGGCCAATAAGCCATTCAATTGAATGGCTTATTGGCCTATGCATTTTGACTAACCCTGTATTACATTTCTAACAGAACAAGGCAAACAAACAGACAAAATACAAAAATACAAAATACAGAATACAAAATTTGTGAGTTTCGTAGTTGATTAAATGTCCTTTGACCAGTATCTGGCCACTTGGAGTGCCTCTGGTGTTGCTGCAAGAAGATCCTCCATCGTGCATGTGGCAGGGCTCAGGTTGCATTGCAGCAGGTGGTCTGTGGTTTGCTCCTCTCCACACTCGCATGTTGTGGATTCCACTTTGTAGCCCCATTTCTGAAGGTTGGCTCTGCATCTTGTGGTGCCAGAACAAAGTCTGTTCAGTGCCTTCCAAGTCGCCCAGTCCTCTGTGTGCCCAGGAGGGAGTTTCTCATTTGGTATCAGCCATTGGCTGAGGTTCTGGGTTTGAGCCTGCCACTTTTGGACTCTCGCTTGCTGAGGTGTTCCAGCGAGTGTCTCTGTAGATCTTAGAAAACTATTTCTAGATTTAAGTCGTTGACGTGCTGGCTGATACCCAAACAGGGGATGAGCTGAAGATGTCTCTGCCTTGGTCCTTTCACTATTGGCTGCTACTTCCTGGCGGATGTCAGGTGGTGCAATACCGGCTAAGCAGTGTAATTTCTCCAGTGGTGTAGGGCGCAGACACCCTGTGATAATGTGGCATGTCTCATTAAGAGCCACATCCACTGTTTTAGTGTGGTGAGATGTGTTCCACACTGGGCATGCATACTCAGCAGCAGAGTAGCACAGCGCAAGGGCAGATGTCTTCACTGTATCTGGTTGTGATCCCCAGGTTGTGCCAGTCAGCTTTCGTATGATATTGTTTCTAGCACCCCCTTTTTGCTTGATGTTCAGGCAGTGCTTCTTGTAGGTAAGAGCACGGTCCAGAGTGACTCCCAGGTATCTGGGTGCGCTGCAATGCTCCAGTGGGATTCCTTCCCAGGTGATCTTCAGAGCTCAGGATGCTTCTCTGTTCTTGAGATGAAAGGCACATGTCTGTGTTTTAGATGGGTTGGGGATCAGCTGGTTTTCCCTGTAATAGGCAGTAAGAGCACCTAGAGCTTCGGAAAGCTTCTGTTCTACCGTCTCAAAGCTCCCTGCTTGAGCAGTAATGGCACGATCATCAGCATAGATGAAGCTCTCTGTCCCTTCTGGCAGTGGCTGGTTATTTGTGTAGATGTTGAACATGGATGGAGCAAGCACACTCCCCTGAGGCAGGCCGTTCTTCTGTTTCCGCCATCTGCTTCTCTGGCCCTGGAACTCAACAAAAAAGCTCCTGTTTTGTAGCAGGTTGCCTATGAGGCGGGTGAGACGGTAGTCCTTTGTGATATTATACATTTTTCTCAGGAGGAGGAAGTGGTTCACAGTATCATAGGCTGCTGACAGGTTTATGAAGACAGCTCCTATGATCTGCTGCCTTTCAAAGCCATCTTCTATGTGCTGAGTCAGGCTCAACACTTGCGATGTGCAGCTTTTGCCTTTCCTGAAGCCAGCTTGCTGTGGGATCATACATGGGTCTATTTTTTTCGTAATTCTATGCAAATTCTGTAATTCTATGCAAATTCCAATTAAAGTTTTTGCATACTGTTGAATTCATGAGTTTCCAGTTGATTGAAGTCATAGAACAGTGTTTCTTAACCTCCCTAATGCTGCAACCTCTTCATACAGTTCTTCATGTTGTGGTGACCCCCAACCATAGAATTATTTTCGTTACTACTTTATAACTGTAATTTTGCTACCGTTATGAATCATAATGTACTGTATATACTCGAGTATAAGCCTAGTTTTTCAGCCCCCTTTTTAGGCTGAAAAAGCTCCGCTCGGCTTATACTCAAGTCAAGGTTATTTATTATTTTACTCTGGTATTAGTATTATTTTTATTTCGTGTATTATTTTACTCTATTATTATGTTACCCTATTATTATTATTATTATTATTATTTTACACTAGTTATGATAATTATTACATCTATTATTTTACTTTATTAGTATTGCATTTATTATTTTACTCTATTATTATTATTATTATTAATAATAATAATAATAACAACAACACTTTATTTATACCTCGCTACTCCGCTACCATCTCCCCGGCGCTCCATGCAGTCATGCCGGCCACATGACCTTGGAGGTGTTTACGGACAACGCCGGCTCTTCAGCTTAGAAATGGAGATGAGCACCACACCCCAGAGTCAGACATGACTGGACTTAATGTCAGGGGACTACCTACCTACCATCTCCCCAAGGGACTCGGTGTGGCTTACATTAGGCCGAGCCCAAAATACAACAATACAAGCAATGACAACAACAATACAAGCAATTTAAAAACAACAATACAAGCAATTTAAAAACAACAAAACAATAAAACAATAACATAAGCATTATCAATAGGACAACATACTTTAAAATCTATGGGTAGGCCAAATGTAGTTAAAATTAAACATAATGCTGGACATGGGCAAAAAAGTGATGGGGCGGTTTGTGGGAAACATATAAGCAGACCTAAAACAATATAAAATGCTTTGGAGGGCATTATTATTATTATTATTATTGCATTTCCATTATTTTACATTATTATTATTATTATTATTATTATTATTACTACTACATTTATTATTTTACTCTCTTTATTATTGTTGGAAGGATAGGTAAGTATATGTACATTGAAGAAGGTTAGAATAATGATTTAATCAGAGTTGGGCAGTCTTATCTCAAATTACAGTTTACCTCCTGATGCCTCAATTAATGTAATTTTATTGGTATCTATTTTTATTTTGAAATTTACCAGTAGTGGCTGCATTTCCCACCCTCGGCTTATACTTGAGTCAATAGGTTTTCCAAGTTTTTTGTTGTAAAATTAGGCGCCTTGGCTTATAGTCGGGTCGGCTTATACTCGAGTATATACGGTAAATATCTGATATGTAGGATGTATTTTCATTCACTGGACCAAATTTGGCGCAAATACCCAATACTGGTGGGTTGAGAGGGGGCTGATTTTGTCATTTGGGAGTTGTAGTTGCTGGGATTTATAATTAACCTACAATCAATGAGCATTCTGAACTCCACCAATGATGGAATTGAACCAAACATGGCACACAGAACTCCCATGACCAAAAAAATACTGGAAGGGTTTGGTGGGCATTGACCTTGAGTTTTGGAGTTGTAGTTCACCTACATCCAGAGAGCACTGTGGACTCAAACAATGATGGATCTGGACCAAACAAATATTCAGTATGTCCAAATGTGTACACTGGTTGTGTTGGGGGAAAATAGACCTTGACATTTGGGAGTTATAGTTGCTGGGATTTATAGTAAAGGTAAAGGTAGTCCCCTGACATTAGGTCCAGTCATGTCTGACTCTGGAGTGTGGTGCTCATCTCCATTTCTATGCTGAAGAGCCAGCGTTGTCCGTAGACACCTCCAAGGTCATGTGGCCGGCATGACTGCATGGAGCGCCGTTACCTTCCCGCCGGAGCTGTACCTATTGATCTACTCACATTTGCATGTTTTCGAACTGCTAGGTTGGCAGAAGCTAGGGCTGACAGTGGAAGCTCATGCCGCTCCCCGGAATCGAACCTGCGACCTTTCGATCAACAAGCTCAGCAGCTCAGTGCTTTAACCCAATGCGCCACAAGGGGCTCCTGCTGGGATTTATAGCTCACCTATAATCAAAGAACATTATGAATCCCACCAATAGAATTGGGCCAAACTTCCCACACAGAACTTCCATGACCAACAGAAAATACTGTGTTTTCTGATGGTCTTTGGTGACCCCTCTGAAATCCCCTCGCGATCCCTCCAGGGGTCGAGACCCCCAAGTTGATAAACACTGTCTTAGAGCAATAGGTTCCTGCAGATAGGGGGGGTCTGTGGTCTGATAAAAGTTCAAATAATAAGGCCCCTTCAGTCAAGACTGTGATGGCCATCCAACATCACTCATGCCTTTGCAGTCCCATCTGTGTTGGCAGTGGCTTTTCTGGAGCAAATTAGCCCAAAGTGTTGTGCCCTTGACTGGCAAATTCTTTCAAGCCGCTCGAACGGACAAAATGAATACCCAGATTGTTCCTATGTCTGTTATGTGCTTGTGTTTATTGTCTTTGCTGTCACTCAAACCATTATGACTGTGCCCGGGCTCTCAAATCACTTGTCCGTTTACAAAAGGCAGTGTTTGTTGATGATAAGCTGTAAAACAAAAACAAGCCAACACTCTGTCCTCCCCCAAATGAAAACCTGGAGAGAGATGGTTCCCCAAGTCCTAGGATCAACCACAGTGCATAGGCTATGTGCAACAAATTGCAGGGGATCAGAAGTCCCAGCACGCTGGAAGAAGACGATATTCCCCATTGTCAAAATGTTGGGGGCAAGAAATAATGACCGCCTGGACAGGCTGGTGTCAATACAAGGAAAGGTTCTGGAGTGGATAATTAAACAGATGCAAGCAGTCCCCAAGTTACAAACATCCAACTTATGGCTCCTAGTTAAGAATGAGGATGAGACAACAGGAAGTGAGATAGATCTACCCCTTGGAAGGGAAATCTACTGCTGGAAGAATTATTATAATGGGGGAAAGTAGGGCTGGGTAACAACGGAAAAAATTGTTTCTAAACTCGTTTCGTTTTTAGGGGGTCCGTTGCGTTTCGTTTTTTAAAAGAATTCCGAATTTTTCTTTAATTTTTTTTTCGTTATTTATAAAATTTTGTAAATTTCAAATTGATTCGTTAATGGCGGACGCAATTGCGCAATACGCTAAAAAAACCTCCAAATGGGACAGGGGGAACTTCTGAAGCTTCCCTCTCCCTCTGTTGTTGACTGTTGGTGTGATAATTTATTTTTTTATCACTGATAAAACAAACAACAACTATAAAACTTGCACCAGACATACGGAAATAATAACGAAACAATGTCGAAGCGATTTCGAAACAATTTCGAAACGCTTTCGAACCAATTACGAAACAATTACGAAATAAATTGAAAAAATCGTTTCGATTTTTAGTTGTTCCTGCATGGCTCAATATCGGATCATAAGCTAATTTAAATACGAATCAATAACGAATTACGAAATTAACGAAACTGCCCAGCCCTAGGGGAAAGGGGTCTGGACTGAAGCTGTAGCATCAATCCTTCAAAATCAAATGATCATAGGGATGGAAAGTGAGATGAAATCTTCTCAACAGGGACACAGATTTATTTTATTTTATTTACTTCATTTGTATACCGCTTTTCTCAGCCCTCAGGCGACTCAGAGCGGTTAATAGCAAGATAGCAAAACAAATGCCATAGGGATGTGAAACCTTCCCTATACTATCCAAACATCTACCATCACTAATGTGGGTTAGAGTAAGGTTCCTTAACATTTTGCACTCATGAACCCTTTCCTCTTGATAACTTTTTTCACAACCCCAGGTATATAAATATATAAATAGGTATAAGCAATAAACATAATAAGTCATTATTTCCAAGGCTTGATAAACAGGCTGATTTTCCTTTTTATGAAGTACAGCTGAAGCAATCTCACTGTGAACATCATATGTTGTTCCTAACAGATTTGTGTAAATGTTAGGCATATGCATGGATCCATTTTAGCTGTTTCCTTTGGATTCTTTGGCTTCTCTGGATGACCATAATGGGGTAAGTTGCTATATTTTTCACTCGAAATGGCCCACTTGGCTACTGAGTGCAGCATCTTCCTCTCTATTTGGGAGTACACAGCACATGCTTCCTTAGCCCCGTTCCTCAAACCTAGAATACCTTGAAAGGAAGAAAGAAAAGGAACCCAGGAAGGTGCTTCCTTAATCCCATTCCTCAAACCCAGGCTGCCTTGAAAGGAAGAAGGGAAAGGGTATCAGGAAGGGTGCTTCCTTAACCTTGTCCATCAAACCCAGGCTCCCTTGAAAGGAAGAAGGGAAAGGTTCCCTGGAAGGGTGCTTCCTTGACCCCATTCCTCAAACCCAGCTTCCCTTGAAAGGAAGAAGGGAAAGGATCCCAGGAAGGGTGCTTTCTTAACCTCATTCCTCAAACCCAGGCTCCCTTGAAAGGAAGAAAGAAAAGGAACCCAGGAAGGGTGCTTCCTTAATCCTATTCCTCAAACCCAGGCTCCCTTGAAAGGAAGAAGGGAAAGGGTCCCAGGAAGGGTGCTTCCTTAATCCCATTCCTCAAACCCAGGCTCCCTTGAAAGGAAGGAGGGAAAGGGTCCCAGGAAGGGTGCTTCCTTAACCCTGTTCCTCAAACCCAGGCTCCCCTGAAAGGAAGAAGGGAAAGGGTATCAGGAAGGGTGCTTCCTTAACCCCGTTCCTCAAACCCAGGCTCCCTTGAAAGGAAGAAGAGAAAGATTCCCAGGAAGGGTGCTTCCTTAATCCCGTTCCTCAAACCTAGGCTCACTTGAAAGGAAGAAGGGAAAGGGTCGCAGGAAGGATGCTTCCTTAATCCCAGGCTCTCTTGAAAGGAAGAAGGGAAAGGGTCCCAGGAAGGGTGCTTCCTTAACCCCGTTCCTCAAACCCAGGCTCCCTTGAAAGGAAGAAGGGAAAGGGTACCAGGAAGGGAGGGTGCTTCCTTAACCCCATTCCTCAAACCCAGCCTCCCTTGAAAGGAAGAAGGGAAAGGGTCCCAGGAAGGGTGCTTTCTTAACCTTCTCCATCAAACCCAGGCTCCCTTGAAAGGAAGAAGGGAAAGGGCCCCAGGAAGGGTGATTCCTTAATCCCGTTCCTCAAACCCACGCTCCCTTGAAAGGAAGAAGAGAAAGGGTCCCAGGAAGGGTGCTTCCTTAATCCCGTTCCTCAAACCTAGGCTCACTTGAAAGGAAGAAGGGAAAGATTCCCAGGAAGGGTGCTTCCTTAATCCCATTCCTCAAACCCAGGCTCCCTTGAAAGGAAGAAGGGAAAGGGTCCCAGGAAGGGTGCTTCCATAATCCTATTCCTCAAACCCAGGCTCCCTTGAAAGGAAGAAGAGTAAGGGTCCCATGAAGGGTGCTTCCATAATCCCATTCCTCAAACCCAGGCTCCCTGGAAAGGAAGAAGGGAAAGGGTCCCAGGAAGGGTGCTTCCTTAACCCTGTTCCTCAAACCCAGGCTCCCCTGAAAGGAAGAAGGGAAAGGGTTGCAGGAAGAGTGCTTCCTTGACCCCGTTTCTCAAACCCAGGCTCCCTTGAAAGGAAGAAGGGAAAGGGTCCCAGGAAGGGTGCCTCCTTAACCCCATTCCTCAAACCCAGGCTCACTTGAAAGGAAGAAAGGAAAGGATCCCAGGAACGGAAAAGGGGAACCTTGTAAGTTCCCCATTGCTGCCAACTGGCCGCATCTTCCCAGATCTTTCGGTTTCCCAGATTTTTTCATTAACCATTTTTTCCGGAGGCTCCCCGAAACGGATCTGGGTACCCAACGAAATTTGGATACCAAAAACGGATCGTCCTCCAGCCAAATTGGACAAGCCTAATGAATGTCTAAGTGACATTCAGAAACCATATACTGCTGTTAAATTTTTCACGACCCCCAACATTGAGCTAAGGGGGCCTCATTTGAGGTCAGATCCCACAGTTTAAGAAGGAGTAGACTAGACAATGCTGTTGTTAGGTGACTTTGTCATTGGTTGAGAGACCAAAGCCCAAAGGTACTCACCAATGGCTCCTCTTTATCCTGGAAAGCATAAACCCAATAGTTGTGGATGAATGAACAAGGCTGAGTCCATTCGCTTTGCATATTGTCATTCCCATGCTCAGTAACCAAAATCACCATATACAAGGAAGCATTAGAACTAGATTTATACTGAGTTAGCCCATTTGTATTTTTAGACCAGTACATTAAGTGGTAGTGACCCATTAGGCTTTCCAACAGAGGGGTTTTCCCCCTCCTATCATTGGTTATCTCTCTTTTATAACTGGAAAGGGCTAAACATTGAATTAGGGAGTGTGTATGTGACTGAGTGAAGCAATGAATATTCACACTTTTTTCACCCTCCGTGAGAAAATGTATCTCAAAACATGCCATCTGAACTTAAATGTGTATCAACGTATGCCATCTGCTTGTGTAGTGCAAGATATTGCTGTTTGCTCTAATTGGGAGGCGTGTGGGTATCAATAGATCAGATAGGCATTTATTATATTTTACTGAGGATTTCACTGGAGATTGAAGCAGGTTACATTTGCATGGAAAGCACATGCCACAGAGTGACGGGATATATAAAATATTCAAAAAAGAATCTCATTCTTAATGTATCTCAGAAAGTCAAGATATCCTGCCAAAATTGTCAGATGATACAAGATTATTTTCCTCTGGCCAAGAGCAAAAAAAGACCAGTGTTTCTTTTTCATCCGCAGTCACAATAGCAAAAGATTTTGGCTGAATGTTAGGAGAGGTTTGCACAGAAGATGTAATGAAATGTTCACCAAAAAAGTAGAGAAATACGCACATATAAAAACACATTTTTCCTTTGTGTATATTTGGTCTACACACACCTTTCAACACTTGCAAATTCAGCAAGGTTTGATGAATTTTATCAGATGTTCTTGTCTGCAAGGCCTGATTGGGACTGGGTTGCTGTGAGTTCTCTGGGCTGTGTGGCCATGTTCCAGAAGCATTCTCTCCTGATGTTTTGCCCGCATCTATGGCAGGCATCCTCAGAGGTTGTGAGTTTTGTTGGGAACAGGGCAAGTGAGGTTTATATATCTGTGGAATATCCAGGGTGGGAGAAAGAACTCTTGTCCATTTGAGACTTAAAACTATAGGAAAGTAGATTCCACCTGGACATTAGGAAGAACTTCCTAACTGTGAGAGCTGTTCAGCAGAGGAACACTTTGCCCCAGAGTGTGGTAGAGGCTCCTTCTTTGGAGTTTTTTAAACACAGGCTGGATGGCCATCTGAATGTGATTTTCCTGCTTCTTGTCAGGTTGTTGGACTGGATAGTGTAAAGAGGCCATCACTTTGTAACAATTTGTAAAGGAGCCACTACTTTGTAAGGACTTACTAAATTGATAACACAACTAATAGCTTGTAATGTTGATTTGGTCTTTCTTGAATGTGTAGCGTGGCTTAACTTGAAAGTGTTTGTAACAGAGACTTGGCTTTAGAAGAAACTGTAACAAGTTTACTGCAGTATAAAATAAGCTTGATGGTTTCAATGTTTCTTAGCTCTTAGAGGCACATTTCTTCAGAGGTTACATTTAATACATTTTATAAAACAACTCTTAAGAGAACTATTCCTTTCACTAAACAAGTTTTAGACTTATTCTCCTTCAAAATGTGTTTCTTTCTTTAATAGATTACTTCAGATACAAGCCTATCCTTTCCTTATGTTATTTCTGTTGCAGTATAGATTCTTATTAGGGTTCTCTCACCCTTTTGCTCATACACTGACTAATAATATAGATAAGTCAGTTCAACCTATCTAAACTAAACAGGCTAAAAGCCAAAACCTTACTGATTCTCAACTCAGTAGAATCAGCCTTTCCCTGTAGTTCTTAGACTACAAGACTACCTTACTGGTTCTCAACACACAACAGAACCAGCCTTCCCTGTAGTTCGCTGACTACAGACTACCTTACTGGTTCTCAACACACAACAGAACCAGCCTTCCCTGTAGTTCACTGACTACGAACTTCCCCTTTTTCCATGGCAACCCAACTCAAAGTGAGTTGAGCTGGCTACCATCCCCCCCCCCCCCCAGATATGCTAGTTTAGATACTTAACCTTTTAAACACCTATCTATTATTATACATAAGTGTAGATTAAAACTCACACTTCACCACAGATGGCCCACAACGTCTCGTCCATCACTATGATTCTATGAGGCAAATGTGTCACACTTGCCTCCAACAGACAAGTGTTCTTTTTCCCACCATGGACATTCCATAGATATACAGGGTTAGTCAAAATGCATAGGCCAATAAGCCATTCAATTGAATGGCTTATTGGCCTATGCATTTTGACTAACCCTGTATATACCTCAGTTGTCTTGCTTCCAACAGACCTCACAAGCTCTGAGGATGCCTGCTATAGATGCGGGCGAAACGTCAGGAGAGAATGCTTTTGAAAAACTCACCGCAACCCAGTGATTTTGGCCATGAAAGTCTTTGAAAACACCTTGATTGAGATTGTTTACATGTACTCCCAAGGCTTGCTTATAGAAAGAGTGGACACCCCTCATATCATTTTGGAATGTGTGCAAAAGCTAAAATAACCTGGGTTTTACTTTTCAACCAATTTCACTTTCTGACAGTGCTTAAGTCCCTTACCTGTCAGATAAGCAGAGGCTTCGTGTGCTTTGTTTAGAAAGGGCAAGGCTCTTTCTTCCATTTCCTGCTGAATTTATTGAATGTAAGTTGACTTATTCACTTTAAGCTCATTTTGCTGCGATTGAAGTAAGTTGAGGATGAAGGAGGAGAAGGAAACAGGGACTAAAGGCAATTGAAAAAGTGGGATGATAGACAATTAATGGAGATTGTCCCCTGGCAGTGCAAGACTGTTGGAGCATATGCGTCTGCACCACTTTGGATCTAGATCACAATGAGTTAAAATTGATTGAATGTACTGGAATCATTCAGCTTCTTTGATGTCATAAAATGCTTGCACTTTTAATATATATATGTTATGGCACCAATTTTTGTGCTTATATTGTTTTGTTAATTGTATGGTTATGTTGTTTTCTCTGTATGTATTATTGATATTACTTGGAAACCGCTCTGAGTCTCCCAGGGGAGATAGAGCGTTATATCAATAAAGTTGTTTTATTATTATTATTATTATTATTATTATTATTATTATTGACACAAAAGCACAGTATGTCACAGCAAACAAGATCTATATGCTGGATTTCGTATCACAAAATCACAAGTCGAACACTTCCCAAGCGTCTAGGACTGTGTGATGTATTTTCGAATGATGCGCGCAGATCCACGTCAGGTGGCCTTTTGCAATTGACAGATCGTGATTTTGTCGATGTTTGTTGTTTCCAAATACCAGCTGAGATCTTTTGGCACGGCACCCAGTGCACCAATGACCACTGGGACCACCTGTACGGGTTTATGCCAGAGCCTTTGTAGTTCGATTTTGAGGTTTTGATAGCGGCTGAGTTTTTCTTGTTGTTTTTCCTCAGTGTGACTGTCACCTGGAATGGCGACATCAATAATCCAGACTTTTTTCTTTTCCACAATCGTGATGTCTGGTGTGTTGTGTTCCAAAACATTTTCAGTCTGGAATCGAAAGTCCCACAGTATTTTTGCATGTTCATTTTCCATGACCTTTGCAGGTTTATGATCCCACCAATTCTTTACTGCTGGCAGGTGGTACTTGTGACAGAAGTTCCAGTGAATCATCTGGGCCACAGAGTCGTGTCTTTGTTTGGAGTCCATCTGTGGGATTTTCTTGCAACAACTGAGGATATGATCCATGGTTTCATCAGCTTCCTTGCACAGTCTGCATTTTGGGACATTTTTCCATCCTGGCCTTAATTGCATTGGTTCTGGTGGCTTGCTCCTGGGCTGCAAGAATCACGCCTTCTTCTGTCTTCTTCTTCAGGTTTCCTTTCGTGAGCCATAACCAGGTCTTCTCCTTGTCAACTTTTCCTTCAATTTTGTCAAGGAACTGCCCATGCAATGCTTTGTTGTGCCAGCTGTCAGCTCTGGTTTGGAGTGCAGTTTTCTTGTACTGACTCTTTGTCTGCTGTGCTTTGAGAAGTTTCTGATTATTGCCTTACTTAATTACATACTTATTTACTTGAAAACTGCCCTGAGTCTCCCAGGGGTGATAGAGCATATCAATAAAGTTATTATTATTATTATTATTATTATTATTATTATTACTATTATTATTATTAATCTTGCCCATAGGTACAGGGATTAATCTGAACCATACCAGATCATGGCAGGAGCGACTTGAGAAACTGCAAGTCACTTCTGGTGTGAGAGAATTAGTTGTCTGCGAGGGTTGCTCAGTGAATGCCCAGATGTTTGATGTTCTACCATCCTTGCAGGAGGCGTCTCTCATGTCCCTGCATGGGGAGCTGGAGCTGACAAAGGGAGCTCAACCCACTCTCCTTGGATTCAAACCGCTGACTTTTTGGTCAGTAATCCTACTGGCACAAGGGTTTGATCCATTGTGCCAGCGGGAGCTCCTCCGTGCCAAACTAATGGACAGGTATGCTATTGAGCATACCTCCCTAATTCAGCTAAGAAATATTGATGTTTTGGATACAGCTTAAACATTATATTGGGCTTTGTATTAACTGCAGACGTTAACGAAGTGGGCTGTGGAAAATTTACATTTTCTTTCCCTTCCTGCAGACTGCAAGTTCCTTGACAGTGCTTGTATATATGTCCACTTTGAGGTTCTCTACACTTGTCCTCTGGTCCTTTGCTGAATTTCTGTGTTTCCGTCGGACAAGGACTGTGCCTGACCTGAAATGGGTCTGAATAAAGAGTATCGATAGTGTTGCTGCTTTTAATTCCATACCTGTGTGTGCACACATGTGCATGCAAAAAGAAGTTACTTTCTTCAGGCAGGCTGCATTGCGGATTTTTGCTTTAATTTGAGGAAAATGTGGTTGAGAAGGAGGGCTTCTGCCAAATCACCCCGTGTTTCCAAAACTCTTGAAAGCGTAAAGCAGAACCGCTGCTTGAAGTGTCATCCGCCGAGCCCAAGAAACCATGCAAAGTTATTGATAATTGATTCCATTTCTCTATGAGTTAAAAACTAACTTTGCCCTCCTAGTGAGAAGGTAATAGGTTTTGTCTGTCACAAGATAATAATCCCATGAAACATTTCTGCACCCTCCATTAGAAGGATAGTACAGCTTCACTTGAACATAACCCCCATGTCAAATCGGCTTTATAAAAAGCCTCCTTACAAGGCTTCAAGGACTAGGAAGATCTTCTGGAGACATCAAGTTAAGTTTGAGAAACCTAAGAAGTCAAGCAAATACTGTCAATTAATGTGTTTATCCTGATATACCGAACCCAGGAGAAGTGTCTTTTAACATGAAAGCTGTTTTGCTTGCCATTAAAAAGTTTGCATCGCATTTGGTTTCCATAGATACTACAGTAGTGGCAGCTTCTCCCACAATTCAGTAAAGGATAAACATTGGGGATTCTTCTCCCTCCTCCTCTGGCTGTCTTGTTTGTAGGAACCCTTTCTTAAGAGAGAAATTTACAACTATTTATACTGAACTTGAGGAATCTTGTTCAAACTTGTGCCAGCTTCAGTGGACACCCAACTCCATACTCTTTTCCATCTGACTCCAAGGAAGCCCCGAGGATACTGGCCCAGTGCCTGGCTGCTGTGTCGACCTAAATGCGGAAGAACAAGTTGAGGATCAATCTGTTGGGGTTCAGCCTGAGTTTGAACCTGATTCTCTGTTTGTACCTCCTGATGCTAATGAAAATATATTTACTGATGCTAATGAAAATGTACTTCTTGATGTCAATGATCCCGAAATTAGTGGCAATGCTCCTGAAATTAGTGAGGAAGAAACTTCTGTAGATTTGGAAAATGAAAGTACTAGTGTTCATGAGAATGTTTTAGAGGGAAGCAATGACCTTTCACTCCCTTCTGCACCTGGGAACCTTAATGGGAATAGAAGGGGCCAGATCTGGCAAGACAGGAGTAAATCACTCAGCTTGCCGAAGGTCTTCCAGATTAAAAGAAATACAAACAACAGCTTCAAAGCAGGGAGGCGTATCACAAAACCAATTCCTCGGCTTTAAGTGCCTTCCGCCGGGCTGACTTTCTCAGTTCAGGCATCGTTTTAGATTGAGAAACCTTGGCAGTTCTCCCGGTTTCTCTGGCCATCGTCTTAAAAGATTTCTAGGACACCAAGTACGGTTAGTGGATTGCTAACAGGTTCCAGTATTTTACAGTGTGGCTTTGGGTTTTGATCTTGTTCATGGACATTCATGTTTGCTGATTTTGCTGTGGCTTTTGACTTTGCATTTTTCCTTTATTTTGTAACCATTTTTCTTCAATAAAAAAGGATTGTTTTTTCACAGTCAAGTGTGGTGGATAGTTATCTTAGGGCCTCGTTTCCTGCTCTGGATTGCAACACAATCCTGACAAAACAGAGGTCCTCCAGGTCAGTGGTTCGGCTGATCGGGGTATTGGGTGGCAACCTGTGCTGGACGGGGTTGCACTCCCCCTGAAGTCACAGGTTCGCAGTTTGGGGGTCCTCCTAGACTCAGCGCTGACGCTTGATGCGCAGGTGTCGGCGGTGGCCGGGAGGGCCTTCACGCAATTAAAACTTGTGCGCCAACTGCGACCTTACCTCGTGAAGTCTGACTTGACCAAAGTGGTCCATGCCTTAGTTACCTCTAGATTGGACTACTGTAATTCTCTCTACATGGGTTTACACTTGAAGACAGTCCGGAAATTACAACTTGTCCAACGTTCAGCAGCCAGACTAATAACTGGGGCAACTTACAGGGAGCGATCAACCCCCCTGTTTAAGGAACTCCACTGGCTGCCATTTATTTTCCAGTCCCAATTCAAGGTGCAGGTTATCACCTATAAAGCCCTAAACGGTTTGGGACCCGCCTACCTTCGTGACTGTATCTCTCTCCATGAACCATCTCAGACCCTCCGTTCTTCTGGGGAGGCCCTTCTTTCACCCCTGCCAGTCTCCCAGACTCGTCTGGTGAGTATAAGGGAGAGAGCTTTTTCCTCTGTGGCTCCCCGACTCTGGAACTCACTTCCTGGAGAGATTAGGAAAGCCCCTACCCTAGAAACCTTTAAAAAGAACCTCAAAACCTGGCTCTTCCGCTGCACATTTGATGAATAGAGTTACATCCTCATACTAGTGCTTAGTTTTAATGGTTTCTGTTATTGGAGTGCATTCCCCCCTATAGGAAAGCTTTGCTTCACAACCTCCACTAACACGAGCTCTCCTCCGCAAATAATCTGTCCTTGTTTATCTTGTGTTATCTCACCTGAGTTTTTAATCTGTTTCTACCCAGCTTTCTTTTATCCATTACATGTAGCTCGCCTATGTTATTGTGATAGTGATTATTGTAATTTTATATTGCTATGTTGTCTTTCTTTTATATAATTGCGTTATTATTGTTTATTTGCGTTTTTGGTTTTGTTTTATTTCATGTAATTGTTGTTTTGGGCTTGGATTCATGTAAGCCGCACCGAGTCCCCATCGCGGAAATGGAGCGGGGTACAAATAAAGTTTATTTATTATTTATTATTATATAGTTAATTTTGATCACCTCTGCCCTTGCAGGAATCAGGACAACCCAAAACACATATAGTCCATGGCCTCACCATTACTACACTGTTGCCTCGAAACTATGCAGCAATGAGAACGACTGGTCTGGCGAAACCCTCTTATAGTGCTGAGGCAACGGGGATGTTGGGAGGGGAGAGGCTGACTACCCATGAAAGATTGCTACTGCCACGTCAACTCTAGATTATTAAATATGGTTTTCTGTGAGTGAGCAGATGGCAACTACTGGACGGCATATGTTCTGTATCAGAAACTAGAGCTGATGTGGTCTATCCAATGCAGTTTTCTGAATCAGTACACCAAATAGCCAAACCGAATCTAAAGTTGACCAAAAACTGATTCGTAACCCTTTTGGTACTAATGTTGGAGAGTGGTCCCTGGTCATAGTGGTCCCTGGTCAAAGTGGTCCCTGGTCAAAATGGTCCCTAGTCAAGTGGTTCATGGTCAAATGATCCCTGGTCAAGTGGTCCCTGGTCAAAGTGCTCTCTAATCAAGTGGTCTCTGGTCAAAGTGGTCCCTACTCAATGTGGTCCCCCATCAATTTGGTCCCCGGTCAGATAGTCCCTGGTCAAAGTGGTCTCTGGTCAAGTGGTCCCTGGTCAAAACGGTCCATGGTCAAAGTGTTCCCTGGTCAAGTGGTCCCTAGTCAAGTGGTCCATGGTGAAGTGGTCCATGGTCAAAGTGCTCCTTGGTCAAAGTACTCCCTAATCAAGTGGTCCCTGGTCAAAGTGGTCCCTGGTCAAAGTGGTCCCTGCTCAATGTGGTCCCCCATCAATGTGGTCCCCGGTCAGATGGTCCCTGGTCAAAGTGGTCCCTGGTCAAGTGGTCCCTGGTCAAGTGGTCCCTGGTCAGTATGGTCCCTGGTCAAGTGGTCCCTGCTCAAAGTGGTCCCTGGTCAAAAAAAAAAGATTGGGAACCACTGATCTACACTGTAGAATTAATGCAGTTTGGTGGCACTTTCACTGCCATGGATCAATGTGAAGGAATCCTGGGAGTTGTAGTTTGAGGTGGTACCAACACTCTTTGGTCGAGAAGGCTAAAAGCCTGCAAAAATCCTGTTTAGTGATGAAGAAGGAAAGAGAACATACAACATGTTTTGAAAGAGAACTCCTCTGAGGTAGAGCCATCCTAGGAAGGAAGGAAGGAAGGAAGGAAGGAAGGAAGGAAGGAAGGAAAAAGGGAAGAAAGGAAGGAAGGAAGGAAGGAAGGAGGGAGGGAGGGAGGGAAGGAGGGAAGGAAGGAGGGAAGGAAGGAAGGAAGGAAGGAAGGAAGGAAGGAAGGAAGGAAGGAGGGAAAAAGGGAAGAAAGGAAGGAAGGAAGGAAGGAAGGAAGGAAGGAAGGAAGGAAGGAGGGAAGGAGGGAAGGAGGGAAGGAAGGAAGGAAGGAAGGAAGGAAGGAAGGAAGGAAGCAAGGAAGCAAGGAAGGAAGGAAGGAAGGAAGGAAGGAGGGAGGGAGGGAGGGAAGGGAGGAAGGAAGGAAGGAAGGAAGGAAGGAGACAAACAAACGCATGCCGAAGACCGAAGAACCAGTCTAGTAACAAATCTTTAATTTCTAATAAGCTTTAAAGGGTTTTAAGTAGAATTCTTTTCTTTTTTTTAAACAAACCAGTTCAAGTACATGCCTTTGGATTATAAAAGTACCTGAAATTGCCTAGAATATCAGCATGCATAGCTTGTCGATATTTACATATATTTACATGGGAGAAAAACAAAAAAAAGGAAGATCTACATTTATTTACAATCTACACAGGAGAAGAGAAAGGCATCATAATTGTATTTTTAAAAATACAGTGGTTTGAATAGTCAGCACATGCATATTGAGATATATTATTTGCACCGAAGAAGGCAAAGATTTGGGAGATAAAACCTTCTGAGCTCTATGCTAAGGTGTAGCATAATAGAAGTCCCTTTAGAAAAAAATGTTTTTGCTCGTTTCTAGCCTATTTGCATTGGGTGCTTTTTTGTAAAATGTTCACAAACACAATGGTAGCGTTATTTTGTGATGGAAGCAACACAATCATTTCCTAACTAACTATCAAGAAGCTGCTGGTGAATGAAATATCTATTTCTCATTATCCATTGACCAACGTACAAGGAGCTCTCCTTGCAAAGGCAGTGCCTAACCTATCATCATTAATTATAGACGTGGTATAAATGAGACTCTATAGTATGTACTAAATGAAATATTAACAAGACCAGTGTCTTTAGCCTGAGAAATGCACTAAACTGGAACTCACTTTACAGCAGACTACCTATGAAAGTCACACATACATAATACAGGCGCGCCTGGCCTTTGGAGCTCCAAGTCCAGGTAGCCGAGGCTGTTTGCTAGATCTGTATTATTGCAAAATACATTCCCTTAATTAGCTTTTTGGAAGACAGAATTAACGCTTAATTCCTCGCCGCGTCATCCCACGCGCTGGCTTTCCCAAGTGCATTCTTATTCTGACATTTATGTACACAAATGCGCAAAAGAAACTGGGGTGAAATCTTAATCCTGTAGAAATCACATGGCTTTGCTGGATTTAAGACTCTTCGTATTTTATTTTTGCAAAAAAACTTAAAAATGTATTGTCTTTTAAGCCTAAAGGCAACAAAATTTCCTGGGAAGTACTCCTGTGTCGCTCCCATCAATATGAATCAGGACTGACCCAAAATACTGCCTAGTACAGTGTTTCTCAACCTTCCTAAGGCCGCGACCCCTTAATACAGTTCCGCAGGTTGTGGTGACCCCCAACCATAAGATTATTTTTGTTGCTATTTCATCACTGTAATATAAATTGTAATGTAAATAATATCTGATATCCAGGATGTATTTTCATTCACTGAACCAAATTTGGCACAAATACCCAATATACCCAAATTTGAATACGGGTGGGGTTGGGGGAATTGACTTTGTCATCTGGTAGTTGTAGTTGCTGGGAATTATAGTCAACCTACAATCAAAGAGCACTTGTCTAAACATATCTCCCTCTAGGTTCCACCTCGTAGTTTAAGATCTACTGGGGAGGCTCTGCTCTCAGTCCCACTGGCCTCGCAAATGCGTCTGGTGGGGATGAGGGACAGGGCCTTCTCGGTCGTGACCCCCCCTTGTGGAATTCGCTCCCCAGCAAGATTAGATCACCGTCCTCCCTCCTTTCTTTTAGGAAAAAAACTAAAATCGTGGTTTTGGAACCAAGCTTTCGGCTAGTGGGCACAGTAGCACTTTAGACATTGAATCTGGACCATATGACTATTACGACAATTGGAAACGGCTATGTGATTATGTGATTATATAATTAATGTTACTGTTTTATTATATATTTATGATTTTATATTGTTATTTATTGATATTGTGACATCAAATTGTTGTCTGTGTTCGCCGCCCTGGGTCCCCCCCCCGGGGGGGGGGGTTGAGAAGGGCGGGGTAGAAATGTTGTAAATAAATAAATAAATAAATAAATTCTTGAACTTCACCAGTGATGGAATTGAAGGGGCCGATCTAATATCCCTAGGGAGGGTGTTCCATAGCCGAGAGGCCACCACTGAGAAGGCCCTGTCTCTCATCCCTGCCAGGCGTACTTGTGACGAAGGCGGGATCAAGAGCAGGGCCTCCCCGGATGATTTTAAAATCCTGGAGGGTACATAAGGGGAGTAAGTTGGGCCAGAACCGTTAAATTGCTGGAATTTACAGTTAAGATACAATCAGAGAGCATTCTGAACTCCACCAACAGTGGAATTGAGCCAAACTTGGCACACAGAACTCCCGTGACCAACAGAAAATACTGGAAGGGTTTGGCAGGCATTGACCTTGAGTTTTGGAGTTGTAGTTCACCTCCATCCAGACAACAACAATGATGGCTCTGGATCAAATTTGGCACAAATATCCTCAAATGTGAACACCGGTGGATTTGGGGGGAAATGGAGACCTTGACATTTGGGAGTTGTAGCTGCTGGGATGTATAGTTCACCAACAATCAAAGAATATTCTGAACCCCACTAATGAGAGAACTGAGCCAAACTTCCCACACAGAATCCCCATGCCTTGAAGGGACTCACTAATGCGAACCTCCCTCCAACCTCACATGCTCTCCTTCACCCGCATGTGCACACCATGCTGCCATATGTGAGCATGCCTGCTCTCCCCTCCCTGCTTGGAATCTCATAAACAGCCCTCCCCTTGATTAAGAGGCCAGCCAATCACAGCAGAGGAGGGGGTTTGGTGGGAGGATTTGCGGTTTGTTTCCAAGAAGGAAGAGCAGGACAGGCGGCGAGATCTTCAGCCTTCTCTGCCAAAGGGATTCTGAAGACCAACATTAATATATGTTTTCTGATGGTCTTTGGTGACCCCTCTAAAACTCCCTCGTGACCCCCCCCCCCGGGGCCCCGACCCCCCGTTGAGAAACACTGCCATAGTCGATAGAACCACGAACTCTTTCATTTATATATGTTTTCTGATGGTCTTTGGTGACCCCTCTAAAAACCCCTTGTGACCCCCCCCCGGGGTCCCGACCCCCAGGTTGAGAAACACTGCCCTAGTCGATAGAACCATGAACTCTTTCATTTATATATGTTTTCTCATGGTCTTTGGTGACCTCTCTAAAAACCCCTCGTGACTCCCCCCCCCCCGGGGTCCCGACCCCCAGGTTGAGAAACACTGCCCTAGTCGATAGTACCACGAACTCTTATTTGTGTTGATTTGTTTTGTACTCTTTCCTTTAAAAAATATATTGGAAAGTCCAGTCGCTTCTTAGTGACCATTTGGATTCTTTTTCCTCCTTCTCACTCACAGCTTTTTTCCTATCAATAATAATAATAATAATAATAATAATAATAATAATAATTCTTGCCTATTTCGAGGATACAATTCAAAATGAAGCCAGTTCATCTGCACAGTGAGATGCTGTCCTTTAAAACGTTATGCGTGAAGACATACTTATTTCACATCGAGAGTATTAAAAGGTTTGTAGAAATATATACAGTACCATTAAGTATACATACATGTATATAAATAATATATTTATATATTATTAAAGTTAATTACAGATCAATCCTCAAATGTGTCAGTCAAAGTGAGACGGTAGCAGAATATGTCAACAAACTCTGGTTCATTTCTCATTGGTGGAATCGTTTTTTTCAATGGCATAATCAGGAACCGGGGTAGATTTCTGTTTCTATCTGGATACAAGAAAATAAAACATCAATGATTCCACAAAGTGCCCTCACGTTAAATAGATTGTGTCAGTAGGCATGGACAATCCATGGTTCTAAAGTACATCCAAAAACTAGGTGCACTGGTGCTTTGCTTCTAAAGTGTTGCTAAAGTTCTGGTGGTGAAAATTTCAGAACTCTAACAAAACTTTCAAAATTTTGTTATAAATGGTAGTTCCTTTTTTCTTTTTTTAATATATAGTTTTTATGTGTATATCAACAAGCAGGGATAAAATAGGAAAGGAAAAGTTTACATGTAAAGTGGGAGAACATTCAAATGATAGGAAAGTCGGAAAGATAACGGGGGATGGGGGTAAAGTAGGTTTAAGTCCAACTATTTTATATAATCAAGCTAAAAAGTAAGCCGAAAAAGAGAGAGAAAGCGGGGGGGGGGGGGGGAAGAGTCCATTAACTTCTTCCATTCTGTGCTTTGGCTATTAGTAATTTCTTCGTGTCTTCCTGGATTTTGGAAAGTGTTTAATCTTAGAAGAATATAGAAAGTACATTAATCTTTCCCGTTCTAACTCCATTACATACACATCCAAAGATGTCCAGTCTGTCTTCCTTATTGGGTTTCCCGAATTCAATTTCAAAAAGAAGGTTAGTTTGTCCATATCTCTAATTTCTCTTAATTTACTTAACCAATCGTCCATGTATGGTATTTTATTTAATTTCCAAAATTTTGCATATGAAATTCTCGCCACCGTAAAAATATATGTAAATAAAATGTCATTGTTGAAATCTATATTTAGGTCCGAGTCTGTGAGGCCTAAGAGGCAATATTTGACTTTTCTTTCGAATTTAATTCCTAGTATTTTTGGAGATTCTTCATGTATCTGCTTCCAATATTTTTTGGCTTCTTTACAAGTCCACCACATGTGGAAAAAACTACCCTCCTGTTCCTGACATTTCCAGCAATGTTTACTTGTATTTTTATACATTAATGGTGTTGACCTATAAATCCCTAAACGACTCTGGCCCAGTTTACCTGTCCGAACGGATTCTCCCCTATGAACCATCAAGGTTGTTAAGATCTTTGGAGGGGCCCTGCTCTCGGTCCCACCACCCTCGCAAGTGCATCTGCTGGGGACGAGGGACAGGGTCTTCTCAGTGGTGGCCCCTCGGCTCTGGAACTCTCTCCCATTGGAGATCAGAACTGCCCCTTCTCTCCTGACTTTTAGAAAATATGTGAAAACCTGGCTCTGGAATTTAGCATTCGAGGAGTGAGTCAAGAACCTTTGATCACACGGACGGATGGGAATGAATTGTGACTTCTTTTTGGACAACTTGGCTTTATGTAATTATATGATTGCTTTTAATGTATTTTATGTATTAGTGTGCTATAGGATGTAATGTTTTTAAACTATTGTTTATGAATCTTGTTGTAAACCGGCCTGAGTCCCTCCCCGGAGGTCGAGAAGACCGGTATATAAAAGTTCTAAATAAATAATAATAAATAATTAATAAATAATAAATTAATCCCGACTTCTAGTCGGTAGTTCCTAATTGGTTTTCTCATAAAAATCGCCAATAACGAAATAATAATGAATTTTTCAAAGTTTTGTTAGAGTTCTGAAATTTTCACCACCAGAACTTTATCAACACTGTAGAAGCAAAACACCAGCACCCTCTAGTTTTATAAGTACCATTTAGAACTATGAATTGCCCATGCCCACTAGAAAGCTCTCAACAATTTTACATTTACTGAGCACCATTCTTCCTTTCATCTCCAGGTTACATATATGTCTCTGTCCTCCCAGCAACTCTATGAGGCACCCTATATACTCATGTAGAGGTTGACTTCATGCATAATGGAGACGAGTGCCACATTCCAGAATCGGACACAACTAGACTTAATCTCAGGGGAAACCTTTACTTTTAGATGCACCCTATGTGTACTCTGGTTTTAACCCCCCATCTGATCAGACTTTTTCCTGGAAAAGCAAATTTTGAATCGGTAAATATGTAAATAGACATGTAAAATAAATAAATAAATAAACATGTTAGTTGGAGAAAGAAAGAAAGAAAGAAAGAAAGAAAGAAAGAAAGAAAGAAAGAATCATAGAATCAAAGAGTTGGAAGAGACCTCATGGGCCATCCAGTCCAACCTCTTGCCAAGAAGCAGGAATATTGTATTCAAATCACCCCTGACAGATGGCCATCCAGCCCCTGTTTAAAAGCTTCCAAAGAAAGAAAGAAAAGGAAGAAAGAAAAGAAAGAAAGAACAGAAAGGAAAGGAAAGGAGGTAAACATCTACTCCATTGCCAAGAGCGTAGAATTTATTATTTTACAATTAAATCCTATGGAATCAAGAATGCCTTAGAATCATAGAATTGGAAGAGACCTTGTTGGCCATCCAGTCCAATTCCCTGCCAAGAAGCAGGAACATTGCATTCAAAGCACTCCCAACAGATGGCCATCCTGCCTCTCGTTCAAAGCCTTCAAAGAAGGAGCCTCCACCACACTCCGGGGTAGAGAGTTCTACTAGGGTTGTTTGTCAGTGTCAATTAATATTCAGGAAACCATCCAGAAATTGCTACTTTTTATGTGCTTACTATTTGTATTTATTCTACAACTAGTGGGGGTTAATTTCTGGATGTGGCTTGTCCTACTTCCGGGTAGTTCTAAGTTTTTTGGGCAGTATGGTCGTGTTCCAGAAGCATTCTCTCATGACGTTTTGCCTGCATTTATGGCAGGTATCCTCAGAGGTTGTGAGGTCTGCTGGAAACTGGGGTTTATGTATCTGTGGAATAATGTCCAGGGTGGGAGAAAGAACTTGTGTCTGTTGGAGGTAGGAGTGAATGTTTCAATTGGCCACCTTGATTAGCATTTAATGGCCTAGCAGTTTCAAGGTCTGGCTTCTTACTGCCTGGGGGAATCCTTTGTTGAGGGGTGATTAGCTGTCCCTGATTGTTTCTTGTCTGGGGTTCCCCTGTTTTTGAGTGTTATTCTTTATTTGCCATGCAAAAGGAGGCAGCTTCAGAAAGAAGCTTTGCCCTTTTTATTTAGCGAGGGGAGGGAGAAATCCCATGTAAGATGGCTGCTCATTCATTCAGGTACTCTGTGTCCAAGAAAGAGTCCCATGACATTAACAGAGTATTGATCCTGGCAGCAATTGATTGTGCAGATGCCACATGATAGGTTTTGCAAAAATAGTACACCTGCTCCAGGATTGAACCATCATCTTCTAGGACAAGGGCTGGACTTTAGCACAATTGGTAAATCACCAGCAATGATAAGATCTACCAACCAAAAGGTTGCCAGTTTGAAGCCCCAGGTCGGCGTAAGCACCCAACTTACTGTTTAGGACAACTCCAGACAAGAAACAATCATAGAATCAAAGAGTTGGAAGAGACCTCATGGGCCATCCAGTCCAACCCCCTGCCAAGAAACAGGAATATATCACCTCTCGACAAAGGATTCCCCTAGGCAGTAAGAAGCGAGAACTTGAAACTGCTAGACCATCAAATGCTAATCAAGGTGGGCAATTGAAACATTCACACTTATCTCCAAATGGAGCCCCCGATAGCACAGTGGGTTAAACCCCTGTGACGGCAGGACTGAAGACCAACAGGTCGCAGGTTCGAATCTGGGGAGAGCGTAGATGAGTTCCCTCTATCAGCTCCAGCTCCTCATGCGGGGACATGAGAGAAGCCTCCCACAAGGATGATAAAACATCAAAACATCCGGGCATCCCCTGGGCAACGTCCTTGCAGACGTCCTATTCTCTCACACCAGAAGCGACTTGCAGTCGGTCCTGATATGACAAAAAACAAAAAACAAAACCTTCCTCCAACAGACAAGAGTTCTTTCTCCCACCCTGGACATTTCACAGATATCTAAATCCCAGTTTCCTAGTTTCCAACAGTCCTCACAACCTCTAAGGATGCCTGCCATAAATGCAGGTGAAACGTCAGGAGAGAATGCTTCTAGAACAGCCTGGAAAACTGACAACAATCCAGTGATTCCGGCCATGAAAGCCTTCGAAAATACATTGTCCTACTGGGTTGTTGTAGGTTTTTCAGGCTGTACGGCCATGCTTCTAGAAGCATTCTCTCCTGATGTTTTGCCTGCATCTGTGGCAAGCATCCTCCTCACAACCTCTGAGGATGCGTGCCACAGATGCAGGCAAAATGTCAGGAGAAAATGCTTCTAGAATATGGTCATACAGCCCGAAAAACCTACAACAACCCAATGATTCTGGCCATGAAAGCCTTCAACAATACATTGCCCTACTTCCCTTTCGGTGGCCAATCTCGTTTGGAATCAGCTTCTCTTAAGACAGAGGGGTCTAAGGGTTAAGGCAAAGACCATAATGCGTTCTCAAAAATACATTTATTACAATGCATACCATTCCTTTTGTATAGTTAAAACCCCAAATGTACTTTTAATCAAATTGCATGCGCCGAATGTGGCTCGAATAAATCACTAAAGCAAGTTTTAATGCCTCGGCAGTGGCAAAGAAATCCTCTTTCTTTCCATTCCAGTCGAGAGAGTTTATCTCCCATAATATGTGGGAAGAATGCTGTGTGTATGTGTGTGTGTATGTGTGTGTGTCTACAAAAAAAAAGTTACAACCAGCAAAACACTTGGCATGTCCTCGATAGCTTTCACTCTTTGTCATCAACTATTGTTGACAGTTAACTGCAATGAAATGACAGGGAGGAAATAAGGAGGTTTGATGGAGATGATATCTGTATCTGCATTCCACACACAATATTGGCTTAAGTGGGATTGCGAGCATGAGACAAAGATAGCAGCGAGACCACGCATATGGCTTGAAAAATTAAAAACTCAGAAAACAGGCGCTTGATGAGGACAAGTTTGGTGGTTGGTAGAAAAAATAAAGAAGGAATTTATTCAGGTTAGAAATACATTTTGTTATATGTGCCGGCTGAACTGCTGACCTGAAGGTCGGCGGTTCAAATACACAAGACGGAGTGAGTTCCAGCTTCCCATGCAGAGTCATGAAAGAAGCCTCCAACAGGCAATGGGTTAAACTTCTGTGCTGGCTGAACTGGTGACCAGAATGTCGGTGGTTCAAATCCATGAGACAGGGTGAACTTCCACCTGTCAGCTCCAGCTTCCCATGCGGGGACATGAGAGACACCTCCAACAGGCAATGGGTTAAACTCCTGTGCCAGTTGAACTGCTGACCTGGAGGTCGGTGGTTTGAATCCACAAAACAGGGTGAGCTCCAGCTTTCCATGCAGGGACATGAAAAAACCATCCCACAGACAATGGGTTAAACTCCTGTGCTGGCTGAACTGCTGACCAAGAAGGTCGGCAGTTCAAATCCGCAAGACAGGGTTAGTTTCCACCTGTCAGCTCCAGCTTCCCATGTTGGGACATGAGAGAAGCCTTCCACAGGAAATAGGTTAAACTCCTGTGCCGGCTGAACTGCTGACCTGAAGGTCGGCGGTTCGAATCCACAAGACAGGGTGAGCTCCAGCTTCCCATGCAGGGACATTAAGGACATTAAGCTGGAGCTCACTCCATCTCGTGGATTCGAACTGCCGACCTTCAGGTCAGGAGTCCAGCCAACACAGGAATTCCTGTGTTGGCTGAACTACTGACTTGAAGGTCGGCAGTTCGGATCCACGAGACAAGGTGAACTTCCACCTGTCAGCTCCAGCTTCCCATGCGGGAACATGAATGAAGCCTCCCAAACCCCTGTGCTGGCTGAACTGCTGACCTGAAGGTTGGTGGTTCGAATCCACGAGACGGGGTGAGCTCTGGCTTCCTGTGCAGGGACATGAAAGAAACCTCCCACAGGCAATGGGTTAAACTCCTATGCTTGCTGGACTGCTGACCAGAAGGTAGGTGGTTCAAATCTGTGAGACAGGGTGAGCTTCCGTCTGTCAGCTCCAGCTTCCCATGCTGGGACATGAGAGAAGCCTCCCACAGGCAGTGGGTTAAACCCTGTGCCTGCTGAACTATGACCTGAAAGTCGGCAGTTTGAATCTGCGAGATCGGGTGAGCTCCTATCTGTCAGCTCCAGCTTCCTACCAGCTCTCATGCAGGGACATGAGAGAAGCCTCCCACAGGCGTCCCTTGGGCAACGTCTCTGCAGACAGCCAATTCTGTCATGCCAGAAGCGACTTGCAGTTTCTCAAGTCACTTCTGACACAGTAATAGTAATGATGGTGATGATGATGATGATCCATTCTACAATTTCCATAATTTATATATTTGAATTAATTTAAATAATAAATTATGAGGAATTTTTCCAAGTGTGAAAAATTGCCCTCAAATGTCAAAGCAGTAAAATAATAAAAAGGTATAATCCAAGGTAGATGGATTTTGGCAAGTGCTTAATTATAATAATAATAATAATAGTAATAATAATAATAATAATAATAATAAATTATATATTTGTATGTATCAATTTAAATAATAAATTATGAAGAATTTTTCCAAGTGTGAAAAATTGCCCTCAGATGTCAAACCAGTAAAATAAAAAAGGTATAACCCAAGGCTAGATGAATTTCAGCAAGTGCTTAATAATAATAATAATAATAATTTATATATTTGTATTAATTTAAATAATAAATTATGAGGAATTTTTCCAAGTGTGAAAAATTGTCCTCAAATGTCAAAGCAGTAAAATAATAAAAAGGTATAATCCAAGGCTAGATGGATTTCAGCAAGTGTTTTATAATAATAATAATAATAATAATAATAATAATTATTTATATATTTGTAATTAATTTAAATAATAAATTATCTCTATATTTGAATTAATTTAAAACTACTTTGTGAAATATTGAAAAACAATGGAGGGAGGTACACACCCAGATATTACCGAAGGGCCTATGAGATATGTACAAAACTTTGAAAAACTTTTCTTAAAATCCCAACAATCTAGGATATTGTCTGTTCGATATAAATAATGCCTGGGAAAATGATAAGGGACATCATGTATTTTATATTTCGAAATAAATTCTCGGTGCTCCATTTCTACCCCAAATGCTATGCGATAACTTATTTCCTCCAAGGTGGTTCACTCACCACGTTTCTCCATTTGTCTCTCCTTGGAAAGGTGTTTGCTTTGGTTACCCAACCACAAAATAGGATGATTTTAGAAGGAGTACTTGAAGTCATCCTTCATAGAAATGGTCTGCTTCGAAGGCAGATTTCTATCCCCATGACTATGCATTGAATTTTCCATACATTCTTCATAATACATATAATATAATACATATTTAGGAGGATGTAGTAATAGTAAAGAGTAATGACAGATGCCCGTAACAAGAACGGTCTGACTTGGGAGTGGGGATATTTCTGCTGGAAATTCAGCCTAAAAATATCACAGCGGGTGCATCTTCACTGCGGAATGAATACAGTTTGACGCCACTTTTAATACAGTTTGACACCACTTTAACTGCCATGGGGAGTTGCTGCTTTGCAAAGTTGATAGCTCTCTCTGCTAAAGAGCGCTGTTTCCCCACCAAAACTACATCTCCATTTTTTGTGTCATGATTTGAGAGTCTGCAAGTTGCTTCTGGTGTGAGAGAATTGGCCGCCTGCAAGGACATTGCCCAGGAGACTCCTGTAGGAGGCTTCTCTCATATCCCTGCGTGGGAAGCTAGAGCTGACAGATGGGAGCTCACCCCACTCCCCGGATTCGAATCCCCAACCTCTTGGTCAGGAGCAACTTAAGAAACTGCAAATTACTTCTGTTGTAAGAGGATTGGCCGCCTGCAAGGACGTTGTCCAGGAAATGCCTGTGGGAGGCTTCTCTTACATCCCTGCATGGGAAGCTGGAACTGACAGACAGGAGCTCACCTCACTCCCCGGATTCGAATCTCCAACCTTTCGGTCAGGAGCAACTTGAGGAACTGCAAGTCACTTCTAGTGTGAGAGAATTGGCCATTTGCAAGGACATTGCCCAGGGGACGTCCAGATGTGCTACCACCCTGTCATGTCCCCATATGGGAAGCTGGAGCTGACAAACAGGAGCTGACCCTACTCCCCGGATTGGAACCTCTGACCTCTCGGATAGGAGCTATTTGAGAAACTGCAAGTTACTTCTGGTGTGAGAGAATTGGCCATCTGCAAGGACATTGCTCAGGGGACGTCCAGATGTTTACCATCCAGTGGGCGGCTTCTGTCATATCCCCATATGGGAAGTTGGAGCTGACAGATGAGAGCGCACCCTGCTCCCTGGATTTGAACCCCCGACCTCTCAGTCAGGAGCTACTTGAGAAACTACAAGTCGTTTCTGGTGTGAGAGAATTGGTCATCTGCAAGGACGCTGCCCAGAGGACGTCCAGATGTTTTACCATCCAGTGGGAGGCTTCTCTCATGTCCCCGCGTGGGAAGCTGGAGCTGACAGACAGAAGCTCACCCCACTCCCCAGGTTTGAACCATCGATCTTTCAGTCAGCAGTCCTGCTGGCAGAAGGGTTTAACCCATTGCACCATCTATGATTCCATGACATTAATTTTACAGTGTAGACATCCAGAGATTTAAGCTATAATCAGACGCTAGATTGCCACTTCAGTATTATGCTAATAATATAATATATTGTGTGTGTGTGTGTGTGTGTGTGTGTATGTGTATGTGTATTTTATATACTCGAGTATAAGCCTAGTTTTTCAGCCTCCTTTTTTAGGCTGAAAAAGCTCCCCTCGGCTTATACTCGAGTCAAGGTTATTTATTATTTTACTCTGTTATTAGTTTTATTTCATATATTATTTTACTCTATTAGTATTATTTCATATATTATTTTACTGTATTATGATTACATTTACAGTATTTTGCCCCATTATTATTATTATTATTATTATTAGTGCATTTAATACTCTATTTATTATTGTTATTGCATTTATTATTTTACTCTATTATTACTGTTATTGCATTTCCATTATTTTACACTATTATTGTTGTTGTTGTTGTTATTATTACATTTATTATTTTTCTCTCTTTATTATTGTTGGAAGGATACGCAAGTACATTTACACTGAAGAAGGTTAGAATAATGATTTAATCAGAGGGTTGTTGTAGGTTTTTCCGGGCTATATGGCCATGTTCTGGAGGCAATTTTTCTCCTGACGTTTCGCCTACATCTATGGCAAGCATCCTCAGAGGTAGTGAGGATTTAATCAGAGTTGGGCAGTCTTATCTCAAACGACACTTTAATTAAGGGCCGCTCTTGGGGAAAAATAGACCATGACATATGTGAGTTGTAGTTACTGGGATGTATAGTTCACCTAAAATCAAAGAGCATTCTGAACTCCACCAATGATGGAATTGAACCAAATATGGCACACAGAACTCCCACGACGAACAGAAAATATATATCAGTGATTGGTTGGGGACGACGACGCCAAAATACCGTTTGCTTACCATTGAAAATTACCTAGCATAATATAAATCTATTCAATCCTAGTCTAATTTTGAGACTAATGATCACAACGTTCTTAAACTTTAACGTAAAAGATCATTAGTGAAATGCATCTTTTATTATAACGCTACCCAGCTCCACTGGAAACAACATTTGGGGCATGGTTAAAGAGTCCCCTGCCCGTCTCCAAAATCCTTTGTCCTATGCATTCATCATTCCAGCAGCCTGCTTTTGTGCGATGTGAATGCAGCTTGACCTCCGCTCGAATCATTAGCACCCGATGCACCTAACCATCTTTTGACAGCCTGAAAAGAGTCAAAACAAAAGTTGTTTAGATTGCCTAAATCTCCAATGCGCTCCCTCTTTATTTTTCCCTCTCGCTGTACCACAATAGATTGCGGGCCATTTGTGACAAGTGACACACTCATTGTTCAAGAGGTTTTTTAATGAAGCTGTTTAACATGGAGTGCGCAGTGTACTGATGTGGCATAAAGCGCCGGGAACTGAAAGCCATGTGGTGGTGATTAAAGTGTGCTTTTTAAAAATCAGTTTAGAGGACGTTTCATCTTGTATCAGCCGTGTGGAATTGGTTACCAATTAGTTTCCTGACATCTTGTTTTGTCTTATGCTGATGATATGTGAACTGGAAAAAATGGGGAAAAACAACTATCTGTTCCGTCCTTCCGTCTCTCACTCCCTTGCTCTCTTTTCTCATATATATCTCCTGTTCTAAGAAATGTATATCGCATTCTAGTTTTTCTGTCTCCCTTTAAAACGTGAATCAAAGAAGTGGCATATATATATATATATATTAGGCCTGGGTAACAACGCAAAAATTTGTTTCTAAAATCGATTTGTATTTGGGGGGTTTTTTTTGTTTCGATATTTAAAATAATTACAAAATTTTCCCTTTAAAAAGTTTGGTATTTACGAAATTTCGTTAATATTTACAAAACATTTTGTAAAGATGGCGCCCTTTTTTTCAATATTTTTTCAATATTTTTTCAATATTTTTTCAATATTTTTTCAATATTTTTTCAATATTTTTTCAATATTTTTTCAATATTTTTTTAATTTAATTATTAATTTAGTAGAATAGGGAGGAGAAATTATTATTAAGGAGGGAAGGCAGGCACTCACTCTGGTGGGCCCTCAAGTGCTGCCGCCGAGTCGGGCCCGGCTCCTCCGAAGCAATGCGAAATTGGGAGAAGGGCTCCCCAAAGGCCATCTAGCCCAGCCCTCTGCTAAGGAATTGGGAGAACGAAGCACAGCCCTCCACTAAGGAATTGGGAGAATGAAGCACACCCACCGCAAAGGTGAGGAAGGAGGGACGGGCCGCCTTCCCGCTGAGGGTCGCTCGCCCTCTCGCTCGCCCTCTCACTCGCTTGCTCAGCCGGCGCCTTCCCCGCTCTCTCCTCCTCCTCTTCCTCTTTCAGGCTCTGCCTCTGACTGGCTAAGGAGAGGAGAGAGAGGAGAGCTCCCAGCAAGCATCTAGCCAAGCCATCTTACGTATTTCCGAAATGGACAGAAATACAAAATGTTTTGGCGCATGCCGTTTCGATATTTAAAAACACTTCTGGGTTTAAAAATAAGTTTTGTAATCGTTTTGTAATTGCTAAAATTAACGAATATTTAACGAATTACAAAATTAACGAACGAAACCGCCCAGGCCTAATATATATATATATATATATATATATATATATATATATTGCAAGTGAATAGGAAACATTTGCAAACCCTCTCACCAAGATGAAAAGAGGCACAAATGTGATAAATAACATCACTATGTGCTCATATTGCCAAAAGTTATTAATAAGAAGAACTTTGAAGCTGCAGTAGTGCTTTTGCCTAAGCAAAGTTCCTGGACAAAACATTAACATTAACAACCTACTGGCTGCGTGCCAACAGGTTGAGGGTGAATCCAGCAAAGACGGAGATCCTATGGCTGGGTCAACCAGGCAGTGGGGATATCCAGCTGCCTACCCTGGATGGTGAGGCGCTACTCCCATCATCATTTGTAAAGAGTCTGGGAGTCTGGAGGCCCAGGTCTCCGCCATTAGCAGGACTGCTTTTTTTCATCTGCGGCAGGCTAGACGGCTGGCCCCCTACCTGTCCAGGGATGACCTAGCTACGGCGATCCAGGCTATGGTCATCTCAAGACTGGACTACTGTAACGCCCTCTACATTGGCCTTCCTCTGTCGGTGATCCGGAAGCTCAAGCTTGTACAAAACGCAGCTGCTCGGCTTCTTGCGGGAATTCCAATGAGATGCCACATAACACCAATCTTACTACAGCTGCATTGGTTACCAATTGAGCACTGGATCTCTTTCAAAGTGATGGTACTCACTTGCATGGTCTGGGGCCGATGTACCTGAGGGACCGCCTCACCCCCTACCAACCCCAGAGATCCCTCCGTTCTGAGGACCAAAATCTATTGGAAATTCCCAGTGTCTAGACCTTGCATCTAACAGCAACCAGACGCAGAGCCTTCACAGCAGTGGCACCATCACTCTGGAATACTCTGCCACCTGAAGTCCGTGCCTTGCGGGATTTATCAGCTTTCCGCAGGGCATGTAAGACATATCTATTTCGATGGGCCTTTGATCTCTGATTGTTTTTAAATTGTTTTAAATTGTTTTAAATTGTGTTCGATTTTAGCCTGTTCTTGTAAGCCGCTCCGAGCCCCAGGGGAGTGGCGGCATAGAAGTTCAAATAATAAATAAATAAATAACAACCTTAGATATGCAGATGATATCACTTTGATGGCTGAAAGCGAGGAGGAGCTGAGGAGCCTTCTAGCCATGGTGAAAGAAAAAAAGTGCAAACGCTGGGTTGCAATTAAACATCCAAAAAACCAAGATGATGGCAACCAGACTGATAGATCCAGGGAAGTCATGCAACCCCTCTATGGTTAGACCACACCTGGAATATTGTGTCCAATTCTGGGTACCCCAATTCAAGAGAGATATTGGCAAGCTGGAACGTGTCCAGAGGAGGGAGACTAAAATCAGGGGTCCTTGAACTTTTTGAAGAGAGGGCCAGGTCACAGTCCCCAAACAGTTGGAGAGCCGGATTGTAATTTGAAAAAAAAAATGAACGAATACCTATGCACACTGCACAGATCTTATTTGTAGTGCAAAAAACACTTTAAAACAATATAATAATTAAAATGAAGAACAATTTTAACAGATATAAACTTTGGCTACATCCCGTTTAGATTACTGCAACGCTCTCTATGTGGGGCTGCCTCTGAAGACTGCCCGGAAGCTGCAGCTAGTCCTACGCTCGGCAGCCAGATTTCTAACGGGGGCTGGGTATAGGGAGCATACAACCCCTCTGTTACGCCAGCTCCACTGGCTGCCGATTAGCTTCCGAGCACAATTCAAAGTGCTGGTTTTGACCTACAAAGCCCTAAACGACTCTGGCTCTGTTTACCTGTCCGAACGGATTCTCCCCTATGAACCATCAAAGTCTTTAAGATATTCCGGGGGGGGGGGGGCTGCTCTCGATCGATCCCACCACTGTCACAATCGCAGTTCGTGGGGACGAGAGACAGGGCCTTCTCGATGGTGGCTCCCTGGCTTTGGGAGATTAGAACGGCTCCCTTCCTCCTGACGTTCAGGAACTTAACAAAGATTTGGCTATGGAATGCGGCCTTTGACAACTGAGTCCACATGGAAGGAGAATGATTAACTGTGTATTATGACCATGAATGTTCTTGACGACTTGGCTGTGTAATTGCGATGATGATGATGTTGTATTGTAATATGTTTTAACGTGTAATGATAATGCATTGTGTGGTTTGTATTTTGTATATGAACACATGTTGTGAACTGGATCTGAGTCCCTCCTGGAGGTGAAAAGATCGGTATAGAAAACTTTTAAGTAAATAAATATTAGTATTTCAATGGGAAGTGTGGCCTGCTTTTAGCTGATGAGATAGAATTGTTGTTGTTGTTGTTGTTGTGTGCTTTCAAGTCGTTTCAGACTTAGGTTGATCCTGAGCGAGGGCCGGGTAAATGACCTTGGAGGGCTGCATCCGGCCCGCGGGCCTTAGTTTGAGGACCCCTGATCTATTTAGTTCAGAAGAAACATTGTACAATGAAGGGCAAACAGTGCTGGAATTCAGGAGAGTGCAACGCCTAGGCAAAGATGAAAAACTAGAGGTTTGGTTTGGTTTCATTGCATAGATCGTATTAACTTTATTTCATTTTTAAGGAAAAATTCCTATACACGTCTATGAAAATGACAAGCATTCTATATTTTTGTTTGGATTGATTGATTATGTAAGAGAATTGGTATACTCATGCTGTGAATTTCATGACACTTGCTGAAAAACTAAACTAAAATAGAGAGACCGTCATTCTCTATTCTAATACATTGGCTTACTGAGCGAATTCCTATCTTGATGTTAAGTATTATAAGATGCTTTCATAAACCAGGGATTCACTGGTGTATAAGTTGATATGAACATACAAACTTTTAAAATGGATTGCTTAACTTGAAGTTGGCTATTCATCGTTTGCTAAACAGACATGTCTAACTAATGCATGGACCAAAATGTTGATCGTTGACTTATGGCAGAATTCCTGGTTGGATGGGTTAACCTGGGATCCCTACATCTATATCAATAAAAATGTAATGTTCGTTTGTGGGATTAACATAACTCTAAAACCACTGGACGAATTGACACCAAATTTGGACAGCATATACCTAACAACCCAATGTATGTCCTTCACTCAAAAAAATTGATTTGTAGTTGCTGGGATGTATAGTTCACCTACAATCAAAGAACATTCTGAACCCCCACCAACGATGGAATTGGACCAAACTTGGCACACAGTTCTCCCATGACCAACAGAAAATACTGGAAGGATTTGGTGGGCAGTGTCCTTTGGTTTTGGGGTTGTAGTTCACCTACATCCAGAGATCACTGTGGACTCAAAAAATGATGGATCTGGACCAAACTCTACAAGAATACTCAATATGCCCAAATGTGAACACTGGTGGAGTTTGGGGAAAATAGAATCTTGACATTTGGGAGTTGTAGTTGCTGGGATTTATACTTCACCTACAATCACAAAGCATTCTGAACCCCGCCAATGATAGAATTGGGCCAAACCTCCCACACAGAACCCCCGTGTGGGCCACAGCATCTGCCCTGAGACCCCTGTGGGGTGAATACTGTGTGTGTGTGCGCGCGCGCGTGTGCATGTGTGCATGTGTGTGTGTGTATATCTATATATATCTATATCTATATCTATATCTATATCTATCTATCTATCTATCTATCTATCTATATATATAATCTTGGGGCTTTGTGACAAACTTTTGCTTCAGAAAGAGCTCCGCAGCTGAAAAGGTTTGAGAACCCCCATTTTCAATCATTAATTTCAATCATTAATTTCATATATTTTAAATACTGTTTCCACAGATGATGGCAAAAAACGCCCCATTTAAAGAACTTCTTTTAATCAGCCCTACAAATGTTAATGTTATTGAAAAATGTGAATTTTCTCCAAATTATTTCTGACTAGCCATCCCCTGCAACACATTGCTGTGGGCATCTGTGTATATGTGTTTTGTGTGTATATATGTGTGTTTGCATGTTTATATCTGGTTTTGCACATGCATTGTAATGTAATTTTTTTTCTTTTTAAGGTTTTTTTCTGCTGTGCTTTTCAGTGTTTTATGAGTGATGGACACTTGTTGGCCTGATGTGTGTATTGTGTCGAAATTTGGTGTCAATTTGTCCAGTGGTTTTTGAGCTATGTTAATCCCGCAAACAAACATTACATTTTTATTTATATAGATTACCAGTATCACTTTAATGATCCATCACCTGACCTGGTGTAAGATATTATAAATATTTCAGAGGAAGTTGTAATTTAGGGTTGCCACCAGGGGCGGCTCATCCATTACGGGAAGTAAGCGATCGCAGAACACTTTTTTTTTTGCCAGGGGCGCAGAGGTGCCTCTGTAAATGCCCCTCGACCACCATTTGAGGAGCGCCCCCTCAGCTCACAACAGCCCTAGCAGTCTGGGGGGAGCCTCGGCTTTCTTGCCTCGCTGCCAGGCAATCCTCTTCCCAAAGGGGCCGGGCCCTTGAGCCTCGCCTAGCCCCTCTCGTTCCTGCTCCACCCGGCCACCAGGTGCGCGAGCAGAGCCAGCGCTCAATCATTCTCCGCGTTAGATCCCTTCCCCCGGCGCTCCACTCGCCTCCTTTCCTCTCCCCAATCTGCGGGTGGACCAAGGGGAGGAACCGCCGCACCTGGCCCGCTTCGGGTCCGGAGGCGTGTCTGAAGACCCCAGCGTGCGCACCAAAAGTCGCCTCTTCTCCTGACTTTCTCTTCAACCATTGGGACCAAGAGAGAGAGAGAGAGAGAGAAAGAGAGCTCCTCCAGCTGGAGGTATCTCCCACCTCCGCTCCCTCCTTTGTTTTTGTGCCTACCTTCAGGAAAGGTGGGCATCTCCACCTCTCTCTCTCTCTCTCTCTCTCTCGGTCCCAATGGCTGAGGAGAAAGTCTTCAGGCACGCCTCCGGACCCAAAGCAGGCTAGGCAAGGGAGCAAATGCGGCAAGTGTAGTTACTGGGATGTATAGTTCACCTACAATCAAAGAGCATTCTGAACTCCACCACACGGTTCTCCCATGACCAAGAGAAAATACTGGAAGTGTTTGGTGGGCAGTGTCCTTTGGTTTTGGGGTTGTAGTTCACCTACATCCAGAGATCACTGTGGACTCAAACAATGATGGATCTCTTTCTCTCTCTCTCTCGGTCCCAATGGCTGAGGAGAAAGTCAGGAGAAGAGGTGACTTTTGGTGCACACGCCAGGGTCTTCAGGCACGCCTCCGGACCCAAAGCAGGCAAGGGAGCAAATGCGGCAAGTGTAGTTACTGGGATGTATAGTTCACCTACAATCAAAGAGCATTCTGAACTCCACCAATGATGGAATTGAACCAAATATGGCACACAGAACTCCCACGACAAACAGAAAATATATATCAATGATCGGTTGGGGGGGGGGGCGCCAAAATACTGTTTGCTTACTGTTGAAAATTACCTAGGGCCGCCTCTGGTTGCCACCATGACATGAGCTGTCTGCAGAGAGTTCTGTTGTATCCTGGCTTAACTTTCACTATCTCTTTGTTTGAATTCCTATAAGACTACACATTGCGACCATAGGAACAAATGAATATAAATTATCATAAAGTGCTGGATAAACTGTATTGGTTTTCAAATTAGTCCTGAATGAATATTGTCTTCCCAAATGAGCAAACCTATTACTTTTAATTACAGCTTCGAAGCAAAATGGTACCATCCTTATTTCACAGTCAGGGAACCATGTACCCCATAGTAATAGATATCCTCATGCTGACTTGAAATAATCTAAACTTTGCAACAAGTGCTGAATTCTGCAGCTTGTAAAAATATATATATATACATAGATCAAATGACTTACACGAAGGTCTTGCTATTAGTTTGTGTAATTGCCCCCAAGAGCGCAGTGGGTTAAACTTTTCAGCCGGCAGGACTGCTGACCAACAGGTCAGCGGTTTGAATTTGGGAGAGTTGTTCTCTACTTTTGGTTTAAAACCCTCCTACTAGATACATCCTCTATCCATGTCCAGCATAGATTTTTAAAGTTTTAACTATTACATCTGGCCCAGCCATAGGTTTTTAAATTCTTATGTGTTGTTGTCTACATGACTGTATTGTTTATTTCTGTTTATTGCTTGTTGTTTTTATTATTGCTTGTTGTTTTTGATGTGTTGTTGGGCTTGGCCTCATGTAAGCTGCTCCCTTGGAGAGATGGTGGCGGGGTATAAAAAAAGTATTATTATTATTATTATTATTATTATTATTATTATTACTATTATTATTGGGAGAGGGAGTTGAACTCCCTCTGTCAGCTTCAGCTCCCCATGTGGAGACATGAAAAAAACCTATTGCAATTATGGTAAAACATCAAACATTTGGGGGTCCCCATGGCAACATCTTTGTAGACGGCCAATTCTCTCACACCAGAAGCGACTTGCAGTTTCTCAAGTTGCTCCTGACATGGAAAAAAAACAGGAAGGAAAGAAAGGAAGGAAGGAAGGAAGGAAGGAAGGAAGGAAGACAACTGGGGATAGATTTCTCGAGTTTGGGATTATCATGAGGTGAAATATCAGGGTTGGAGTTTTCCTGGGGGATTGGATTTTATATATATATATATATATATATATATATATATATATATATATATATTTCTGAGCACCCCAGGTTTCAGCGGTGACCAGGGGAGCATTCGCACAATTAAAATGTGTGCGCCAGCTGCGCCTGTACCTTGGGAAGTCTGACTTGGCCACAGTAGTCCACGCTCTGGTTACAACCCGCATAGGCTACTGCAACGCTCTCTACGTGGGGTTGCCTTTGAAGACTGCTCAGAAGCTTCAAATGGTCCAGCGTTCGGCAGCCAGGTTGCTAAAAGGAGCGGCACTCAGGGAGCATACTACTCCTCTGTTGCGCCAGCTCCACTGGCTACCAATTTGCTACTGGGCACAATTCAAAGTGCTGGCTTTAGCCTATAAAGCCCTAAACGGTTCTGGCCCTACTTACCTCTCCAAACGCATCTCCTCCTATGAACCGGCTAGGACACTAAGATCATCTGGGGAGGCCCTGCTCTCTGTCCCAACTGCATCACAGGCACGCTTGGCGGGGATGAGAGACAGGACCTTCTCAGTGGTGGTCCCTCGGCTGTGGAACGCCCTGCCTGCAGATATCAGATTGGCCCCCTCTCTCTGCTGGCGTTTCGGAGGAAAGTGAAGACCTGGCTGTTCGAACAAGCATTCGATTAAACAGTGTAATTGAACATAAGGTAAAGGTAAAGGTAGTCCCCTGACATTAAGTCCAGTCATGTCTGACACTGGGGTGTGGTGCTCATCTCCATTTCTAAGCCGAAGAGCCAGCGTTGTCCGTAGACACCTCCAAGGTCATGTGGCCGGCATGACTGCATGGAGCGCCGTTACCTTCCCGCCGGAGCGGTACCTATTGATCTACTCACATTTGCATGTTTTCGAACTGCTAGGTTGGCAGAAGCTAGGGCTGACAGCGGAAGCTCACGCCGCTCCCCGGAATCGAACCTGCGACCTTTCGATCAACAAGCTCAGCAGCTCAGTGCTTTAACCCAGTGCGCCACATAGGAATACAAAATAATGGATGATGAGACTGGATTCTGATTTTACTGTTGAGGCGCTAATGATTGTTATACTGATGTTAACGATTTATGTGATAATTGTTTTTAATTGCCCTATACTTGTTTTGTGATATTTTGTACTGATGTTGTTCCCCGCTTTGAGTCGCCTGAGGACTGAGAAAAGCGGTATAGAAATAAAGTAAATAAATAAATAAATAAATAAGTGATGAAGCTCCCCGAGCCGCCAAAAAAAATTAAAAAGTTCCATGTTATTAGCATTAATTTAACACAATTTGAACTTCCATAGCCAATTGTTAAATCTGTCCTTGATGATGGTCTTTTCTGATTTAAGCTGTACATTGTTTTAAATAACTCTCTCTCTCTCTCTCTCTTTGTGTTCAATTCCAGCAACAAGGAGCCGCGACCAGTGTCTACTGTGCCACAGCCCCAGAACTGGAAGGCCTGGGAGGGATGTACTTCAACAACTGCTGTCGCTGCCTGCCTTCGCAAGAGGCGCAGAACGAAATGACGGCAACAGCCTTGTGGGAGCTGAGCGAGAAGCTGATCCAAGAGCAAGTTGGCAGGCAGGGCAAGTAGCAGAAAGGTTCCTGGAAGGATCAAGGCACGGATGCAATTGGCCAGACAGGAGAGCTGCTGGGGGAAAAGCGGGCAGCACGAAAAGGAATCCTTTCCCATTCCTATTATCTAGAAAGTTATAGACGCAGATTAGTTAGCGTTAAATGAAATAGCAGCAGCCGGGATGTGGGACAAAGCTTTAAGGTGGCGGGGAAAACGGAGCAGAAGGCAGAAACAATGTGGCTTAGTTAGATTTTAGTCATCCTAGTTCTTTCTTTTGGATTGTATGCTTTTCTTTACATTAAAGCTAACATTATTTGAGTCTGAATCCTGTTCCTCCTAGTTACTCCTTTGACTTGATTTGTATAAATATGTGAGAGGAAGCCACCGGGAGGAGGGAGCAAGCTTGTTTTCTGCTTCCTTGGAGACTAGGACGCAGAACAATGGCTTCAAACTACAAGAGAGTAGGGCTGGGCGGTTTCGTTCGTTAATTTCGTAATTCGTTATTAATTCGTTATTTTTTTTTATAACGAAGCGATATTGAACCATTCAGGAGCAACTAAAAAACGAAACGAATTTTTTCAATTCGTTTCGTAATTGTTTCGAAATCAATTCGTAATTGATTCGAAATCGTTTCGTTATTATTTCCGCATGTCTGGTGCAAGTTTTAAAGTCGTTGTTTGTTTTCTCAGTGAAAAAAAAAATAAATTATCACACCAACAGTCAACAACAGAAGGAGAGGGAAGCTTCAGAAGTCCCCCCCGTCCCATTTGGAGGTTTTTTTAGCGTATTGCGCGATCGCGCCCGCCATTAACGAATTGATTCGTAATTGTTTCGAAATCGATTCGTAATTGATTCGTAATTTACGAAATTTCATAAATATCGAATTTTTTTAAAGGAAAATTTCGGAATTAATTTAAAAATCGAAACGCAAAAACCCCCTAAAAAAGGAATCGAGTTTAGAAACAAATTTTTCCGTGGTTGCCCAGCCCTACAAGAGAGGAGATTCCATCTGAACACAAGGAAGAACTTCCTGACTGTGAGAGCCGTTCAGCAGTGGAACTCTCTGCCCCAGAGTGTGGTGGAGGCTCCTTCTTTGGAATCTTTTAAACAGAGGCTGGATGGCCATCTGTCAGGGGTGATTTGAATGCAATATTCCTGCTTCTTGGCAGGGGGTTGGACTGGATGGCCCATGAGGTCTCTTCCAACTCTTTCATTCTATGATTCAATGGGCCTAGCCTAACTGGGACTCAACCTTCTTAATGCCACGACCCTCAATACAGTTCCTCATGGTGACCCCCAACCATAAAATTATTTCCATTGCTACTTTACAACTGTAATTCTGCTACTGTTATGAATCGTAATGTAAATATCTGATATGCAGGATGTATTTTCATTCACTGGACCAAATTTGGCACAAATACCCAATATTCCGTCACATCACATTGCTGGCTCACGTTTAACTTGGTGCCACAAGGACTCCAAGATCTTTTTCACATGTACTGCTTTTAAGGCATGTGTCCCCTATTCTGTATCTTTGCATTTCATTTTTTTCTGCCTAAGTGGAGTATCTTGCATTTGTCACTGTTGAACTTCATTTTGTTAGTTTTGGCCAATCGTCTCTCTAATCTGTTAAGATCGCTTAGGAGCAGAATTCAAAATGATCTGAACAGATTAGAGAGATGTTTGGCCAAAGCTAACATAATGAAGTTCAACAGGTCCAAATGCAAGATACTCCACTTAGGCAGAAAAACTGAAATGCAAAGATACAGAATGGGGGACGCCTGGCTCGAGAGCAGTATATGTGAAAAAGATCTTGGAATCCTTGTGGCAACAAGCTAAACATAAGCCAACAATGCGATGCGGAGGCAAAAAAAGTCAATGGGATTTTGGCCTGCATCAAGAGGAGCCTAGTGTCTAGATCCAGGGAAGTCATGCTCCCCTTCTATTCTGCCTTGGTTAGACCACACCTGGAATATTGTGTCCAATTCTGGGCACCACGATTGAAGAGAGATGTTGACAAGCTGGAATGTGTCCAGAGGAGGGCGACTAAAATGATCAAGGGTCTGGAGAACAAGCCCTATGAGGAGCGGATTAAAGAGCTGGGCATGTTTAGCCTGAAGAAGAGAAGGCTGAGGGGAGACATGATAGCCATCTATAAATATGTGAGAGAAAGTCATAGGGAGGAGGGAACTAACTTGATTTCTGCTGCCCTAGAAACTAGGATGCAGAACAATGGCTTCAAACTACAAGAGAGGAGATTCCGTCTGAACTTTAGGAAGAACTTCCTGACTGTGAGAGCCGTTCAGCAGTGGAACAGCAGTGGTGGCACCTTCTTTGAAAGCTTTTAAACAAAGGCTGGTTGGCCATCTGTTGGGCATGCTTTGAATGCAATTTTCCTGCTTCTTGACAGGGGTTTGGACTGGATGGCCCATGAGGTCTCTCCCAACTCTTAAGATTCTATGCCCAAATTTGATTTCTGGTGGAGTTGGGGGAAATTATTTTGTCATTTGGGAGTTGTAGTTGCCGCTCTCCCCTCCCCAATTGGAGTCTCCCCTTGGCTGAGAGGTCAGCCAATGACAGCAGGAGGAGGGCTTTGGTGGATTTGCCTTATGTTTCCAAAAAGAAAAAAAGGACAGGCAGATAGATCTTCAGCCTTCTTTGCCAAAGGGGTTCCTAAGACCATCAGAAATATGTGTTTTTGGTGGTCTTTGGCGACCCCTTTGAAACCCCCCTCGTGACCCACCTAGTCACAATCCCCAGGATGAGAACCACTGGACTAGAGGATCGAGGGTTTTGCATTCAAAATGTACTTCAGGAAAAAGTTCAAAGAGACCTTCACATAATATTATTTCAAGATATACATACATTTTCCTCCTCCCTCCTCACTCCATCCCAACCTACACCCATACAAATATTACATAAATCTGGGGAGAATCCCAACTAGAGCAGACCCATTGAATCAGTGGGAGTGACCTAGATGTCATTTCACCATTCAATGGTTGCATCAGTGGGTCAACTCTAGTTGGGGGTAACCAACAAGTCTGAAGTTTTTCTCATCCATAGATATAGTCATCAGGGAATGGACTGCTGCCCATGGATGTCTAGATTTAAGGTGAGAACAGGCATCTGGAGAAGTTTGAAATGGCCCAGGATGTTTGAATCAGTGGGTCAACTCTAGTTGGGGGTAACCAGGAAGTCATCAGGGAATTGACTGCTGCCCTTGGATGTGTAGATTTAAGGTGAGAACAGGCACCTGGAGAAGGTTGAAATGGCCCAGAGATGTTTGGTTCACCACCCCAACTAGAGTAGACCCATTGAATCAACGGGAGTGACCTAAATGTCATCTCACCATTCAATGGTTGCATCAGTGGGTCAACTCTAGTTGGGGATAACCAACAAGTCATCAGGGAATGGACTGCTGCCCTTGGATGTGTAGATTTAAGGTGAGAACAGGCATCTGGAGAAGGTTGAAATGGCCCAGAGATGTTTTGTTCACCACCCCAACTAGAGTAGACCCATTGAATCAACGGGAGTGACCTAAATGTCATCTCACCATTCAATGGTTGCATCCGTGGATCAATTCTAGTTGGGGGTAACCAACAAGTCATCAGGGAATGGACTGCTGCCCTTGGATGTGTAGATTTAAGGTGAGAACAAGCATCTGGAGAAGATTGAAATGGCCCAGAGATGTTTGGTTCACCACCCCAACTAGAGTAGACCCATTGAATCAACGGGAGTGACCTAAATGTCATCTCACCATTCAATGGTTGCATCAGTGGGTCAACTCTAGTTGGGGGTAACCAACAAGTCATCAGGGAATAGACCGCTGCCCTTGGATGTGTAGATTTAAGGTGAGAACAGGCATCTGGAGAAGGTTGAAATGGCCCAGAGATGTTTGGTTCACCACCCCAACTAGAGTAGACCCATTGAATCAACAGGAGTGACCTAAATGTCATCTCACCATTCAATGGTTGCATCAGTGGGTCAACTCTAGTTGGGGGTAACCAACAAGTCATCAGGGAATGGACTGCTGTCCTTGGATGTGTAGATTTAAGGTGAGAACAGGCATCTGGAGAAGGTTGAAATGGCCCAGAGATGTTTGGTTTACCACCCACTTTGAGAACAAAATAGCTTTGAACCTATGGCCCGGCAATTCCCCTGCAATTTCAATATGCAGTTGAGGCTTTGCCTTCAGAGGAGACAGTGTCCCTGTGCCAATATTGCCGCTCGCTGTTAACATTTTATGAAGGAACTCAAAATCTTAAGTAATCAAAAGACCATCTTGACCACAAATAAAAACAACTTGGCCTAAAAGGAGAAGGTGCCTCCAAGTCCAGGCCACTCTCCTTCCTAATTAAATATATTGCAGGAATATCCATAAAATATGATATTAAAAGGTACATTTGCAAACCATTCTCTAAATACTGCGGGTAATTGTGTCCCTTTACAAACACGCAAGGTGCAATCAGTCAAGCGGGGTTGAAAGGTGTTTTCCATCCATATCTCGGATGAGAGCTTTCAGGAGGATCGGAGTACACTGAGTATCCCCCGTCTTCCAGTTCTCCTCCTGGAACTCTGTTCTGTTCACTTTCTTTCTTGGTTTCTTTTCTCTCTCTCTCCCAATTTAAATGTAATAAAAGAACATGCTTGGATATGTCACCTGAAGAGCAAGTCTGGATCCTGTGAAAATCTTAGTTCCGTTTGTGTTTGTTTGTCTGTTTGTTTTTTAAGAAAAGGAAATGAGGAAAAATAAAGAACTCTTCAACGCCGCGGAAATTTGTTCCAAGTTCATTTGTCTGTGGGGATTTTCTCCTCTCTCTCTCTCTCTTTTTGTGCTTTGTAGCTTGTCTTCATGCCAGAAAATTGTAGTAAGCCACCCGCAATCCAGCATCATTTTTTCTGTAACGAAAGAAACAAATAAAATACGGTTATTTGAACAGTTTGGAGTTGCCTGGTTGATTTTATATTTTAATCCCGTTCTTTCTTAAAGGAGTTCAGTGCAAAGCATTTCCCATATTTTCCCCCCCACATGAACCCCATGAGGTGAGTTAAGATTAGCAACTATGATAGTAGGTTCTTGTGGGTTTTTTCGGGCTATAGGGCCATGTTCTAGAGCAGTGGTTCTCAACCTACCTAATGCCGCGACCCCTTAATACAGTTCCTTATGTTGTGGTGACCTCCAACCATAACATTTTTGTTGCTACTTCATAACTGTAATTTTGCTACTGTTATGAATCATACTGTAAATATCTGATATGCAGGATGGATTTTTATTTACTGGACCAAATTTGGCACAAATACTCAATACGCCCAAATTTGAATACTGGTGGGGTTGGGGCGGGGATGGATTTTGTCATTTGGGAGTTGTAGTTGCTGGGATTTATAGTTCGTCTACAATCAAAGAGCATTCTGAACTCCACCAATGAAGGAACTGAATCAGACCTCGCCACACATGACCAACAGAAAATGCCAGAACGGCTTGGTGGGCATTGACCTTGAGTTTGGGAGTTGTAGTTCACCTAAATCCAGAGAGCACTGTGGACTCAAACAATGATGGATCTGGACCAAACTTGGCACAACACTCAATATGTGCAAATGTGAACTCTGGAGGAGTTTGAGGAAAATAGACCTTGATATTTGGGAGTTGTAGTTGCTGGAATTTATAGTTCACCTAAAATCAAAGGGCATTCTGAACCCCACCAATGATAGAATTGGGTCAAACTTGACCCCATGACCAACAAAAAATATTGTATATTCTGATGGTCTTCGGGGACCTCTCTGACATCCCCTCGTGACCCCCCCAGGGGTCCCAACCCCCAGGTTGAGAAACACTGTTCTAGAGGCATTTCTCCTGACGTTTCGCCTGCATCTATGGCAAGCATCCTCAGAGGTAGTGAGGTGAGAACATGGCCCTATAGCCCGAAAAAACCCACAAGAACCTAGTGATTCCAGCCATGAAAGCCTTCGACAATAAACTATGATAGTGATTCTCAACCTTCCTAATGCCGTGACTCCTTAATACATTTCCATAAGTGGCCAGCTACCGGTCAAAGGACATCTATATATTGTATATACTAGGCTTGGGTGATCAAAAAAAAAAAAAAGGTTCAAAACTCGTTTCAGATGCTGGCGATTCGATTTTGAAATTATTTCCTATAATTTTCTTGAAAAAAAGATCAGAAATATCATGAAATCCAAATCGCTTCATTTGCTTCGTTTGAATCGCCGATGCAAAGAGGGACGAGGTGGGCGCGGGTACTAGGGCTGGGCAGTTTCGTTCGTTAATTTCGTAATTCGTTATTGATTCGTATTTAAATTAGCTTACGATCCGATATTGAGCCATGCAGGAGCAACTAAAAATCGAAACAAATTTTTCAATTTATTTCATAATTGTTTCGTAATTGGTTCAAAATCGTTTCGAAATCGTTTCGTTATTATTTCCGTATGTCTGGTGCAAGTTTTATAGTTGTTGTTTGTTTTATCAGTGATAAAAAAATAAATTATCACACCAACAGTCAACAACAGAGGGAGAGGGAAGCTTCAGAAGTTCCCCCTGTCCCATTTGGAGGTTTTTTTTAGCGTATTGCGCAATCGCGTCCGCCATTAACGAATCAATTCGAAATTTCCGAAATTTCGTAAATAACAAAATTTTTTATAAGAAAAATTCGGAATTTTTTAAAAAAACACAATGGACCCCCTAAAAACGAAACGAGTTTAGAAACAAATTTTTCCATTGTTACCCTGCCATAGTGGCCAGCTACCGGTCAAAGGACATCTATATACCGTATATACTAGGCTTGGGTGATCCAAAAAAAAAAAAAAGGTTCAAAACTTGTTTCAGATGTAGGGGGGCGCTGGCGATTCGATTTTGAAATTATTTCCAATAATTTTCTTGAAAAAAAGATCGGAAATATCAGGAAATCCGAATCGCTTCGTTTGCTTCGTTTGAATCACCGATGCAAAGAGGGACGAGGTGGGCATGGGTACAGCTCTTCCTGAAGACCACTGGGGGCGTGGCCTTCAGGAAGAGCTGTTCTTAGCCACACCCACCTCGTCCCTCTGCAATCCATCGCTGTTCGCCACCACCCAGGTAAGGGAAACTGCGAGATTTTAAAACTAACCTTGCAGTTTCCCTTCCTTGGGTGGCAACAAACGGCGATGGATTGCAGAGGGACGAGGTGGGCGTGGGTAAGAACAGCTCTTCCTGAAGGCCACTGGGGACGTGGCTTTCTGGAAGAGCTGTTCTTACCCATGCCCACCTCGTCCCTCTTTGCATCGGCGGCTTTGCACGCCTGGCGATGCAAAGAGAGATGAGGTGGGCGTGGGTAAGAACAGCTCTTCCTGAAGGCCGCTGGGGGGTGGCTTTCAGGAAGAGCTGTTCTTACCCATGCCCACCTCGTCCCTCTTTGCATCGGTGGTTTTGCACGCCCGGCGATGCAAAGAGGGATGAGGTGGGCGTGGGTAAGAACAGCTCTTCCTGAAGGCCACTGGGGGGTGGCTTTCAGGAAGAGCTGTTCTTACCCATGCCCACCTCGTCCCTCTTTGCATCGGTGGTTTTGCACGCCCGGCGATGCAAAGAGGGACGAGGTGGGCGTGGGTAAGAACAGCTCTTCCTGAAGGCCGCTGGGGGGTGGCTTTCAGGAAGAGCTGTTCTTACCCATGCCCACCTTGTCCCTCTTTGTATCGGCAGCTTTGCATGCCCGACGATGCAAAGAGGGACGAGGTGGGTGTGGGTAAGAACAGCTCTTCTTACCCACACCCACCTCGTCCCTCTTTGGCCGCTGGGGCGTGGCTTTCAGGAAGAGCTGTTCTTACCCATGCCCACCTCGTCCCTCTTTGCATCAGTGGTTTTGCACGCCCGGCGATGCAAAGAGGGATGAGGTGGGCGTGGGTAAGAACAGCTCTTCCTGAAGGCCACTGGGGACGTGGCTTTCAGGAAGAGCTGTTCTTACCCATGCCCACCTCGTCCCTCTTTGCATCGGTGGTTTTGCACGCCCGGTGATGCAAAGAGGGACGAGGTGGGCGTGGGTAAGAACAGCTCTTCCTGAAGGCCGCTGGGGGGTGGCTTTCAGGAAGAGCTGTTCTTACCCATGTCCACCTTGTCCCTCTTTGTATCGGCAGCTTTGCATGCCCGGCGATGCAAAGAGGGACGAGGTGGGTGTGGGTAAGAACAGCTCTTCTTACCCACGCCCACCTCGTCCCTCTTTGGCTGCTGGGGCATGGCTTTCAGGAAGAGCTGTTCTTACCCATGCCCACCTTGTCCCTCTTTGCATCGGTGGTTTTGCACGCCCGGTGATGCAAAGAGGGACGAGGTGGGCGTGGGTAAGAACAGCTCTTCCTGAAGGCCGCTGGGGGGTGGCTTTCAGGAAGAGCTGTTCTTACCCATGTCCACCTTGTCCCTCTTTGTATCGGCAGCTTTGCATGCCCGGCGATGCAAAGAGGGACGAGGTGGGTGTGGGTAAGAACAGCTCTTCTTACCCACGCCCACCTCGTCCCTCTTTGGCTGCTGGGGCATGGCTTTCAGGAAGAGCTGTTCTTACCCATGCCCACCTCGTCCCTCTTTGCATCGGTGGTTTTGCACGCCCGGTGATGCAAAGAGGGACGAGGTGGGCGTGGGTAAGAACAGCTCTTCCTGAAGGCCGCTGGGGGGTGGCTTTCAGGAAGAGCTGTTCTTACCCATGCCCACCTCGTCCCTCTTTGCATCGGTGGTTTTGCACGCCCGGTGATGCAAAGAGGGACGAGGTGGGCGTGGGTAAGAACAGCTCTTCCTGAAGGCCGCTGGGGGGTGGCTTTCAGGAAGAGCTGTTCTTACCCATGTCCACCTTGTCCCTCTTTGTATCGGCAGCTTTGCATGCCCGGCGATGCAAAGAGGGACGAGGTGGGTGTGGGTAAGAACAGCTCTTCTTACCCACGCCCACCTCGTCCCTCTTTGGCTGCTGGGGCATGGCTTTCAGGAAGAGCTGTTCTTACCCATGCCCACCTCGTCCCTCTTTGTGCCGGCGGTTTTGCACGCCCGGCGATGCAAAGAGGGACGAGGAGGGTGTGGGTAAGAACAGCTCTTCCTGAAGGCCACTGCGGGTGTGGGTTTCAGGAAGAGCTGTGCTTACCCATGCCCACCTCGTCCCTCTTTGCATCGGCGGCTTTGCACGCCCCGCGATGCAAAGAGGGACGAGGTAGGCGTGAGTAGGAACAGCTCTTCCTGAAAGCCACTCCCCCAGTGGCCTTCAGGAAGAGCTGTTACCTACGCTCACCTCATCCCTCTTTGCATCGCCGGACATGCAAAGCCACATCCAAAAATAATTCCGAACAATGGGAAAGTTGTTTCAGTTCGGAATTGCTCCTCCCACTATTCCTGCATGGCTCGAAATTGGATCAAAAGGTAATTAAATCCGAATTAATTACGATTTTAGAATGTTACGAACGAACTTACCCAAGCCTAGTATAAGCTGACCCAAATATAAGCCAATGCACCTAATTCTACCACAAAAAACTGGGAAAATGTATTGACTCGAGTATAAGCCGAGGGTGGAAAACGCAGTAGCTATGGGTCAATTTCAAAATAAAAATAGATACCAATAAAACTACCTTAACTGAGACATCAGTAGGTTCAATGTTTTTGAATCTATATAAATAAAAATGTAATGTTCGTTTGTGGGATTAACAGAACTCAAAAACCACTGGACGAATTGACACCAAATTTGGACACAAGATACCTAACAACCCAATGTATGTCCTTCACTCAAAAAAATTGATTTTGTCATTTGGGAGTTGTAGTTGCTGGGATTTGTATTTCACCTACAATCAAAGAGCATTCTGAACTCCACCAATGATGGAATTGAACCAAACGTGGCATACAGGACTCCCATGACCAACAGAAAACACTAAGTGTTTTAAGTGTTAAGTGTTTGGTGGGCATTGACCTTGAGTTTGGGATTTGAAGTTCACCTACATCCAGAGAGCACTGTGGACTCAAACAATGATGGATCTGGACCAAACTTGGCATGAATATTCCTTATGCCCAAATATGAACACAGATGGAGTTTTGGGGAAATAGACCTTGACATTTGGGAGCTGTAGTAACTGAGATTTATAGTTCACCTGCAATCAAAGAGCATTCTGAATCCCACAAACGACAGAATTGGAGCAAATTTCCCACACAGAACCCCCATGACCAACAGAAAATACTTCAGTCCATCCAGTCCAACTCTCTTCACCAGGGCAAGAAAATGTAATCAGAGCCCTCCTGACAAAGAGCCATCCAGCCATAGATATAGATAGATAGATATGATTCACACACACAAAGAGATATAGTATAATAGATTTGAAAGGGACCCTTAAAGAAGGACTATGATATGTTGCATATTCCAGAGTAGGCAAACCAGACACTCTCCACATCAACACTGACAAAGAAACAACAAGAAATACTGTTTACCCACAAGCATAAAGAAATTACATATATGAGAAACCAACATTTTCTCATTACTTTATTTTCCAGATCACCAGACTGGGCCACAGCAACACGTGGCAGGGGACGGCTAGTTTAATATAAAGCCAAGGTTTTAAACTTTGTGTTTTCTCAGATATATCACAACTGTACCCTTGGTTCCCTTCTGATAGTATAAATAAATACAGTTCCCCATGTTGTGGTGACCCCCAACCATATAATTATTTTCATTGCTACTTCATAACTTTAGTTTTGCTACTGTTATGAATCATAATGTAAATATCTGATCTGCAGGATGCATTTTCATTCACTGGACCAAATTTGGCACAAATACCCGATATGCCCAAATCTGAATACTGGTGGTGTTGGGGGACTGATTTTGTCATTTGGGAATTGTAGTTTATTTATTTATTTACTACATTTGCAGCTTACAGTCAGTATCAAAAGCGTAAAATACAATTGAAAACGGTTAATTTAAGTATAAAACCAAATAAAACAATCAATATCAATAGAAACATAAATCAGTTTGAGTCTCCTAGTTAAAAGTGTTATCCAATAGCGTCATCGAGTCGTTCTGTTTTTTCTCTCTCCATGTCTGTTATATTGTATCTGCAAACGCTTGCTCAAAAAGCCAAGTCTTGACCTTCTTTCGGAATGTTAAAAGGGAAGGGGCCAATCTAATATCCCTCACAGCTGAGGGGCCACCACTGAGAAGGCTCTGTCACTCGTCCCCTCCAGACATACTTGTGATGAAAGCAGGATCGAGAGCAGAGCCTCCCCAGATGATCTTAAATTCCTGGAGGGTTCATAAGGAGAGATGCATTTGGACAGGTAAGTTGGGGCAGAACCATTTAGTTGCTGGGATTTACAGTTAAGATACAATCAAAGAGTATTCTGAACTCCACCAATGATGGAATTAAACCAAATTTGGCACACAGAACTCCCATGACCAACAGAAAATACTCAAAGGTTTTTGGTGGGCATTGACCTTGCTTTTTGGATGTGTAGTTAAGCTACATCCAGATGCACCGTGGAGTCAATGATAGATCTGGACCAAACTTGGCATGAATACTCAATATGCTCAAATGTGAACACTGGTGGAGTTTGGGGAAAATAAACCTTGACATTTGGGAGTTGTAGTTGCTGGGATTTATAGTTCACTCACAATCAAAGAGCATTCAGAACTCCACCAACCATGGAATTGGGCCAAACTTGGCACACAGAACCCCCACGCCTTGAAGGGACTTGCTGGTGTGAGCTTCCCTCCTACCTCGCATGCTCTCCCTTGTCTGCACATGCACACCATGCTGCCATGAGTCTCAGAAACATCTCTCCCCTTTGCTGAGAGGCTGACCAATCACAGGTGAGAGGATTCGTCTTCTGTTTCCAAAAAGGGCAGGCGGAGAGATCATCAGCCTTTTCTGCAAAAGGGGTTCTGAAGACCATCAGAAATATATGTTCTCTGATGGTCTTTCATGACCCCTCTGAAACCCCCTTGTGACCCCCCCCCCCCACTAGGAGTCCCAACCCCCAGGTTGAGAAACACTGCTGTAGTCAATAGTACCACAAACTCTTATTTGGGTTGATTTGTGCACATTGCAAGTGTTGAACCTGACTCAGCACATAGAAGATGGCTTTGAAAGGCAGCAGATCACATAGACCTTTCAGTGGCTTATGATACTGTGAACCACCACCTCCTCCTGAGAAAAATGTATAATATCACAAAGGACTACCACCTCACCCACCTCATAGGAAACCTGCTACAAAACAGGAGCTTTTTTGTTGAGTTCCAGGGCCAGAGAAGCAGATGGCGGAAACAGGGGAGCATGCTTGCTCCATCCATGTTCAACATCTACACAAATGACCAGCCACTGCCAGAAGGGACAGAGAGTTTCGTCTATGCTGATGATCGTGCCATTACTGCTCAAGCAGGGAGCTTTGAGATGGATGAACAGAAGCTCTCCGAAGCTCTAGATGCTCTTACTGCCTACTACAGGGAAAACCAGCTGATCCCTAATCCATCTAAAACACAGACATGTCCCTTTCATCTCAAGAACAGAGAAGCATCCCGAGCTCTGAAGATCACCTGGGAAGGAACCCCACTGGAGCATTGCAGCGCACCCAAATACCTGGGAGTCATCCTGGACCGTGCTCTTACCTACAAGAAGCACGGCCTGAACATCAAGCAAAAAGTAGGTCCTAGAAACAATATCATACGAAAGCTGACTTGCACAACCTGGGGATCACAACCAGATACAGTGAAGACATCTGCCCTTGCGCTATGCTACTCTGCTGCTGAGTATAAATGCCCAGTGTGGAACACATCTCACCACATTAAAACAGTGGATGTGGCTCTTAATGAGACATGCCGCATTATCACAGGGCGTCTGCGCCCTACACCACTGGAGAAATTACACTGCTTAACCGGTATTGCACCACCTGACATCCACCGGGAAGTGGCAGCCAATAGTGAAAGGACCAAGGCAGAGACATCTCCAGCTCATCCCCTGTTTGGGTATCAGCCAGCGCGTCAACGACTTAAATCCAGACATAGTTTTCTAAGATCTACAGAGACACTCGCTGGAACACCTCAGCAAGTGAGAGTCCAAAAGTGGCAGGCTCAAACCCAGAACGTCAACCAATAGCTGATACCAAATGAGACACTCCCCCCTGGGCACACAGAAGACTGGGCGACTTGGAAGGCACTGAACAGACTGCGCTCTGGCACCACAAGATGCAGAGCCAACCTTCAGAAATGGGACTACAAAGTGGAATCCTCGACATGCGAGTGTGGAGAGGAGCAAACCACTGACCACCTGCTGCAATGCAACCTGAGCCCTGCCACATGCACAATGGAGGACCTTCTTGCAGCAACACCAGAAGCACTCCAAGTGGCCAGATACTGGTCAAAGGACATTTAATCAACTACCAAACTCACACATTTTGTATTTTGTCTGTTTGTTTGCTTTGTTCTGTTAGAAATGTAATATAATTGACTGGCTGCCCTGACACGAGAAATAAATAAATGTTTTCTGATGGTCTTTGGTGACCCCTCTGAAACCCCCTCACGACCCACCCAGGGATCATGACCCCCAGGTTGACAAATGCTGCAAGGAGACAGAGCTGCAGTTCTACTGGGCATTCGTCCTCGACCCCTGAATTTTTCCGTACCTAAAAGAGCACCAGGCACTCAAATGCAGAGCCAGGTTTAGGCGCAGATAATTAAACGACCCATTCGGTGACTGAATCAAACCGTGCAAACAATGAATCATTGTTTGCAAAGCTTGGCAATGCTGACCTGTGTGGCCGCTTTCCAGGTCTGTATTAACATTTGTGTTTGTTTTCTTTTCTTTACATGCAAATTTACAAGCTCAATGCCTCTTCAACAAAGATGTGCATGTCAGTGATTGCGATTAAACACACACACAAGTGCACAGTTATCATCTTGCAAGACTAGGTTGAACCTTGCATGCAAATTCAGCATTGAAGCTGTGACATGGGACCACCAAATTAGGAAACACCGCAGCATCCAAACATTTTACGAGCTCAGTAAACAAAGCTCTTAGAATCATAGAATCAAAGAGTTGGAAGAGACCTCATGGGCCATCCAGTCTAACCCCATTCTGCCAAGAAGCAGGAATATTGCATTCAAATCACCCCTGACAGATGGCCATCCAGCCTCTGCTTAAAAGCTTCCAAAGAAGGAGCCTCCACCACACTCCGGGGCAGAGAGTTCCACTGCTGAACGGCTCTCACAGTCAGGAAGTTCTTCCTTGTGTTCAGATGGAATCTCCTCTCTTGTAGTTTGAAGCCATTGTTCCGCGTCCTAGTCTCCAAGGAAGCAGAAAACAAGCTTGCTCCCTCCTCCCTGTGGCTTCCTCACACATATTTATACGTGGCTATCATATCTCCTCTCAGCCTTCTCTTCTTCAGGCTAAACATGCCCAGCTCCTTAAGCCGCTCCTCATAGGGCTTGTTCTCCAGACCCTTGATCATTTTAGTCACCCTCCTCTGGACACATTCCAGCTTGTCAATATCTCTCTTGAATTGTGGTGCCCAGAATTGGACACAATATTCCAAGTGTGGTCTAACCAAAGCAGAACAGAGGGGTAGCATGACTTCCCTAGATACAGACACATTACAACACATGCACGAAACCACATTGTTCCCCTGATATTAAGTCCAGTCATGTCTGACTCTGGATGTTGATGCTCATCTCCATTTCTAAACCAAAGAGCTGGCGTTGTCCATAGGCACCTCCATGGTCGGCATGACTGCATGGAGCACTATTACTTTCCTGCCAGAGACGTACCTATTGGTCTACTCACATTTGCATGTTTTTGAATAGCTAGGGGCTGACAGCGGGAGCTCATGCCACTCCTCGGATTTGCACCTGCAACCTTTCGGTTAGCAAGTTTAGCAGCTCAGCGGTTTAACCCACTGCGCCACTGGGGGTTTCAGCATAACCACATGTGCATTTATGCATAATAACATTCCATCTGGAATATTGTGTCCAATTCTGGGCACCACAATTCAAGAGAGATATTGACAAGCTGGAATGTGTCCAGAGGAGGGCGACTAAAATGATCAAGGGTCTGGAGAACAAGCCCTATGAGGAGCGGCTTAGGGAACTGGGCATGTTTAGCCTGAAGAAGAGAAGGCTGAGAGGAGATATGATAGCCATGTATAAATATGTGAGAGGAAGCCACAGGGAGGAGGGAGCAAGCTTGTTTTCTGCCTCCTTGGAGACTAGGACGTGGAACAATGGCTTCAAACTACAAGAGAGGAGATTCCATCTGAACATGAGGAAGAACTTCCTGACTGTGAGAGCCGTTCAGCAGTGGAACTCTCTGCCCCGGAGTGCGGTGGAGGCTCCTTCTTTGGAAGCTTTTAAGCAGAGGCTGGATGGCCATCTGTCAGGGGTGATTTGAATGCAACATTCCTGCTTCTTGGCAGGGGGTTGGACTGGATGGCCCATGAGGTCTCTTCCAACTCTTTGATTCTATGATTCTATAATAATAATAATAATCATCATCATCATCATCATCATCTTTATGTATACACTGTCACCATCTCACTGATGGGGATTTGGAACGGCTTACATGGGGCCAAGCCCAAACAAAATATTACATCAAAATAAAACCAAAACATAAACAACAAGCAACATCATCAAAAGGAAAAAAAACATATGAATACAATAACAAAATAAATAAAAATAACCACACAAATACACATATACACAAATATATACACACACATATATACACACACAACACAAATACACAGACTGGGCCACAGCAACGTGTGGCAGGGGACGGCTAGTCTATATCATATCTCCTCTCAGCCTTCTCTTCTTCAGGCTAAACATGCCCAGCTCTTTAAGCCGCTCCTCATAGGGCTTGTTCTCCAGACCCTTGATCATTTTAGTCGCCCTCCTCTGGACACATTCCAGCTTGTCAATATCTCTCTTGAATTGTGGTGCCCAGAACTGAACACAATATTCCAGATGTGGTCTAACCAAAGCAGAATAGAGGGGTAGCATTACTTCCCTGGACCTAGACACTATGCTCCTATTGATGCAGGCCAAAATCCCATTGGCTTTTTTTGCCTCTGCATCACATTGTTGGCTCATGTTTAACTTGTTGTCCACAAGGACTCCAAGATCTTTTTCACACGTGTTTAACATTTCTTTAAGGAATCATTCATACTACATGTCCATAGCACAATCAGCATCCCGTTGCCCAGAATGTACACAGATGAGTCCATTTAAGTCAAGAAATTCATGCTTTCATGCAGAACACTAGGAACAACATTTTCCTTTCAAAAGAAAGCCTGCATACTGTCAGGAATCCTCTATCACAGTCTATAATTCTTAATATTACATATGCTTAGCTATGTAGCAATAAGAAACAGTATTAATTATTAATTATTATTAATTATTATTAATTTACTCTATGTATTCCCCACCCTTCTCACCCCGAAGGGAACTCAGAGCAGTCTTACGGACTACGGCATTGTGCACACAACAATAAACACATATTAACTTACAAAACAGTTAACATATAAATAGGTTTTTAAATATTTGCGTGTTATCTATCTATATAAAAATGCTCTGTGCATAATGAGTACCTTAAAAACAAAAAGAACCAATGAACGAAATCACACCATATTTGGCAACAAAATGTTTCACAACACACGGAGTGACCATCACTCAAAAAATTATGATTTTGTCATTTGGGAGTTGTAGTTGCTGGGATTTATAGTTCACCTACAATCAAAGAGCATTCTGTACTCCATCAACAATGGAATTGAACCAAACTTGGCACACAGAACTCTCATGACCAACAGAAAATACTGGAAGGGTTTGGTGGGCATTGACCTTGAGTTTGGGAGTTGTAGTTCACCTACATCCAGAGAGCACTGTGGACTCAAACAATGATGGATCTGGACCAAACTTGGCACAAGCACTCAATACGCCTAAATATGAACACAGATGGAGTTTGGGGAAAATAGACCTTGACATTTGGGCGTTGTAGTTCATGGGATTTATAGTTCACCTACAATCAAAGAGCATTCTGAACCCCACCGACAATAGAATTGGACTAATTTGGGAAATGCTAGCGGTGTACAAATAAAGATATTAATAATAATAATAATAATAATAATAATAATAATAATCCAATTTGGATGGGGTGTAGGGGCCCATGCCAGCAGAGCTTAAGTTAGACTGCCCAAGGAGGGGTCAAGGATTTCCCTTGTAGAAGGAAGAAACAGTTTATGAAGAAAGTTGCCTGTCCCTTGTGGACAAGATTTAAGCAAGCCACCAGTTGATTCAAAGCCTTGAAGTATTTGTTTGATTTATTGAAGATTTAAGCAACAATAAAAACTTTGTTGTACTTTCTAAGTCTTTAAAAGAACTTTGTGTGGGGAAATCCAAAGGGCCTCTCAGCCGAGGCACCCCCGGCGTCCCGTTGGGCATTCAGAAAACACGTCCTGTCTACAGCCTCTTTCACCGGCCCAGCACGTGACAGCACAGTAGGTGATAACCTGCACCTTGAATTGGGTCTGGAAAATAAACGGCAGCCAATTGAGCTCCTTAAACAGGGGGGTTGACCCCTCCCTGTTTTCTAAGATCTACAGAGACACTCGCTGGAATACCTCAGCATGCGAGAGTCCAAAAGTGGCAGTCTCAAACCCAGAACCTCAACCAATGGCTGATACCAAATGAGAAACTCCCCCCTGGGTATACAGAGGACTGGGCGACTTGGAAGGTGCTGAACAGACTGTGCTCTGGCACCAACGAGATGCAGAGCCAACCTTCAGAAATGGGGCTACAAAGTAGAATCCACAACATGCGAATGTGGAGAGGAGCAAACCACTGACCACCTGCTGCAATGCAACCTGAGCCCTGCCACATGCACAATGGAGGACCTCCTTGCGGCAACACCAGAAGCACTCCAAGTGGCCAGATACTGGTCAAAGGACATTTAATCAACTACCAAACCCACACATTTTGTATTTTCTCTCTTTGTTTGCTTTGTTCTGTTAGAAATGTAATATAACTGACTGGCTGCCCTGACACGAGAAATAAATACCACTCCCTGTAAGTTGCCTCAGTTATTAATCTGGTTGCCGAGCATTGGACAAGTTGTAGTTGTAGCCATCTTCAAGGGCAGCCCCACGTAGAGTGCATTGCAGTAATCCAGTCTAGAGGTAACTAAGGTGTGGACCCCCTGTCTTTTGAGAAGATTTTCTTGGGATAAAAAGTAGTCTTATATGCCAGAAAATACAGTATTTATCAGCTAGAGCTAAATCAAATCAATTTGATGGCACAGAACTAAAAAAAACTGTATGGAGAGATCTCGCTCCCACCCCCAACTCAGTCACCACGCTGTACCCATTTTCAGCAGACTATTTAAGGACAGGACAAATGTTTCCCAGCAAATCTATTTCTCCGAGCTATTTATTTATTTATCGTGTCATCAGCAACCATACCATTGTATTACAATTCTAGCAGAGCAAAACAAACACACAGATTAAAAAGAAAAAGGAAGAAAAAGAAACACACAGATTTTGCAAATTTGGTATTTGGTTAAATGTCCTTTGACCAGTATCTGGCCACTTGGAGTGCCTCTGGGGTTGCCGCAAGAAGGTCCTCTATTGTGCATGTGGCAGGGCTCAGGGTGCATTGCAGCAGGTGGTCAGTGGTTTGTTCTTCTCCGCACTCGCATGCCAAGGATTCCACCCTGTAGCCCCATTTCTTAAGATTGGCTCTGCATCTTGTGGTGCCAGAGCGCAGTCTGTTCAGTGCCTTCCAAGTCGCCCAGTCTTCTGTGTGCCCAGGGGGGAGTCTCTCATCTGGTATCACCCATGAATTGAGGTTCTGGGTTTGAGCCTGCCACTTTTGGACTCTCGCTTGCTGGGGTGTTCCAGCGAGTGTCTCTGTAGATCTAAAAAAACTATGTCTAGATTTAAGTCGTTGACGTGCTGGCTGATACCCAAACAGGGGATGAGCTGGAGATGTCTCTGCCTTGGTCCTTTCACTATTGGCTGCCACTTCCCGGCGGATGTCAGGTGGTGCAATACTGGCTAAACAGTGTAATTTCTCCAGTGGTGTAGGGCGCAGACACCCTGTGATAATGCGGCATGTCTCATTAAGAGCCACATCTACTGTTTTAGTGTGGTGAGATGTATTCCACACTGGGCATGCATACTCAGCAGCAGAGTAGCATAGCGCAAGGGCAGATGTCTTCACTGTGTCTGGTTGTGATCCCCAGGTTGTGCCAGTCAGCTTTCATATGATGTTGTTTCTAGCGCCCACTTTTTGTTTGATGTTCAGGCAGTGCTTCTTGTAGGTCAGAGCACGGTCCGAGCTGAGTTGAGCCTTGTAACGCAGAGTGAAAATCCGCCCACAGCAGCTTGACCAACTTGCTTACGGCTCCGCTCTTTTCCTCCTTCCATCATTGCCGAGCCCCTTCCTGGAGCAACCCAAGTAGCAATATTTAAAAGGAATGAAATGACTCTGTGATAAATAAAAAGGAACAATATTTCCAAAATAATTGCTACTTTGCACTTTGATAAATGGCTCATGTACTCGATAATTCAAAGCCATTAGCTTTAAATACTGCATTGTACTTTGGTCCATAATTCAGTGCATTTCCCTTCAGTCAAATTTATTTATTGATCTGTTGATAGATGCTGCTTCAGATAATTTACTTAAATTGGTGCCTGAAAGTTTCCCTCAGCCCTCCTTGACAGATTGGATTCCCATATTCAGTTAAGTTAGTGTTTGATACACACACATATGCACCTGACAATATAGGCTATGGGTCTGGCAAATGCATTGAAGAGCACAGGTTCATGTTGAGCAGGGTATTTATTTATTTGTCGTGTCAGGACAACCAGTCAAATTATATTACATTTCTAACAGAACAAAGCAAACAAACAGAGAAAATACAAAATGTGTGAGTTTGGTAGTTGATTAAATGTCCTTTGACCAGTATCTGGCCACTTGGAGTGCTTCTGTTGTTGCTGCAAGAAGGTCCTCCATTGTGCATGTGGCAGGGCTCAGGTTGCATTGCAGCAGTGGTCAGTGGTTTGCTCCTCTCTGCACTCGCATGTCGAGGATTCCACTATGTGGCCCCATTTCTGAAGGTTGGCTCTGCATCTCGTGGTGCCAGAGCGCAGTCTGTTCAGCGCCTTCCAAGTCGCCCAGTCCTCTGTGTGCCCAGGGGGGAGTCTCTCATTTGGTATCAGCCATTGGTTGAGGTTCTGGGTTTGAGCCTGCCACTTTTGGACTCTCGCTTGCTGAGGTGTTCCAGCGAGTGTCTCTGTAGATCTTAGAAAACTATTTCTAGATTTAAGTCGTTGACGTGCTGGCTGATACCCAAACAGAGGATGAGCTGGAGATGTCTCTGCCTTGGTCCTTTCACTATTGGCTGCTACTTCCTGGCGGATGTCAGGTGGTGCAGCAGTGTAATTTCTCCAGTGGTGTAGGGCGCAGACAGCCCGTGATAATGCGGCATGTCTCATTAAGAGCCACATCCACTGTTTTAGTGTGGTGAGATGTGTTCCACACTGGGCATGCATACTCAGCAGCAGAGTAGCACAGCACAAGGGCAGATGTCTTCACTGTATCTGGTTGTGATCCCCAGGTTGTGCCAGTCAGCTTTCGTATGATATTGTTTCTAGCACCCACTTTTTGCTTGATGTTCAGGCACTGCTTCTTGTAGGTAAGAGCATGATCCAGAGTGACTCCCAGGTATTTGGGTGTGCTGCAATGCTCCAGTGGGATTCCTTCCCAGCAGGGTAAGCATACTGAAATCCCACAGGAAAACACAGAGAATTCCTAAAGCCTGTTATAGTTAAGTGTATATGCTCAAAGGAATGAAGCTGGAAATGGGTAAAGTCAACTGGAAACATGCCTACAAGTATTCACAAAATAAATAGTCCACATACAACAGTGGTTCCCAACCTTTTTATGACCACTTTGACCCTCCAACATTAGTACCAAAAGGGTTACGAATCAGTTTTTAGTCAACTTTAGATTCAGTTTCATTATTTGGGGTGCTGATTCAGAAAATTGCAGTGGATAGACCACATCAGCTCTAGTTTCTGATACAGAACATATGCCATCCAGTAGTCGCCATCTCCTCGCCCACAGAAAACCATCTATATAAATTAAAATGCAATGTTCGTTTGTGGGATTAACATAACTCAAAAACCACTGAACAAATTGACACCAAATTTGGACACAAGACTCCTAACAACCCAAGGAGTGACCATCACTCAAAGAAAATTGGGAGTTATAGTTGCTGGGATTTATCGTTCACCTACAATCAAAGAGCATTCTGAACTCCACCAATGATGGAATTGAACCAAACTTGGCAGATAGGACTCCCAAATCCAAGAGAAAATTCTGGAAGGGTTTGGTGGGCAATGGCCTTGAGTTTGGGAGTTGTAGTTCACCTACATCCAGAGAGCACTGTGGATTCAAACAATGATGGATCTGGACCAAACTTGGCATAAATACTCCATATGCCCAAATGTGAGCACAGATGGAGTTTGGGGGAAATAGACCTTGACATTTGGGAGTTGTCGTTGCTGGGATTTATAGTTCACCTACAATCAAAGAGCATTCTGAACCCCATGAATGATAGAATTGGGGCAAACTTCCCACACAGAACCTCAATTGTTGTTGTTGTTCATTCGTTCAGTCGTCTCCGACTCTTCGTGACCTCATGGACCAGCCCACGCCAGAGCTCCCTGTCGGCCGTTACCACCCCCAGCTCCCTCAAGGTCAGTCCAGTCACTTCAAGGATGCCATCCATCCATCTTGCCCTTGGTCGGCCCCTCTTCCTTTTGCCTTCCACTTTCCCCAGCATAATTGTCTTCTCTAGGCTTTCCTGTCTCCTCATGATGTGGCCAAAGTACTTCAACTTTGTCTCTAGTATCTTTCCCTCCAGTGAGTAGTCGGGCTTTATTTCCTGGAGGATGGACTGGTTGGATCTTCTCGCAGTCCAAGGCACTCTCAGAACTTTCCTCCAACACCACAGTTCAAAAGCATCTATCTTCCTTCGCTCAGCCTTCCCTAAGGTCCAGCTCTCACATCCGTAGGTGACTACAGGGAATACCATGGCTTTGACTAGGCGGATCTTTGTTGCCAGTCTGATGTCTCTACTCTTTACTGTTTTATCGAGATTGGACATTGCTCTCCTCCCAAGAAGTAAGCGTCTTCTGATTTCCTGGCTACAGTCTGCATCTGCAGTAATCTTTGCACCTAGAAATACAAAGTCTGTCACGGCCTCCACGGTTTCTCCCTCTATTTCCCAGTTGTCAATAATTCCTGTTGCCATAATCTTGGTTTTTTTGACGTTTAGCTGCAACCCGGCTTTTGCGCTTTCTTCTTTCACCTTGACTAGAAGGCTCCTCAGCTCCTCCTCGCTTTCGGCCATCAGAGTGGTGTCATCTGCATATCTGAGGTTGTTAATGTTTCTTCCAGCCATTTCCACCCCAGCTTTGCATTCATCCAGCCCCGCACATCGCATGATGTGTTCTGCATACAAGTTAAAAAGGTTGGGTGAGGGGATGCAGCCTTCCCGTATGCCTTTCCCAATCTTGAACCAGTCTGTTGTTCCGTGGTCAGTTCTGACTGTTGCTACTTGGTCCTTGTACAGATTCCTCAGGAGAGAGACAAGGTGGCTTGGGATGCCCATCCCACTAAGAACTTGCCACAATTTACCAACAGCAAATACTTAAGGCCATCCAGTTCAACTCCCTCCACCAGGGTAAGAAAATGCAATCAAAGCCCTCCTGACAAAGAGCCATCCAGCCATAAATATAGATAGATAGGTATGATTCACACACACACATACACACAGATATAGTATCATAGATTTTAGAGTTCAGAATGCTCTTTGATTGTAGGTGAACTATAAATCCCAGCAATTACAACTCCCAAATGACAAAATCATAATTTTTTGAGTGATGGTCACTCCTTGTGTTGTGAGACATTTTCTTGCCAAATTTGGTGTGATTTCATTCATTGGTTCTTTTATTTTAAGGTACTCATTATGCACAGAGCATTTTATATATATAGACACACACACACACGCATATACACACACACACACACACGCACACACACACACGCACAACATTATACCATTAGCACAGTACAATATCAGCGCTATACATTACTATATTGTACTATACAATTATATTGTAATATTATTAGTAATATTACATGTAATGTACAATATAATAATAATAATAATAATAATAATAATAATATTATACCCCGCCACCATCTCCCCAAGTGACTCGGAGTGGCTTACATGAGACCAAGCCCAACAACAGATAAATAAAAACAACAAGCAATAAGCAAATAAACAATACAATTAATATAACTCACATATAGACAAAACACATAGAGATTTAAAAACCTATGGCTGGGCCAAATGTAGTAGTTAAAACTTTAAAAAATAAACGTTGGACATGAACAGAGGTAGGATGTATCTAGTAGGAGGGTTTTAAATGAGAAGTAGGGGGAGCAACCTATTATTATTAGTATTATTATTATACTGTATTACATTATAATATTATTCGCAGCTTGGGTGTGATCCTGGACTCTTCGCTAAGCTTGGAACCCCAAGTTTCAGCGGTGTCCAGGGGAGCATTTGCACAACTAAAACTTGTGCGCCAGTTGCGCCCGTACCTTGGGAAGTCTGACTTGGCCACGGTAGTCCACGCTCTGGTTACATCCCGTATTGACTACTGCAACGCGCTCTACGTGGGGTTGCCCTTGAAGACTGCCCGGAAGCTTCAGATGGTCCTGCGCTCAGCAGCCAGGTTGCTAACAGGAGCGGCACTCAGGGAGCACACCACTCCTCTGTTGAGCCAGCTCCATTGGCTGCCAATCCGCTACCGGGCACAATTCAAGGTGCTGGCTTTAGCCTATAAAGCCCTAAACGGTTCTTACCTCTCCGAACGCATCTCCACCTATGAACCGACTAGAACATTAAGATCGTCTGGGGAGGCCCTGCTCTCGATCCCGCCTGCGTCACAGGTGCGTCTGGCGGGGACGAGAGACAGGGCCTTCTCAGTGGTGGCCCCTCGGCTATGGAATGTCTTACCGGTAGACATCAGACAGGCACCTTCGTTGCTGGCGTTTCGGAGAAAGGTCAAGACTTGGCTTTATGAACAAGCGTTTGGTTAAACAGTGCAACTGAACATAGGGAGACGGTAAATGGAACATAGGAATGGCACAAGGATTATGAGAACGGATCTGATTTCACTGAGGCGTTATGTTTGTTTTTGTTAATTGTTGTTGATTGATGTTGTTGATTTTGTTGTTGCATTTGTTGCGTTTTTAACTGCACTGACATTGTTGTGATAACTTGTACCTTGTAAACCGCATTGAGTCGCCTGTTTGGGCTGAAAAATGCGGTATAGAAATAAAGCAAATAAATAAATAAATAAATAAATGTATATACATTATATTATATTATATTATATTATATATTAGCATAACATATCTTTAATATGTTATTGCTACTATGCATTTGCTGCAGGGTCTCCGCATTTTCTTCTCAAAGGAGCCAATAAATAATTTTAGCAATTTTCATCCCACTATGAGAAAGTCTTGAAAAACCACAAAGATTTTGAAGTAATGCAAGATTATTCTGTGCAAAATTCACAAGTGGTTGTTTTGTACAATATTCTATACAGTTTCCCAATGAATTGATCATCATCTGTACATAAACTTGTCTCGAGTTCAGTTGGCTCTCCAGTTGCTTATAACAGTAATATTTCTTTAAAGGGTCATGCCAAGAATGGAGCCTGGCACCTATAATCTGGCCCCTTCCTAGGAGTCTGGCACCGTACAACTAACAAATATCTTTGGGCCAAGATAGCATTAGCATTAGAAAGCCTTTTTCCGCAGCACTGCAATAATTTGACTTATGTCAAGGTTGAATAGCTCTCTGCCAGGTGTTAAAACTCGTGACCTTTCAAGCCAAACACACTTATACTAACCTGTTTACCACTGGAACAATCAATATCTTGTAAGTGAGATAGTCTAGACAGATCCTCTTTTGTCCTTTGGTCTTATTTGTAGCTGAAGAAATTGATAATTATATCTGGCTGGAAAAGAGAACTGTCTCAACTGTTTCATCAATTCTCTTTCTCTCGCACTTCCAATATCATTCAGTACATTTCTACACACCTATCGTGGTCGCTCCAGTTTTCTTTACTGCCTGTGCTCTGTGCAAAAAGTCTTTCTATGGTTGAAAGTTTTCATGGCTGGAATCACTGGGATGTTGTGAGTTTCCTGGGCCGTATGACCATGTATGGCTACCTCGGCAGCCACCTCTCCACAAAAGTCAGCATTGACACTAAAATTCAAAACCATCTGAGCTCTGAGAGTGCAGCTTTTTTCCAAATGAAGTAGAGAGTGTTTGAGCACCAGGACATCCGTAGGAATACCAAGGTGCTTGTTTATAAAGCTATTGTCCTCCCAACCCTGCTATACGCCTGCAAGACGTGGACTGTCTACAGACGTCACATGCAACTCCTGGAACAATTCCATCAGCGCTGCCTCCAGAAAATCCTGCAAATCTCTTGGGAAGACAAGCGGACAAATGTCAGCATGCTAGAAGAAGCAAAGACCACCAGCACCGAAGCAATGGTCCTCCGCTATCAACTCTGCTGGACCGGCCACGTTGTCCAGATGCCCGACCCACTGTCTCCCAAAGCAGTTGCTCTACTTTGAACTCAAGAATGGAAAACGGAATGTTGGAGGACAGGAAAAGGGATTGAAAGATGGGCTCAAAGCCAAACTTAAAAATTCTGGCATAGACACTGAGAACTGGGAAGCCCCGGCCCTTGAGCGCTCCAGCTGGAGATAAGCTGTGACCAGCAGTGCTGTATAATTTGAAGAGGCACGAATGAAGGGCGAAAGAGAGTAACATGCCAAGAGGAAGGCGCATCAAGCCAACCCCGACCGAGACCACATTCCACCTGGAAACCAATGCCCTCACTGCGGGAGAATATGCAAATCAAGAATAGGGCTCCACAGTCACCTACGGACCTACCATCACACTGTTCTTGGAAGACTATCCTACTCAGACAAGTAAGTAAGTATGACCATGTACCAGAAGCATTCTATCCTGACATTTCACCCATATCTATGGCACGCATCCTCTGAAGTTGTGAGGTCTATTGGAAACTAGGCAAGTGGGGTTTATATATTTGTGGAAAGTCCAGGGTGGGAAAAATAACTCTTGTCTGTCTGACATAGGTGTGAATGCTTCAATTGGCCACCTTGATTAGTATTTAATGGCCTAGCAGTTTCTCGCACCAGAAGCAACTTGCAGTTTCTCAAGTCACTCCTGATATATATATTAGGCTTGGGTAACCATGGAAAAATTTGGTTCTAAACTCATTTTGTTTTTAGGGGGCCCTTGCATTTCGTTTTTTTAAATAATTCCGAAATTTTCCTTTTAAAAATTTCGAAATATACGAAATTTCGTATAATTACGAATCGATTCGTTAATGGCGGACGCGATTGCGCAATATGCTAAAAAAACCTCCAAATGGGACAGGGGGAACTTCTGAAGCTTCCCTCTCCCTCTGTTGTTGACTGTTGGTGTGATAAAAGAAACAACAACTATAAAACTTGCACCAGACATGCGAAAATAATGACGAAATAATTACGAACTAATTACGAACTAATTACGAACTAATTACGAAATAAATTGAAAAAATTGTTTCGAATCTAATTTACTCCTCACAGTATTCCTGCATGGCTCAATATTGGATTGTAAGCTAATTTAAATACGAATTAATAACAAATTACAAAATTAACGAATGAAACCGCCCAAGCGTTATATATATATATATTTCGTTAATTCGTAATTCGTTAATAATTCATTGATTTTTCCAATTACAAAACGATAACAAACCATTCTGGAGCAATTATTTAAAAAAACGAATTTTTAAATGCGTTTTGTAAATGCTTCGTATTTCGTTATTGTGTTCGTTTCGTTATTGTTTTGAGGTCGTTTCGTTATTATTTCCGCATGTCTGGGCCAGTTTTATGGTTTAATTAGTGAAAAAAAAATTATACTATCACACCAACAGTCAACAACAGAGGGAGAGGGAAGCTTCAGAAGTTTTTGGAGGTTTTTTAGCGTATTTCGCGGTCGCGTCCGCCATTAACGAATCGATTCGTTATTGTTTCGGAAATCGATTAGTTAATTTTTTACCATTTACGAAATTTCGTAAATATCGAACTTTTTTAAGGGAAAATTTTGTAATTATTTTAAATATCGAAACAAAAAAAAAACCCAAATACAAATCGATTTTAGAAACAAATTTTTCCGTTGTTACCCAGGCCTAATATATATATATATATACACAGACACACACACACACACTTTGATGAGGCACCAGCACTCTTTGGTAGAGAAGGCTAGAGACCTTGTAAAACTACAGCTCCCAAGATCCCATAGTGCTGAGTCATGGCAGTTAAAGTTGTGTCAAACTGCATTATTTCCCATTATGTTATTTTGTACTGTTTATTTTACTTGATCGGCATATTTTTTTTTATTGTGGTGTTACTTTGTTGTTTATATTTTATGTTGCTGTAATGTATCGCTGGGCTTGGCCTCATGTAAGTTGTGCTGTCGCACGCTGGGCCTGAAATAATGTCTGTTTACAGGACGTGCCTTCTGTATGCCTAACGGGACGCCGGGGTGCCTCAGCTGAAGGGCCCCTTAGATTTCCCAACACAAAGTTCTATCGAGGATCAAAATAAGTTCAACAAAGTTCTTTATTTGGGCTTAAATCTTTAAACAAATGAATTAAATGCTTTATAACCTTGGAAAACTGGTAGCTTCCTCAATCTGCTATCAAGGGCAGGCAACTGGTGGTAAACTGTTCCTTTCTTCCTTAGGGAAATCTTCTGACACCTCCCTGGGCAATCTTTCTTTACCTTGCTGGCGTGAGGCCCCTACTCCTGGCTCCAAGCTACTTTATGGATAGCCCAAGTGGTCCCTTACCAGGCAATATTTCTGTAGATCTGTCAAGCTGAAATGTGTCCTTTAGTTTATTCACGAAGGATTTAGGAACTGTCCTGTTGCCCCAGCAAAAGCTGAGGAAATATTCCTTTACTCCCCCAGCAGAGCTGTGAGAAATGAAGCCTTTGTGCAGGTGGGATAGAGAAACCCACACGCCCTGCTGTTAGGCTTCAAAACAGTGAGACTGAACAAAAATCCTCCTTTGCCTCCAAAACCCTGGGAAAAGGGCGGGTCTAAAGACTCTAACGAGGATTGCCAGGTTGCTGGCCCTATGACTGCAACTTGGGGAAGCTACCTTAATGCAAAAAGCATGGCTTAAATTAATCCATACAAACTAGCAGTGCAAGAAAAAGAGGTTCAAATCTCCTGGCACTACCATGCCAGCACATAAGCCACTCCGAGTCCCCTTTGGGGAGATGGTGGCGGGATATAAATAAAAATTATTATTATTATTATTATTATTATTATTATTATTAATCTATATAAATAAAAATGGAATGTTAGTTCGTGCTACCATCAGAACTCAAAACCCACTGGGGGAATTGACACCAAATTTGGACACAAGACACCTAACAGTCCAATTTATGTCCTCCACTAAAAAAAAATAATGATTTTGTCATTTGGGAATTGTCGTTGCTGGGATTTATAGTTTACCTACAATCAAAGAGCATTCTGAACTCCACCAATGATGGAATTGGGCCAAACTTAGCACACAGGGCTCCCATGACCAACAGAAAAAACTGGAAAGGTTTGGTGGACATTGACCTTGAGTTTGGGAATTATAGGTCACCCACATCCAGAGAGCACTGTGGACTCAAACAATGATGGATCTGGACCAAACTTGGCACGAATATTCCATATGCCCAAATATGAACACAGATGCAGTTTAAGGGAAATAGACCGTGACATTTGGGAGTTGTAGTTGCTGGGATTTATAGTTCACCTACAATCAAAGAGCATTCTGAACTCCACCAATGATGGAATCCAACCAAAAATGGCATACAGGACTTACATGACCAACAGAACACACTGGAAGGGTTTGGTGGGCATTGACCTTGACTTTGGGAGTTGTAGTTCACCTACATCCAGAGAGCACTGTGGACTCAAACAATGATGGATCTGGACCAAACTTGACACAAATATTCCATATGCCCAAATATGAACACAGATGGAGTTTGGAGGAAATAGACCTTGACATTTGGGATTTGTGCTTACTGGGATTTATAGTTCACCTACAATCAAAGAGCATTCTGAAACCCACAAACGAAAGAAATGGGTTAAACTTCCCACATGACAGAACCCACATGACCAACAGAAAATACTTAAGGCCATCCAGTCCAACTCTTTTCACCAGGGCAAGAACATGTAATCAAAGCCCTCCTGACAAAGAGCCATCCAGTCATAAATATAGATAGATAGATAGATATGATTCTCTCTCTCACACACAGATATAGTATCATAGATTTGAAAGAGACCCTTGAAGAAGGATATGAATATGTTGCATATTCCAGAGTAGGCAAACCAGACACTCTCCACATCAACACTGACAAAGAAACAACAAGAAACACTGTTTAACCACAAGAATAAAGAAATTACATATATTAGAAACCAACACTCATTATTTTCCAGATCACCAGACTGGGCCACAGCAACACGTGGCAGGGAACAGCTAGTAATAATAATAATCTTACAAATTAGATATACCCACAGACTGACTTGCTCATGAGAGGAGAGTAAGAAACATTATTTAAGAGATTCCCTGCAATTAAATTGCCCAGCAAAACCAGGAAGGAAGCCACAGGGAGGAGGGAGCAAGCTTGTTTTCTGCTTCCTTGGAGACTAGGACGCGGAACAATGGCTTCAAACTACAAGAGAGGAGATTCCATCTGAACATTAGGAAGAACTTCCTGACTGTGAGAGCCGTTCAGCAGTGGAACTCTCTGCCCCAGAGTGTGGTGGAGGCTCCTTCTTTGGAAGCTTTTAAGCAGAGGCTGGATGGCCATCTGTCAGGGGTGATTTGAATGCAATATTCCTGCTTCTTGGCAGGGGGTTGGACTGGATGGCCCATGAGGTCTCTTCCAACTCTTTGATTCTATGATTCTATTTACATGTGTTTCTTTTCTTTCCTAGCTGTAGTTTTTTAACATTTCCCCACAAACAAATTAAAAATGGCATTCCTCAAGATACCTTGCTCCATCACCACAGATATTCTTGTGCCCTCGCTCCAGCACACATAGGAATGCATACCATATCTTGGAAGGTTGAAAAATCACACATGTGCCTTTAACTGAGCATATTCGAAGTGGCGCTCTATGAATTAGCTCCGTGCCTTTGAAAGGGGAGATTGCTTTGGTACGAGTGCAGCCGCACCATCGTAGTTGTAAAAGTGTCAAGGTGTTATGAATGTCCTGATGATAGAACCCAGTTGTTATTTGCAGGGCAGTGAGGGAGGATAGCTAATGATGTGCGCCATGTAAAATGTTTGTTGCTCTAATCCATCTGTGTGCAGGGAAGCCAGTAAGAAAGGGAGAAATGCAGGGGAATTTACGCAGACAGCTGGAGATAAAATGCACACTGATGGAGTAATTCGGAGGGAGCTGTCAATGGGAACCAGATCTGCACACAATGCCGTGCAGTTGGCAACGTGGATCCTTTCCTTTGTGTTTAAAAGCAGGAATATATATATATTAGGCCTGGGCGGTTTCGTTCGTTAATTTTGTAATTCATTAAATATTCGTTAATTTTAGCAATTACAAAACGATTACAAAACTTATTTTTAAACCCGGAAGTGTTTTTAAATATCGAAACGGCAGGCGCCAAAAAATTTTGTATTTCCGTCCATTTCGGAAATACGTAAGATGGCCGCCTGGCGATGCTTGCTGGGAGCTCTCCTCTCTCTCCTCTCTTAGCCAGTCAGAGGCAGAGCCTGAAAGAGGAGGAGGAGGAGGAGGAGGAGAGGGCGGGGAAGGCGCCGGCTGAGCAAGCGAGCGAGAGGGCGAGCGAGAGGGCGAGCGGCGAGCAAGAGGGCGAGCGAGAGGGCGAGAGGGCGAGCGGCGAGCGAGAGGGCCCGCCAGAGTGAGTGCCTGCCTTCCCTCCTTAATAATAATTTCTCCTCCCTATTCTACTAAATTAATAATTAAATTAAAAAAATATTTAAAAAATATTGAAAAAAAAGGGCGCCATCTTTACAAAATTTTTGGAAATATTAACGAAATTTCGTAAATACCGAACTTTTTTAAGGGAAAATTTTGTAATTATTTTAAATATCGAAACAAAAAAAAACCCCAAATACAAATCGATTTTAGAAACAAATTTTTGCGTTGTTACCCAGGCCTAATATATATATATATTTACAGAATAGCTTCTGTATATACTCGAGTATAAGCCGGGTTTTTCAGCTCCCCCTCGGCTTATACTCATGTCCAAGTTATTTATTATTTTACACTGTTATTATTATTACATCTATTATTTTTCTTTATTTATTATTATTGTGACATTTGCATTATTTTACTCAATTATTATTATTTTTCTTACATTTATTATTTTTCACTATTGTTATTATGGCATTTATTATTTTACGCAGTGGAGGCTCCTTCTTTGGAAGCTTTTAAACAGAGGCTGGATGGCCATCTGTCAGGGGTGATTTGAATGCAATATTCCTGCTTCTGGACAGGGGGTTGGACTGGATGGCCCACGAGGTCTCTTCCAACTCTTTGATTCTATGATTCTATGATTCTATACTCTATTATTATTTACTCTTATTATTATTGTTATTTTTACATGTATTATTTTATTTTATTACTTATTTATTACTTATTTACAGATACAGTGAAGACATCTGCCCTTGCGCTGTGCTACTCTGCTGCTGAGTATGCATGCCCAGTGTGGAACACATCTCACCACACTAAAACAGTGGATGTGGCTCTTAATGAGACATGGCGCATTATCACGGGGTGTCTGCACCCTATACTACTGGAGAAATGACACTGCTTAGCCGGTTTTGCACCACCTGACATCCGCCGGGAAGTAGCAGCCAATAGTGAAAGGACTAAGGCAGAGACATCTCCAGCTCATCCCCTGTTTGGGTATCAGCCAGCACGTCAACGACTTAAAGCTAGAAATAGTTTTCTAAGGTCTACAGAGACACTCGCTGGAACACCTCAGCAAGCGAGAGTCCAAAAGTGGCAGGCTCAAACCCAGAACCTCAACCAATGGCTGATACCAAATGAGAGACTCCCTCTGGGCACACAGAGGACTGGGCGACTTGGAAGGCTCTGAACAGACTGCACTCTGGCACCACGAGATGCAGAGCCAACCTTCAGAAATGGGGCCACAAAGTGGAATCCTCGACATGCGAGTGTGGAGAGGAGCAAACCACTGACCACCTGCTGCAGTGCACCCTGAGCCCTGCTACATGCACAATGGAGGACCTTCTTGCGGCAACACCAGAAGCACTCCAAGTGGCCAGATTCTGGTCAAAGGACATTTAATCAACTACCAAACTCACAAATGTTGTATTTTGTCTGTTTGTTTGCTTTGTTCTGTTAGAAATGTAATATAATTGACTGGTTGCCCTGACATGACAAATAAATAAACTTTATTACTACCTTTCCCATGCAATGCGTTGCTGTGTATATGTATGTATATAAGCATATATGTGTGTGTATATATTTGTGTATATGTATATATATGTGTGTGTGTGTTTGTGTATATATGTAGTTTTGTGAATGCGTTGTAATACATTTCTTTGGTTTTTAGCTTTTTAAGTCTCTTCTGTTGTGTTTTTCAGTGTTTTTATGAGTGATGGTCACTCGTTGGCCTGAAAAGTGTCTTTTGTCCAAATTTGGTGTCAATTCGTTCAGTGGTTTTTGAGTTGTGTTAATCCCACAAACGAACTATCTATCTATCTATCTATCTATCTATCTATCTATCTATCAATCTATATAAGAGTTTTAACAGTGATGCATAAAAGGAGGAAAGGGGGGGGGGGGAGAGAAAAGAAATAATTTTACTTTATTGTCGTTGTTATTACATTATTTTACTCTATTACTATTACATTTCTTATTTTATTCTATTTATTGTTATTATTACATTTCTTATTTTACTTTATTGTTGTTATTACATTATTTTACTCCATTTATTTTATAAGATTATTATTATTGTTTTCTCTATTATTATTGTATTAATTTTTACTCTATTATTACTGTTATTATTACATTTCCATTATAAAAGGAGGAAAAGGGGGGAAAGAAAAGAAAAATATGTGTGTGTGTGTATATAATTTTACTTTATTATTGTTGCTATTACATTATTTTACTCTATTTTTATTGTTACATTTCTTATTTTAATTTATTATTGTTATTACATTATTTTACTCTATTTATTACATTTCTTATTTTATAAGATTATTATTATTATTGTTTTCTCTATTATTATTGTTGCATTAATTTTTACTCTATTATTACTGTTATTATTACATTTCTATTATTTTACTCTATTATTACTATCTATTATGTATATTATTTTATTCTCTTTATTATTATTGCAAGAATACCTAAGCACATCCCCATTGAAGAAGGTTAGAATAATGGTTTAATCAGAGTTGGACAGTCTTATCTTAAATTACAGCTTTATGTAAATATTCAAAGACATTTAACCTACGAATGCCTCAATTAATGTAAATTTATTGGTATCTATTTTTATTTTTAAATTTATCAGTAGCTGCTGCATTGACTTATACTCAAATCAATACATTTTCCCAGTTTTTTGTGGTAAAATAAGGTGCCTTGGCTTATATTTGGATCGGCTGAAACTCAGGTATATACGGTAAGTCTTCCTAATTAAAATAAAAATGAGCCATTAATGTAATCATTAAGTTCCAACAATACCAATACAGACTGAGCATCCCTTATCTAGCATTCTGAAATCTGAAATACTCCAAAATCCAAAACTGTTCACATGAATGTCTGAGATATCATCATCTTTGATTTCAGATGTCTCAATGTATACGGACTTATCACAAACGGGAATCATAGTGCTTTCACTGTTTTGTGGGAAAGGGACACAAAGTATACAAAATACAAAGGAAAACACAAAAGCTAGGTGAGGAAAAGAAAACTGAATGGTTATGTACAAACCCAACTCTTGATTAGGCTGGACTTAGGAGATCCAGATTCTGTACCCCACTGAACTACCAGTGACCTTGAGCATATCGGACCAAGTACAGCAACGCTTTGAATCTGCAAGGCCATTCAATGCTAACCAAGGTGGGCAATTGCAACATTCACCATTGCCTCAAGCAGCCAAGAGTTCTTTCTCCCATCCTGGACATTCCACAGATATATAAACCTCACTTGGGAAGTCGGATCTGGCCACAGTGGTCCACGCTCTTGTTACATCCCGATTAGATTACTGCAACGCACTCTACGTGGGGTTGCCTTTGAAGACTGTTCAGAAACTTCCATTAGTCCAGCGGGAGGCAGCCAGAGTACTCACTGGAGTCATACAGGGAGCATACCACCCCTCTGCTATGTTAGTTCCACTGGCTGCCGATCCAATTCTGAGCACAATTCAAAGTGCTAGTTTTGACCTACAAAACCCTATACGGTTCCAGCCCAGCGTATCTGTCCGAACAGATCTCCCTCTACGTCCCACCTCGGAGTTTAAGATCTTCTGAGGAGGCCCTGCTCTCGGCTCAGCCTCTATCACAAGTGAGATTGGCACGGACGAGGAGCAGGGCCTTCTCGGTGGTGGCCCCTCACCTGTGGAATTCACTCCCCGGGGAAGTTAGATCAGCGACATCCCTCCTTTCCTTTAGAAGGAAATTAAAAACATGGATTTGGAACCAGGCGTTTGGGCAATCTGGCAGATAAATAAAGGACTATGACAACTGATAGGAATAAACAATGTAGAATGAAGTATGGACTCTAAGTTGTCGAACGCGGAGCTTGAGATTGGTTTACTGACTGTGATATATATTGATTGTTTTTAACTGTTATGACTGTTTTATTGCTGTTTTTATACGTTTATCTGTATTATTGTGGAGGCATCGAACTGTGCCTTTTTGTAAGCCGCCTGAGTCCCCCCTCGGGGGTTGAGAAGGGCGGGGTAGAAGTACACGAAATAAATAAATAAATACATTGCCTAGTTTCTAACAGACCTCACAACCTCTGAGGATGCCAGCCATAGATGTGGGCAAAATGTCAGGAGAGAATGCTTCTGGAACACACAGCCCGGAAAACTAAGAGCAATCCAACACTTATGTTTGTATTTCATCGAATCATAGAGTTGGAAGAGACCTCATGGGCCGTCCAGTCCCACCCTCTGCCAAGAAGCAGGAAAATTGCATTCAAAGCACCCCAACAGATGGCCATCCAGTTTTAGTTTAAAAGTTTCCAAAGAAGGAGTGTCCACCACACTCCAGGGCAGGGGGTTCCACTGCTGAACAATCAGGAAGTTCTTCCTAATGTTCAGATGGAATATCCTTTATTCTCGTTTCGTTTTGTTTTTGTTCCCAAATGGCTTGCGTCCTACTTCTATACAAAATATATTTAATTTTAATTGCAAAATAAATGCAATCCATCCCTCCTTATTTTCCTTGTGTTGGGAGAACTGTGGGCTCTGTATGAAGCTCAAATGCACCGGATGGACGCATCCCAAGATGTATATCTGGCATATCTCTTCCTTTTTGAAAAAAAAGAAGCAGAAGTATTGCTGTCACATGGAAACCAGATTACTCACTACAGTCAAATGGCATCTCGAGGTCCTCTCTGTCTCCTGTTACATCTGCACAAGAAAAATCTGTTACGGTGGGAAATTGGATTAGACAAGTGCCGAATCCGCCAGGAATTTCCTGCCGAGCAAAGCGTTAGCAAAGATTGAACGGCAGCATTTCAGCAGTTTGTGTTAAATCCAGTGTAAACTTCTAAGTGAACCATTGGCCTGAGCTTAGTCTGCAGTGAACAGCAGTCTGCAATGCATCCCAGACTTCATTTCCAAAGCGAAAGGGGTTGCAAGTGATCTGAATTTGGTCTTATCGGGATGCAGGTAATCATAAGCTCATCATGCCTTATTCTCCTAGCAAATCTTTTTTTTTTTAAATCTAAGTATTTGCTTTTCCTCTCTCACACATTTTCCCATTCAATATGAATGTGTGTGTGCATCCAACTGATGGATTGCCCCAAATACTAGGGCTGGGTAACCACGGAAAAATTTGTTTCTAAACTCGATTCGTTTTTAGGAGGTTTTTGCATTTCGTTTTTAAAAAGAATTCTGAAATTTTCCTTTAAAAAAGTTCAAAATATACGAAATTTCGTAAAATTACGAAACAATTACGAAACGATTTCAAAACAATTACGAATCGATTCGTTAATGGCGGACGCGATTGCGCAATATGCTAAAAACCCCTCCAAATGGGACAGGGGGAACTTCTGAAGCTTCCCTCTCCCTTTGTTGTTGACTGTTGGTGTGATAATTTATTTTTTATCACTGATAAAACAAACAACAACCCTAAAACTTGCACCAGACATACGGAAATAATTACGAAACAATTACGAAACGATTTCGAAATAATTACGAATTGATTACAAAACAATTACGAAATAAATTGAAAAAATTCGTTTCGATTTTTAATTACTCCTGCATGGCTCAATATCGGATCGTAAGCTAATTTAAATACGAATTAATAACAAATTACGAAATTAATGAACGAAACCGCCCAACCCTACCAAATACGGTACATCAAAATGATATTGTGCATACCCTTATTAAATACTCTAGCTATAGTCAGTGTTATTATATATAATAATAATAATAATAATAATAATAATCACACTTTATTTGTACCCCGCTACCATCTCCCCAAGGGACTCGGTGTGGCTTACATGAGGCCCAGCCCAAATACAACAATACATTTATTTTATTTATTTATTTATTTATTTATTTTTTGCATTTATTGACCGCCCCTCTCAGCCCGAGGGCGACTCGGGGCGGTGAACAACAACAAAAAGACAGTGTACAATATATCCAGACAGATACAAACCAGACGAACAACATAACATATACTTATCCTAAAAATCCGCTTCGTCAAGTCCTGGGGTCATAGCCAATTTCGTAATCCTAGTCCATTCCAATGTCGTTCAGGATGCTCTCAGTTAAAGGCCTGCTCGAAGAGCCACGTCTTCAGGCCTCTCCGAAAGGCCAACAAGGAGGGTGCCTGTCTAACTTCAGCAGGGAGGGTGTTCCATAGCCGGGGGGCCACCACCGAGAAGGCTCGCTCTCTCGTCCCCGCCAGACGTGCCTGTGAGGCAGGCGGGACCGAGAGAAGGGCCTCCCCGGAAGATCTCAAGGCCCTCGTGGGCTCATAGGCCGAGATGCGGTCTGCAAGGTATTTTGGGCCGGAACCGTTTAGGGCTTTGTAGGATAATACCAGCACCTTGAATTGGGCCCGGTAGCGAATCGGTAGCCAGTGGAGCTGGGACAGCAGGGGCGTTGTATGCTCTCTGCGTCCTGCTCCCGTTAACACCATGGCTGCCGCACGTTGGACTAGCTGTAGCTTCCGGGCCGTCTTCAAGGGCAGCCCCACGTAGAGAGCGTTGCAGTAGTCGAGGCGGGATGTGACCAAAGCGTGTACCACCGTGGCCAAGTCAGACTTCCCAAGATACGGGCGCAGCTGGCGCACGAGCCGAAGCTGTGCAAATGCTCCCCTGGTCACCGCTGAAACCTGAGGCTCCAGGCTCAGCGATGAGTCCAGGGTCACACCCAAGCTGCGAACCTGCGCCTTCAAGGGGAGTGCGACCCCGTCCAGCACAGGCTGTAACCCTATACCCTGTTCGGCCTTGCGACTGACCAGGAGTACCTCTGTCTTGTCTGGATTTAATTTCAGTTTGTTCGCCCTCATCCAGACCATTACAGCGGCCAGGCACCGGTTCAGGACTTCGACGGCCTCCTTAGTAGCAGGTGGGAAGGAGTGACAGAGTTGGACATCATCTGCGTACAGGTGACACCGCACCCCGAAACTCCGGATGATCTCACCCAGCGGCTTCATGTAGATGTTAAACAGCAAGGGGGACAAGATGGAACCCTGAGGAACGCCACAGATCAACGGCTGTGGCGCTGAACAGGAGTCCCCCAGTAACACCTTCTGAGTACGACCCTCCAGAAATGACCGGAGCCACTGCAAAGCAGTGCCCCCAAGACCCACCTCTGCAAGGCGCCCCAGAAGAATACCGTGGTCGACGGTATCGAAGGCCGCTGAGAGGTCCAGGAGCACCAACAGGGACACACTCCCCCTGTCTAGCTCCCGGCGCAGATCATCCACTAAGGCGACCAAGACCGTCTCGGTACCATGTCCCGGTCTGAAACCAGACTGTGCCGGATCCAGAATATCCGTGTCTCTCAAGAATACCTGGAGTTGTGAGGCCACCACGCTTTCCATGACTTTGCCCAAGAAGGGAAGATTGGAAACAGGCCGAAAGTTGTCCAATTTAGTGGGGTCAAGTGATGGTTTCTTCAACAGCGGCTTTACAATAGCCTGTTTTAGGCTCGCTGGAATCTTGCCTTCCCGAAGGGAGGCATTAACCACCACCGTTACCCACTCGGCCAATCCCCCTCTGGCCTCTTTCAGAAGCCAGGATGGGCAGGGGTCTAGGATGGACGTGGTGGGTCTCATTCCTCCAAGTATCTTGTCCACATCCTCGGGTTTCACAAACTGAAAAGAATCCAACAAAATCGGACAAGCAGGTGCTTGTGTCACATTCACAGAGACTGCATCTAATGCGGCGTCCAGCCCAGCGCGGATCAAAGCGACTTTGTCTGCAAAGAACCGAGCAAATGCTTCACAGCGTGCTGCCGAGTTGTCAGGGCTCCCACCTGAAGTTGGGGGAGTTAAAAGACCTCTGACAACCCGAAACAGCTCCGCCGGACGGTTTTTTGCAGACGCAATAGTGGCCGCAAAGAAAGTTTTCTTTGCGGCTTTTATTGCCGCGGCATATGCCCTTAAAAAGGACACAAACCGTGTTCGGTTTGACTCGCTTGGGTCTGAGCGCCACACGCTCTCTAGAACCCTCTTCTTTCGCTTCATCGCTGCCAGTTCCTCAGTAAACCAAGGGGCTGGTTTAGCTCGGTTACTCGAGAGGGGACGTTCCGGAGCGATCCTGTCAATAGCCCTGGTCATCTCCCCATTCCAGAGAGCGACCAAGGCCTCGACATGATCACCTACCGCGGCGGCGGGAAACTCCCCAAGAGCCATCAGGAATCCATTCGGATCCATTAGCCTCCTGGGGCGGACCATCCTAATGGGTCCTCCACCCTTGCGGAGGTTGGGGGGCGCAGTGAGTCTAAATCTAATCAGGAAGTGGTCGGACCATGGCAACGGAGAGCTAGACAACTCCTCCACCCCGCCACCTTGCTCCCATCCCTGACAGAAAACCAAGTCCAATGTGTGTCCAGCACAGTGGGTGGGGCCAGTTATTCGTTGGGACAGCCCCATGGTTGCCATGGCGGACATGAAGTCCTGAGCCGCACCTGTGAGGGTTGCCTCGGCGTGGATGTTGAAGTCCCCCAGCACAAGGAGCCGTTGGGACTCCACCGCCAGGCTCGAGACCACCCCCGCTAGCTCAGGTAGGGAGACTGTAGTGCAGCGGGGTGGACGGTACACTAGCAGAATCCCTATTCTGTCCCGGTCACCCACCCTCAGGTGGACACATTCAAAATTTGTGGTCTGCGGGATGGGGGTCCTGGTTAGATGGATGGAATCTCTATAGACCACTGCGACACCGCCTCCCCGTCCTCCGGCTCTTGGCTGGTGTTGCACGGAGAAACCTGGAGGACAAAGCTGGGAGAGGTTTACGCCCCCCGCTTCGTCCAACCAAGTCTCCGTGATGCACGCCAGATCTGCCCACTCCTCCAGGATTAGATCCTGGATCCAAGATGTCTTTCCATTGACAGACCTGGCGTTCAACAACACCACCTTCAAGCCAGAGGGCCCGCTCACCTGGTTACACCAATCTACCTTCGGAGACCGATTGGGAGTGGTTAATTTGGATAAGCGGTCCGAATTAAGCCGAATTCGAGGTCTCCGTCTCCCGCATCTCCTCCTTCCCACCACGACCTCTATGGGGGCCCCACGGCCATTGGAACACCTCCCCCCCTCCATGCCGCAGTTCTGGGCCATAAGATCTCTTTCTACTACACTTGTTGTTGAGCTTATAGGTTCTTGCCAGCATCCCCTCTCTCCCTCCTCCCCCCTCCCCACCACATCTTCATTCATAGGCTCCAGCACTCCACCTCTTCTGCCCCTTCCGCTACAAAAAAGCAACAGGAACAATACACAAATGGGGGCAGGGGACCACATGGGTAGCAGCAATACAGTTGGAGATTGATGGTAATTGATGTTCCGACTGCTACAATGGAACAGTTCATAAAGTGCTTAGAACAGGGAGCAGTTCATCAGTTAACGCAGTGATCGTAATTAGCTAGCAGCATCACACATTCATAGAAGCACATTAATAAAGTGCAAGGTCTAAAGGCGCATTCATAAAGTGCAGATCTCAGCAAGGTGCTAGGTCTAAAGTGCTCTACCAATGATGATAAAGTGCGGCATAGAGGGTCGGGGGAAGGGGCGTAAGTGCTGGTGCAATCTGGCAGTCGAGGCAGGCGCCTAAGTGCTCTATCCTATTTCAGATGGCAAATGACAACAATGGTTGTCCGGAATGGACTGGTTGGAATTATACAACTCCTATTATGGATGGAAGTGATGGTAATTAATTAACTATTGCCATGACCCCAGAGTATCTAGACGGGTTGTAAGCCAGCGGATGGGCTTCCGGAGTTGGTCACTCGGGGGTGGGGCAGCACAGATAGACAGTCAACACTCTTGCTCAGCAAGAAAGCCGGTCAACACAAGGGTGGATCTATACAATGGTCAGGCCCCTGTAGGAGTCTCGACAGGGCCTGTCAGCAACGAGGCCAGGCACACACGATGGTCTCTACCTGGGTGGTTCCCCGGGTCCCGGTCTCCGCGTTTGCTGGGCGGATTCGCCCAAAGATGGTCCACTCGCCTCAAGCTGGAAGGTGGAGGCGAACTCGTCCGGCCACGATGACCTCACCGGACGGTTCTTCCAGAGTTCCGGTCTCTAAGACAGCAGGGTGGACTCGCCTGATGGTGGGGAACTGCCTCCGGACCCAGCTGCAGCTCGGCGCTTGCACTGTCTTGCCAGTGGTGGCTGTGGAGGCCGGGGAGCGCCCGTCCTCCCCACCCAGCAACCGGCGATGAATCAATATAGCGGTCCGGCAATGGCGGTCACTCGGCGGTGGCGGCCCTGTGTTCGGCTTCTCTCCCTGCAGCAGCAGCACCAGGCCGTGCAGCAAGCAGCACCAGAGGCGGTGGTTCGGCGGCGGCAGCGGCGTGATCCGGCTGGGCCAGGTTGCGCCCGGTCTCTCCCCTCAGCTGCCGGCGTCGGAGGCGGCGTGATCTGACTGGGCCAGGCAGCGCCGGCCTCTCCGCTCAGGTTGCCGGCGGCGGCGGCGGCGTGATCCGGCTGGGCCAGGCCGCGCCCGGCCTCTCCCCCCGGCTGCGCCCGGCCTCTCCCCTCAGCTGCCGGCGGCGGCGGCGGCGTGATCCGGCTGAGCCAGGCTAACGCCCGGCCTCTCCCCTCGGCTGCCGGCGGTGGGGTGGCGATGGGGCAATTCGGCGGCGGCGTTGGACCGGCGGCGTTGGTTCCGCCGCGTTCAGCCTTCCCCTCGGTTGCCGGCTGCCGGCTGCCGGCCGCAATCCTGCGGCGGCTCGGCCCCTCGGCGTCCGGCGGCAGCGACGCCCCTGGAAATGGCGGCGGTCCAGCCGCTCCAGCAGCAGTCGCCCCCGATAGCGGCAGAGAAGGGAAAGGGGCCAGCGGTGGCGGCGACAACGGTGGTCTGTCCGCCAGGCCCCGGAGTCCAGGCGGCGCCGGCGAGAGTCAAGCCGCAGCTCTGAGCGCTGAGCGAGGCCGCAGGTAGGCCAGGCAAGATGGCGGCGGGTGTTTCTTCTCCCTCTCCGTTCCTCCGGCTTTCTGTGGTTTCTATGGCTCTTTCGGCTCTCTTCCCCTCTATCGAGGGTCCGGTGCACGAGCTTCCTCTCACCCCTCAGTTTGCGGATGGTGGGCGAGGGGGGGCTCAGGATTCCTCCCGATTAGGATTTTTGGCTGTGCAGCTGAGCGTTTGTGCTGCCAGCCACCATACCGGAACCGGTGTGTGTGGGTTTTCTGTAAATGGTGTGACCCAATTGTTGATCTGGTTTACGGATGACTAGGACATCTAGAAAAGGCAGTCTTCCTTTCTTTTCTTTTTCCATAGTGAACTGGATGATTCCAGCCATGAAAGCCTTCAACAATATACAGAATGGGGGTCGACTGGCTCGAGAGCAGTACGGGTGAAAAAGATCTTGGAGTCCTCGTGGACAACAAGTTAAACATGAGCCAACAATGTGATGTGGCGGCAAAAAAAGCCAATGGGATTTTGGCCTGCATCAATAGGAGCATAGTGTCTAGATCTAAGGAAGTAATGCTACCCCTCTATTCTGCTTTGGTTAGACCACATCTGGAATATTGTGTCCAATTCTGGGCACCACAATTCAAGAGAGATATTGACAAGCTGGAATGTGTCCAGAGGAGGGCGACTAAAATGATCAAGGGTCTGGAGAACAAGCCCTATGAGGAGCGGCTTGGGGAACTGGGCATGTTTAGCCTGAAGAAGAGAAGGCTGAGAGGAGATATGATAGCCATGTATAAATATGTGAGAGGAAGCCACAGGGAGGAGGGAGCAAGCTTGTTTTCTGCTTCCTTGGAGACTAGGACGCGGAACAATGGCTTCAAACTACAAGAGAGGAGATTCCATCTGAACATTAGGAAGAACTTCCTGACTGTGAGAGCCGTTCAGCAGTGGAACTCTCTGCCCCGGAGTGTGGTGGAGGCTCCTTCTTTGGAAGCTTTTAAGCAGAGGCTGGATGGCCATTTGTCAGGGGTGATTTGAATGCAATATTCCTGCTTCTTGGCAGGGGGTTGGACTGGATGGCCCATGAGGTCTCTTCCAACTCTTTGATTCTATGATTCTATGATTCTATGATAATACATATCCCATATACATGGGGGTATTAGGGTAATGATACAAAAGGTTTGCTAGGGTAGACCCTCTTTTACTCAGACTCAGCCCCCTGAAACTCAGCCCCCCCCCCGTACCCCCCCCCCCCCCGAATCGAAATCCTGGCTATGGGCCTGCACCGAAATGACCTCCTTCACATCCTCCTAAATCTAGTAATAGCTCTAACATTTTATTTTAGAAAACAGAAATTACAGAAATCCTCCACACCCAGGGGGAAAAAAAGATGTAACGAGAGAAAGAGAGATTGAAAGAGAGAGAGATCGCTTTGGAATTATAATTTGCATTATTATTATGACACCTGTCAGGCTTTAAAACACACACACACACAAGTGCATAAGGAAAGAGAAAACACCTTAAAGCAACAACAACATTGAGGCAAGGTTAGTCTGAACAGCCTGAGCCCTGTCAACACCCACAATTAAAAGTTGTTTACCATCTTGCAAAAAAAGCTCCAGCCGCATCACTGTGCCGTGGACATTGTATGTTGTTTCAGTCTTAAGTGAAGGCTCAGGGATAATCCTCTTTCCTGATACAGCTCAGAGCCAAGCACAGAGATTTCGCTTCACAATCACATTACTTTCCTAATGACACTATCACCCAACTGGGGTTGGGGTGGCAAGGAGGATGCGAGCCAGGGAAGAGAGAGATAAAAGCCGCAGCTTTGGAGTCTGCGAATTTAGGAAGGCAGGCAAGCCAAAGGTTAATTTGCAGTTCATTATGGAAGACAGGCATCGGGGTCATTGGGAAATACAATATGCTCTGTGCATAATGAGTACCTTTAAAACAAAAGAACCAATGAACGAAATCACACCAAACTTGGCAACAAAGGAGTGACCATCACTCAAAAAATTATGATTTTGTCATTTGGGAGTTGTAGTTGCTGGGATTTATAGTTAGCCTACAATCAAAGAGCATTCTGAACTCCATCAATGATGGAATTGAACCATCACTCAAAAAATTATGATTTTGTCATTTGGGAGTTGTAGTTGCTGGGATTTATAGTTCACCTACAATCAAAGAGCATTCTGAACTCCACCAACGATGGAATTGAACCAAACTTGGCACACAGAACTTCCATGACCAACTGAAAATACTGGAAAGGTTTGGTGGGCATTGACCTTGAGTTTGGGAATTGTAGTTCACCTACACCCAGAGAGCACTGTAGACTCAAACAATGATGGATCTGGACTAAACTTAGCATGAATATTCCATATGCCCAAATGTGAACACAGATGGAATTTGGGGGAAATAGACCTTGACATTTGGGAGTTGTAGTTATTGGGATTCACAGTTCACCTACAATCAAAGAGCATTCTGAACCCCACAAATGACAGAATGACAGAAACTTCCCACACAGGATCTTCATGACCAACAGAAAATACTTAAGGCCATCCAATCCAACTCCCTTCATCAGGGCAAGAAAACATAAACAAAGTCCTCCTGACAAAGAGCCATCCCGTCATAGATATAGATGGATAGATAGATAGATAGATAGATAGTAGGCTTGGGCGGTTTCGTTCGTTAATTTCGTAATTTGTTATTAATTCGTATTTAAATTAGCTTACAATCCAATATTGAGCCATGCAGGAATAGTGTGAGGAGTAAATTCGATTCGAAACAATTTTTTCAATTTATTTCGTAATTATTTCGTAATTATTTTGTAATTATTTCGTAATTATTTTGTAATTATTTCGTAATTATTTTCGCATGTCTGGTGCAATTTTTATAGTTGTTGTTTGTTTTATCACACCAACAGTCAACAACAGAGGGAGAGGGAAGCTTCAGAAATTCCCCCTGTCCCATTTGGAGGGTTTTTTAGCATATTGTGCAATCGTGTCCGCCATTAAAGAATCAATTCGTAATTTTACGAAATGTTGTATATTTCGAACGTTTTTAAAGGAAAATTTCGGAATTATTTTAAAAAAAAGAAACGCAAGGGCCCCCCTAAAAACGAAACAAGTTTAGAACCAAATTTTTCCGTGGTTACTAAGCCAGATAGATAGATAGATAGATAGATAGGGAGTTGTAGTTGCTGGGATTTATAGTTCACCTACAATCAAATAGCATGATAGACTTGAACCAACCGAGTCATACAGGACTCCAATGACCAACAGAAAACACTAGAAGGGTTTCGTGAGCATTGGCCTTGAGTTTGGGAGTTGTAGTTCACCTACATCCAGAGACTACCATGGACTCAAACAATGATGGATCTGGACCAAACTTGGCACGAATATTCCATATGCCCAAATATGAACACAGATGGAATTTGGGGAAAATAAATCTTGACATTTGGGAGTTGTAGTTACTGGGATTTATAGTTCACTTACAACCAACGAATGTTCTGAACCCCACCAACAACAGAATTGGGCGAAACGTCCCACACAGAACCCCATGACCAAGAGAAAATACTCAAGGCCATCCAGTCCAACTCCCTTCACCAGGGCAAGAAAATGTAATCTAAGCCCTTCTTACAAAGAGCAATCCAGCCATACAGACAGATACGATTGACACACACAGAGATATATAGTATCATAGATTTGAAAGGGACCCCTGAAGAAGGACAATTATATGTTCCAGAATAGGCAAACCAGACATTCTTCACATCAACACTGACAAAGAAACAGCAAGAAATACTGTTTAGCCAGAAGCAGAAAGATTGGTTTAGGTAACCCCCTTCAGCATGGCTTCTAGTCCCCATCCCTCAACCCAAACCTGGGCTTTCCCAAGCGGAGGTGGGAGTGGTGGCTACATGCCATCCTGATTTCAATCTCTCCCCTCCCCACCTCCTAACACAACATTTTCTCACACCAGGACTGTAGGGAGAGCTCTATTTATTATTATTTCATTTATTTACATCATTACTACCCTGCCTTTCTCAACCCCAAAGGGGACTCAAGGCAGCTTACAAATCCGAAAAAATTCAATACCACACAGATAAACAATAAAACACTTCTCATCAAAATCTCATGATCCCATGTCCAAATTGTTTTGCAAATCCACACTCCATTATGTAAGCTGTTTATTTATTTACTATTTACAGTATTTATATTCCACCCTTCTCACCCCACAGGGGACCCAGGGCAGATTAGAATGCACATATACATGGCAAACATTCACTGCCATAGACACACAACATATATAGACAGACACACAGATGCTATTCAACATTCTAGCTTTTTCATGAGGGTATTCTGGCCACCAGGGGAGCTGTTGCTTCACCGTCCATTTGTGACACTGTTGAAGTCTCATTTCGAAGTTTCCCATTCACCAAACGCTACATAAAAAGTCAAGTCTTAATGTTTATTTTTCTAAAAACCAGTAGGGATGGGGCCTGCCTGATGTCACTGGGGAGGGAGTTCCACAGCCGAGGGGCCACCACTGAGAAGGCCTATGCTCCAGCAGGCCTCCCTGGTTATTTTGGACACCAAAATGGAGGGCTGGAGGGGAGGGGGTGGGCACTATCCCGCTCCTCCAGGATTTTCAAAGCTGAAAAAGCAAGATGGCGGTGGAGACTGCGGAAATAGTTCCGGTATTGAGTCCCCACAGACCCAACACCTCATTAGATCTAGATCTTTAATAAAAATCTGGATTTAATGTGGTGTTTAATTAATGCAAACCTGAGCAAGCCTGGTTTACTCTGCATTAATTCACCTTTACTGGAGGTGTCGTTTGGATGCCCTCGGTAACACTGAGGTGGCTTCTGCATTTTGTGCCTGTCTGAATGGGTCCTGAGAAAGAATGACTGCACCAGCATCACCTAGTAAGATTCATATCACAACAGGAACTGAAATGCAAATTTCTCGAGTTTCTTCTGAACAGTAAGATCAACATGGATAAATGCAGATAAATGCTGAACGGCTCTCACAGTCAGGAAGTTCTTCCTCATGTTCAGATGGAATTTCCTCTCTTGTAGTTTGAAGCCATTGTTCCGAGTCCTAGTCTCCAGGGAAGCAGAAAACAAGCTTGCTCCCTCCTCCCTGTGGCTTCCTCTCACATATTTATACATGGCTATCATATCTCCTCTCAGCCTTCTCTTCTTCAGGCTAAACATGCCCAGCTCCTTAAGCCGTTCCTCATAGAGCTTGTTATCCAGACCTTTTATCATTTTAGTTGCTCTCCTCTGGACACATTCCAACACACACATCCACAGCAAACACTCTGCTGTTATATTTGATCATGTCGGACACTTCCCAAGTGTCTAGGACTGTGTGATGTATCATGGAATGATGCATGCAGATCCCAGTAAGGTGGCCTTCTGCAGCTGGCAAATGGTAATTTTGTCAGCGCCGATTGTGTTTAAGTGCAGGCCAAGGTCTTTAGGCACTGCACCCAGTGTGCCGATCACCACTGGGACCCACCTTGACTGGCTTGTGCCAGAGTCTTTGCAGTTCAGTCTTTAAATCCTCATATCATGTCAGCTTTTCCAGTTGTTTCTCTTCAATCCTGCTGTCACCTTGGATTGCGACATCAACAATCCATACTCGATTGTGAGGTCAGGAGTGTTGTGCTCCAGAACTCTGTCTGTCTGAATCCGGAAGTCCCAGAGGAGTTTGACATGTTTATTTTCTATAACTTTTTCTGGCTTTTGATCCCACCAGTTGGAGCCCCCGGTGGCGTAGTGTGTTAAACCCTGTGCCGGCAGGACTGAAGACCGACAGGTCGCAGGTTCGAATCCAGGGAGAGGCGGATGAGCTCCCTCTATCAGCTCCAGCTCCTCATGCGGGGACATGAGAGAAGCCTCCCACAAGGATGATAAAAACATCAAAATCATCCAGGCGTCCCCTGGGCAACGTCCTTGCAGACGGCCAATTCTCTCACAACAGGAGTGACTTGCAGTTTCTCAGGTCGCTCCTGACACGACAAAAAAAAAAGTGACAGGAAGAAAATCCGTGGTTTCTCAAGTCGCTCCTGACACGTCAAAAAAAAAAAATACCACCAGTTCTTTGTTGCAGTCAGATGGTGTTTGTGGAACAAGTTCAAATGAATCATCGGAGCAATGGTGTTATGCCTCTGCTTGTAGTCTGCCTGTACGATCTTCTTGCAGCAGCTGAGATTGTGATCTATCCTTTCATCTGCTTCCTTGCAGAGTCTATATTTGGGATCTGTCGTCAACTTTTCAATTATTATTTCGGACATTTATATCCCATCCTATCTCGACCTCTGCAGAGGGACTCAGGGTGGCTATTTCCTTTCCTATTGATGGCATCATTTAATGTTTCCTATACTACATTTCCCCAGCTTTTGTGGGCATTTCCTTCCATTCCATTAGCTTCTAAATTTTGGAACTCTGGATGTTGTTGATTTCAACTCCCTGAATTTCTGACTGTTGGCCAAGCTGACCGGGGTTTCTGGGAGATGAAGTCCAAAACAATAACTTCTCTAAAATATGGATAGTCATAGAAAGTAGTTGGTTATGTAATGGCCTCACACAGTGGAAATTGTTATTGGAGATTGCTTTTCCAGTGCGGGCAAAAAGAGGATCCAGCGATAATGTTTATGATACAATATTTCTATGCATGGAAGCCTCTCTGTTTAACTTACTAGCTGAGCTTAATTTGCTGGGAAGGTCTCCCATTCAGACAAGGTCAGTTAAAGTCCACTAATCATTTCAATTAAAATATTTTCAAGGATTTATAAGTAATAAACTGATCTAGCCTGTAATTACAGGTCCGCAAAGAGCCAGCTGCCCTTTGGTTGCTCAATGCAAAGCCTGTAGTACACTGTTGATTTTCTGGGCACAAAGATAAAAGTGTCCCATAAAACCCAGAATGGTTTGAATTAAACACAATTAAAGTGTAAATCTCAACACCCATTAACATTTAAGGTCCATTAGATTATTTTCTCTGTCACAATATTAAATGCCTCAATGTTGTGCTGGGTGCCTTTAGCATTTGGTTGTGCTTCTGTCTATTTTGAAGCTTGTGAATAAATTGGTTATTAAGTATGTGCAACCACATAATAATTTTGTTTGATAGAGTCTTTCTCCCTGTCTGACTTTCATCCATCGTCAGAGGCTATAAACCCATTGGAGAGGCAAACGGGAGTGAGGAGCTCTTCTATTTGTTGTGCTTTTGAGCATTAGAAAAGCATTTGGTTGGTCAACAAAACCTCATCACACTAGAGAATGAATCCACTTTAAATCCGGTTGCTGCCTCCTGCAGAATTCTGGGGGTTTGTAGTTTAGGGTGGAGCCTTTTTTCCAATTTTTTTAATTAAAGTATATGTTCCACAGGGTTCCACAGGGTTCAATACTGTCTCGCATGTTGTTTAACATCTACATGAAGCCGCTGGGGGAGATCATCCGGAGTTTTGGGGTACGGTGTCATCTGTACGCAGATGATGTCCAACTCTGTCACTCCTTCCCACCTGCTACTAAGGAGGCTGTCCAGGTCCTGAACCAGTGCCTGGCCGCTGTAACGGTCTGGATGAGGGCGAACAAATTGAAATTGATTCCAGACAAGACAGAGGTACTCCTGGTCAGTCGCAAGGCCGAACAGGGTATAGGGTTACAGCCTGTGCTGGATGGGGTCGCACTCCCCCTGAAGACGCAGGTTGGCAGCTTGGGTGTGATCCTGGATTCATCGCTGAGCCTGGAGCCCCAGCTGCGCCCGTACCTTGGGAAGTCTGACTTGACCATGGTAGTCCATGCTCTGGTTACATCCCGTTTAGACTACTGCAACGTCTCTACGTGGGGTTGCCTTTGAAGATGGCCCGGAAGCTCCAACTGGTCCAACGTGCGGCAGCCATGATACTAACAGGAGCGGGATGCAGGGAGCATACAACCCCCCTGTTGTACCAGCTCCACTGGCTGCCGATCTGCTACCGGGCTCAATTCAAGGTGCTGGCATTGGCCTATAAAGCCCTCAGTCTGGAATGCTCTGCCACCTGAAGTTCGTGCCCTGCGGGACTTACCAGCTTTCCGCAGGGCATGTAAGACATACCTGTTCCCACAGGCTTTTAATGTTTGATACTGTTGTTTTTAAATTGTTTTAAATTGCTTTTAAAATTTGTTAGATTTTAGCTATTCTTGTAAGCCGCTCCGAGCCCCAGGGGAGTGGCGGCATATAAGTTTAAATAATAATAATAATAATAATAATAATAATAATAATAATAGAATCAAAGAGTTGGAAGAGACCTCATGGGCCATCCAGTCCAACCCCCTGCCAAGAAGCAGGAATATTGCATTCAAATCACTGTTTATTATGTTTAATAATAATAAACAGTTCCGGCCCAAGATACCTAACTGACCTCTCGACCTATGAGCCCACGAGGACTTTGAGATCTTCCGGGGAGGCCCTGCTCTCGATCCCGCCTGCTTCACAGGCACGGCTGGTGGGGACGAGAGATAGGGCCTTCTCGGTGGTGGTTCCTCGGCTGTGGAACACCCTTCCTGTGGACATCAGACTGGCTCCTTCCCTGATGATATTCCGCAGGAAATTAAAGACCTGGCTGTTTAAGAAGGCGTTCGAACAAGAAGTGCAATGATTGGTAATTGACTATAGGAATGGAATAACGGATAATGATACTGGATTGTGGTTTTGACGATGAGACGACGCGGAATGGCTTTTGTAGTAATGATGATGTTTTTTTGATGATAATGTTTTTTGTTAATGATGGACTATGGATTATTTTATATTGTGTCTTGTATTCTGAACCTTGTTCTTTCTATGTTGTACACCGCTGTGAGTCGCCCCTGGGCTGAGAACAGCGGTATATAAGCAAAGTAAGTAAATAAATAAATAAATAAATCATTTTTGTTCATTTATTCAGTCGTTTCCGACTCTTCGTGACCTCATGGACCGGCCCACGCCAGAGCTCCCTGTCAGCCGTCACCCCCCCCCCCCCCCAGCTCTTTCAAGTCACTTCAAGGATGCCATCCATCCATCTTACCCTTGGTCGGCCCCTCTTCCTTTTTCCTTCCATTTTCCCCAGCATCATTGCCTTCTCTAAGCTTTTCTTTCTTCTCATGATGTGGCCAAAGTACTTCATCTTGGCCTCTACTATCCTTCCCTCCAATGAGCAGTCGGGTTTTATTTCCTAAAGTACGGACTGGTTGGATCTTCTTGTGGTCCAAGGCACTTTCAGAACTTTCCTCCAACACCACAGTTCAAAAGCATCTCTCTTCCTTCACTCAGTCTTCCCTATGGTCCAGCTCTCACATCCGTAGGTGACTATGGGGAATACCATTGCTCTAACTATGTAGATGTTTGTTGCCACTCTTCACTCTTTTATCAAATTTGGTCATTGCTCTCCTCCCAAGAAGTAAGCGTCTCCTGATTTCCTAGCTGTAGTCTGCGTCTGCAGTAATCTTTGTACCTAGAAATACAAAGTCTGTCACTGCCTCCACATTTTCTTCCTCTATTTCCCAGTTGTCAATCATTCTTGTTGCCATAATCTTGGGGTTTTTTTATGTTTAACTGCAACCCAGCTTTTGCGCTTACTTCTTTTACCTCAGCTCCTCCTCGCTTTCGGCCATCAAAGTGGTGTCATCTGCATATCTAAGGCTGTTAATGTTTCTTCCAGCAATTTCCACCCCAAGCCCCAAACATCGCACCATGTGTTCTGCATACAAGTTAAATAGGTTGGGTGAAAGTATACAACCCTGCCGTACGCCTTTCCCAATATTGAACCCGTCTGTTGTTCCGTGGTCAGTTCTTGCTGTTGCTCCTTGGTCCTTATACAGATTCCTCAGGAGAGAGACAAGGTGATTTGGTATGCCCATACCACCAAGAACATACCACAATTTATTACCTACCAAAGGTCAAGATCTATTTTCCCCAAACTCCACCAGTATTCACATTTGGGCATATTGAGTATTTATGCCAAGTTTGGTCCACATCCATCGTTGTTCGAGTCCAAAGTGCTCTCTGGATGTAGGTGAACCATAGCTCCAAAACTCAAGGTCAATGCCCACCAAACCCTTCCAATATTTTCTGTTGGTCATGGGAATTCTGTGTGCCAAGTTTGATTCAACTTCATCGTTGGTGGAGTTCAGAATGCTCTTTGATTGTAGGTTAACGATAATTCCCAGCAACTACAACTCCCAAATGACAATATCAATACCCACTCAACTATAAATCTCAGGAACTACAGCTCCCAAATGACAAAATCAATCCCCTGCCCAAGCCCACCAGAATTCAAACTTGTCCATATTGGGTATTTGTGCGCCAGTTGCGCCCGTATCTCAGGAAGTCTGATCTGGCCACAGCGGTCCATGCTCTTGTTACATCCCGAATAGATTACTGCAACACACTCTACGTGGGGTTGCCTTTGAAGACTGTTCGGAAACTTCAATTAGTCCAGCGGGCGGCAGCCAGATTACTCACCAGAGCGTCATACAGGGAGCATACCACCCCTCTGTTATGTCAGCTCCACTGGCTGCCGATCCAGTTCCGAGCACAATTCAAAGTGCTGGTTTTGACCTACAAAACCCTATACGGTTACGGCCCAGGGTACGTCCTGCCTCGGAGTTTAAGATCTTCTGGGGAGGCCCTGCTCTCGGCCCCACCTCTATCACAAGTGAAGTTGGTGGGGACGAGGAGCAGGGCCTTCTCGTTGGTGGCCCCCTGCCTGTGGAATTCACTCCCCGGGGAAATTAGATCTGCAACATCGCTCCTTTCCTTCAGGAAAAAACTAAAAACATGGATTTGGGACCAGGCATTCGGACAATCGGGCAGATAAAGAAAGAACTTTGATGATGACTAGGAAATGATTAATGGATTAGATCTATGGAACTCTGGAAAACAAAACGCTGAGCATGAGAATGGTGTTATATGATGTTTTATATGATGCGTTATGTACTGGTTGTTTGATTGTTTTAATTGTGATAACTGTTTTTAACTACGTTTTTGTATATTGTGTGTAAGTTGTACAGGCATCGAATTGTGCCTTTTTTGTAAGCCGCCCTGAGTCCCCCTTTGGGGGTTGAGAAGGGCGGGGTAAAAGTACCAGAAATAAATAAATAAATAAGTTTGATTCAATTTCATCGTTGGTGGAGTTCAGAATGCTCTTTGATTGTAGGTTAACAATAATCCCCAGCAACTACAACTCCCAAATGACAATATCAACCCCCTCTCAACTATAAATCCCAGGAACTAGAGCTCCCAAATGACAAATCAATCCCCTGCCCAAGCCCATCAGAATTCAAATTTGGCCATATTGTGTATTTGTGCCAAATTTGGTCCAGTGAATGACAATACATCCTGCATATCAGATATTTACATTATGATTCATAACAGCAGCAACATTACAATTGTGAAATAGTGACAAAATAATTTTATGGTTGGGGGTCACCACAACATGAGGAGCTGTATTAAGGCGTCACCGCATTAGGAAGGTTGAGGAACACTAAGGCTAAATCACGTTCAGTTCCAAGATCTGCTGAGTCCTATAATTTGGATTTTGAAATAAGCTAATATGATGTTCAGTCCCTGTCCATTTGTCATATCAGCACAAAAGATTCTTTAATCAATTAACAGATCAATTTACTCATTCTTCTTGTAAATCAGCTAATCAAAAGACTCTTTCCACTATTGCAACCAATTAAAGAATCTATATATCTATACACAGCGTAACGTTATTTAACAAACTATTAATACCTTTACTTGGCGGTGTCCTATTGATTCTCAAACTGCACAGCTGTTGATAGGTTACAAAAATCTAGTGAATTTATCTAGCATCTCATAGAATCAGAATCATAGAATCATAGAATCAAAGAGTTGGAAGAGACCTCATGGGCCATCCAGTCCAACCCCCTGCCAAGAAGCAGGAATATTGCATTCAAATCACCCCTGACAAATGGCCATCCAGCCTCTGCTTAAAAGCTTCCAAAGAAGGAGCCTCCACCACACTCCGGGGCAGAGAGTTCCACTGCTGAACGGCTCTCACAGGAAGTTCTTCCTCATGTTCAGATGGAATCTCCTCTCTTGTAGTTTGAAGCCATTGTTCCGCGTCCTAGTCTCCAAGGAAGCAGAAGACAAGCTTGCTCCCTCCTCCCTGTGGCTTCCTCTCACATATTTATACATGGCTATCATATCTCTCACATATTTATACATGGCTATCATATCTCTCACATATTTATACATGGCTATCATATCTCTCACATATTTATACATGGCTATCATATCTCTCACATATTTATACATGGCTATCATATCTCTCACATATTTATACATGGCTATCATATCTCTCACATATTTATACATGGCTATCATATCTCCTCTCAGCCTTCTCTTCTTCAGGCTAAACACCATTGACATCAGACAGGCCCCTTCGCTGCTGGCGTTTCGGAAGAAGGTTAAAACCTGGCTCTTTGAGCAAGCGTTTGGCTAATCAGCGCAATTGAACATAGGATGACGGTAAATTGAACATCGGAATGGCACAAGGATTATGAGAATAGATTTTGCTTTGTGGTCGAGGCTTCATGAATTGATAATAATTGTGTATTTTGTTATTGTGTATGATGTGTTTTTAACTGTTATTGTTGTGTTAATTTACATTGTGTAAACCGCATTGAGTCGCCTAATTAGGCTGAGAGACGCGGTATAGAAATAAAGCAAATAAATAAATAAACATGCCCAGTTCCCTAAGCCGCTCCTCATAGGGCTTGTTCTGCAGACCCTTGATCATTTTAGTCGCCCTCCTCTGGACACATTCCAGCTTGTCAATATCTCTCTTGAATTGTGGTGCCCAGAATTGGACACAATATTCCAGATGTGGTCTAACCAAAGCAGAATAGAGGGGTAGCATTACTTCCTTAGATCTAGACACTATGCTCCTCTTGATGCAGGCCAAAATCCCATTGGCTTTTTTTGCCGCCACATCACATTGTTGGCTCATGTTTAACTTGTTGTCCACGAGGACTCCAAGATCTTTTTCACACGTACTGCTCTCGAGCCAGGCATTGTCCCCCATTCTGTATCTTTGCATTTCATTTTTTCTGCCAAAGTGGAGTATCTTGCAAAGTGGAGTATCTCAAGTTGTTTTATTTTATTTTTTATTCATTCATAAAATGGAGATTCTCTTTGTTCCCTCGTTCAAAAAATGCAAAAAGCATATTCATTTATATAAATAAAAATGTAATGTTAGTTTGTGGGATTCACATAATTCAAAAACCACTGGACAAAATGACTCCAAATTTGAACACAATGCACCTATCAGGCCAACGAGTGACCATCACTCATAAAAACACTGAAAAACACAGCAGAAAGGACTTCAAAAGCCAAAAATTAAAAAAATACATTACAACGCATGCGCAAACCCCCATATATATACGCAAACACACATATACACAAATATATACACACATATATACACATATACACACACAAAAAACTCTTACACAGAGACTGGGCCACAGCAACGTATGGCAGGGGATGGCTAGTCTATATAAATAAAAATGTAATGTTCGTTTGTGGTATTAACATAACTCAAAAACCACTGGACGAATTGGCACCAAATTTGGACACAATACATCTAACAACCCAATGATTTTGTCATTTGGGAGTTGTAGTTGCTGGGATTTATAATACATCAACAATCAAAGAGCATTCTGAACTATACCAATGATAGAATTGAACCAAATGTGGCACACAGAACTCCCATGACCAACAGAAAACACTAGAAAGGTTTTGTGGGCATTACCTTGAGTTTGAGAGTTGTAGTTCACCTACATCTAGAGAGCACTGTGGACTCAAACAATGATGGATCTGGACCAAACTTGGCACGAATATTCCTTATGCCCAAATATTAATACAGATAGAGTTTGGGTGAAATAGACCTTGACATTTGAGAGTTGTAGTTATTGGGATTTATAGTTAACCTACAATTAAAGAGCATTCAGAACTCAACCAATTATGGAATTGAATCAAATGTGGCATACAGGACTCCCATGACCAACAGAAAATGCTGGAAGGCCTTGGTGGGCACTGACCTTGAGTTTGGGAGTTGTAGTTCACCTACATCTAGAGAGCACTGTGGACTCAAACAGTGAAGGATCTGGACCAAACTTGACACGGATATTCCATATGCCCAAATATGAACACAGATGGAGTATGGGGGAAATACACCTTGATATTTGGGAGTTGTTGTTGCTGGGATTTATAGTTCACCTACAATCAAAGAGCATTCTGAACCCCACCAACGACAGAATTGGGGCAAACTTCCCACGGATTTCAAAAAAATATTAATTTAAAATACATATCATGGTATTTTTGCTGTTTTGTGGGGTTTCGCTGCCACCGCTCTCCGAGGTACTTTCCCTCCTCAGTCCTCCCTTCCCTCCTTCCAGCCTTGAAGGGTCTTTCCTTCCTTTCCTTCACTTTATTTTAAGTTTATAAAGATTTAAAATAGTGTATAACTACTAAAATCTATATAAATAAAAATGTAATGTTCGTTTGTGGGATTAACAGAACTCAAAAACCACTGGACGAATTGGCACCAAATTTGGACACAAGACACCTAACAACCCAATGTATGTCCTTCACTAAAAAAAAACCCCTGATTTTGTAATTTGGGAGTTGTAGTTGCTGGGATTTATAGTTCACCTACAATCAAAGAGCATTCTGAACCCCACCAACGATGGAATTGAACCAAACTTGGCTCACAGAATTCCCATGACCAACGGAAAATACTGGAAGGGTTTGGTGGGCACTGACCTTGAGTCTGGAAGTTGTAGTTCACCTACATCCAGAGAGCACTGTAGACTCAAACAATGATGGATCTGGACCAAACTTGGCACAAGCACTCAATACGCCCAAATATGAATACAGATGGAGTTTGGGGGAAATAGACCTTGACATTTGGGATTTGTAGTCACTGGGATTCACAGTTCACCTACAATCAAAGAGCATTCTGAACCCCACGAACGACAGAACCCTAAGTCCCCCTGCGGGGGTGAGAAGAGAGGGGTAAAATATTATATATAGATAATAAATAAATAAAATAAATATGCCCAAATGTGAACACTGATGGAGTTTGGGAAAAATAGAATCTTGACATTTGGGAGTTGTTGATGCTGGGATTTATAGTTCACCTACAATCACAGAGCATTCTGAATCCCACCAACGATAGAATTGGGCCAAACCCCCCACACAGAATCCTCATGTAGGCCGCAGCAACGTGTGGCAGGGGACGGCTAGTAATGTAAAAATATTAAAATAAATAGAGCACCCCTATATCACGGTTTTTCACTTATTGCAGGATGTATGGGAACCTAACCCCAGCAATAAGTGAGGAATACTGTATATCTATTTTTTAAACGTAACTTTTCAAGTTCCAAGCTAAGCCACTGAAAGAGATTTTGAAAATGATCTTCACATCCAGTCCTGCACACACTTTCTTTGAAAAATGGCCCCAAACATTTTGAGCCACACTCAGCATCGCTCTCTTTCCTCCCGCCGCCTTCTTTCTCTTAACCAAATGCGGACACACATGGCAACTTTTTATTGGCCACTAAGGAAGAGATTTTAAGGTTTTAGTTTCAGGAACTGGGGTAATAGCATTGTGAGGCCATGGCCCATTTTCCTTCCTAATCCTGATTTCAATTCCCAATAGTAGCTCGGAGCCATGGCTGTTTAATCCTTAGGGAGGCTAAATTCCTGGTGCAATTAACATCTCGCATTCAAGGAGACCTCTTTGCGGTTTAAACAGGAAATCTGTCCCCAGCGAGGTCAGCCCCGGTGGTCTTTTTGCTAAGTGGGATGGGATCGTCTTTTAGCTTGAGTCAAATACAGCAACACCTCATTTAATGGGGCAACGGAGCAGGGAATCCGCTGGGTTCTGGTGCTGTAAGAATTTGCCTCCCAGCAATTAGAGTTGTGGAGGGAGGCAAGGACGCACACAACAAGCACTCCCACTATTAATGAGCAATCGGAGTCATTCTGCAGGTATTGTGATAAGGCCCAGACAACATCCTTAGCAAAAGTACAAACAAAAAGCACAAGCAATATGTGCTTGAGGAAGCAAAGGCAAAAAAAGAGACCCATACATAACCAACGAAATAATATCATTTTTCTATCTCTCTCTATAAATCTTGTTGGTATTGGAGCATGGTGGAATCTTCTCGGGAGTTTTTGAATAGAGGCTTCAGGGTCATTTGTGGAGTGCTTTTATTGTGATTCCCTGCAGGGCAGAATAGAGTTGGACTGCATGGCCCTGAGGATCCCTTCCAACTATGATTCTATGAAATAATTTCCAACCAGGAACCATGGTGGCACAATGGGTTAAACCCTAGGTAATTTTCAACGGTAAGCAAACAGTATTTTGGACCACCCCCCCCCCCCCCAAACCAATAATTGATATATATATATATATTCTGTTCGTCGTGGGAGTTCTGTGTGCCATATTTGGTTCAATTCCATCATTGGTGGAGTTCAGAATGCTTTTTGATTGTAGATGAACTATACATCCCAGTAACTACACTTGCTGCACTTGCTCCCTTGCCTGGCCCACTTTGGGTCCGGAGGCATGCCTGAAGACCCTGGCGTGTGCACCAAAAGTCACCTCTTCTCCTGACTTTCTCTTCAGCCATTGGGGCCAAGAGAGAGAAAGAGAGAGAGAGAGACAGAGGTAGAGATGCCCACCTGAAGGTAGGTGCAAAAACAAAGGAGGGAGCGGAGGTGGGAGATACCTCCAGCCGGAGGGGCGCTCTCTCTCTCTCTCTCTCTCTCTCTCTTTCTCTTGGTCCCAATGGCTGAAGAGAAAGTCAGGAGAAGAAGCAACTTTTGGTGCGCACGCTGGGGTTTTCAGACATGCCTCTGCACCTGAAGCGGGCCAGGCACGGTGGCTCCGCCCCTTGGCCCACCTGCGGTTTGGGGAGAGGAGAGGAGGCAGGTGGAGCGCCGGGGGATTGAGAAAGGGAGCCTGTCATGGGGAAGGGATCGAACGTGGAGAACGATTGAGTGCCGGCTCTGCTCGCACACTCGGTGGCCGGGTGGAGCAGGAACGAGAGGGGCTAGGCGAGGCTCAAGAGCCCGGCCCCTTTGGGAAGAGGATCGCCCGGCAGCAAGGCAAAAAAGCCGAGGCTCCCCCCGGACTGCTAAGGCTGTTGTGAGCTGAGGGGGCGCTCCTCAAGTGGCAGTCGAGGGGCATTTACAGAGGCACCTCTGCGCCCCTGGCAAAAAAAGTGTTCTGCGACCGCTTACTTCGCGTAATGGACGAGCCGCTCCTGGTTAAACCCTTGTGCTGGCTGAAGGGTTGGTGGTTTGAAGTTCCAGCAGATTGGAGGAGGGCCAATGTGGTCCCAATCTTCAAGAAGGGAAAAAAGGATGACCCAAACAATTACCGACTGGTCAGCCTCACATCGATACCAGGCAAGATTCTGGAGAAGATTGTTAAGGAAGTGGTCTGCAAACACTTAGGAACAAAGGAGATTCCATCTGAACATTAGGAAGAACTTCCTGACTGTGAGAGCTGTTCAACAGTGGAACTCTCTGCTCTGGAGTGTGGTGGAAGCTCCTTCTTTGGAAGCTTTTAAACAGAGGCTGGATGGCCATCTGTCGGGGGTGCTTTGAATGCAATTTTCCTGCTTCTTGGCAGGGGGTTGGACTGAATGGCCCATGAGGTCTCTTCCAAGCCTATGATTCTATGATTCTATGAATCCATGACATGGGGTGAGCTCCCATCTGTCAGTGCCAGCTTCTCATGCAGGGACACGAGAGAAGCTTCCCACAGGATGGTAAAACATCTGGACGTTCCCTGGGCAACATCCTTACAGATGGCCAATTTTCTCATACCAGAAGCAACCTGCAGTTTCTCAAGTTGCTTCTGACATGAAAAAAAAATCCAATTTATGACAAGCCTATCATGGAGTTTCCTTCATGTAATTTGTTCAGAGGAAGTTTGGTATTGCCTTGCTTTGAGGCTGAGACAGTGTGATTTGCTCAAAGCCACCCAGTAGGCTTCCATGGCTGACTGGTGATCTGGCCACCTTGAGACCTAGTTGAGTAACACTGGCCAACACACATTGCAGTGCATCAAATCTTAGACCTGTTTCTGGGTATATTTGACCTGCTGATCCCAAAGATTGCACCAGTTTCTCCCTATCAGCTCTAGTTTTTGAGATACAGAAATTTCTGAATCAGTACCCCAAAAAACCTCAGGAAAAGGTCTAAAAACCAAGACACCAAGAAATGTTTGGTTTGGCTTTGTAATTAGGCCTGGGTAACAACGGAAAAATTTGTTTCTAAAATCGATTTGTATTTGGGTTTTTTTTTTGTTTCGATATTTAAAATAATTACAAAATTTTCCTTTTAAAAAGTTCGATATTTATGAAATTTCGTAAATGGTAAAAAATTAACGAATCGATTTCCGAAACAATAACGAATCGATTCGTTCATGGCGGACGCGACCGCGAAATACGCTAAAAAACCTCCAAAACCTTCTGAAGCTTCCCTCTCCCTCTGTTGGTGTGATATTATAATTTTTTTTCACTAATTAAACCATAAAACTGGCCCAGACATGCGGAAATAATAACGAAACGACCTCAAAACAATAACGAAACGAATACAATATCGAAATACGAAGCATTTACAAAACGTTTTTGAAAATTCGTTTTTTTAAATAATTGCTCCAGAATGGTTCGTTATCGTTTTGTAATTGAAAAAATTAACAAATTATTAACGGATTACGAATTAACGAAACGAAACCGCCCAGCCCTATTTGTAATTGAACACGTACACTACACTGGCGCTCCTGTAAAGTTTATCTGTTCCAAAAAGCATTACATTCTCATCTATTTTAAAGGCATGATTCAAATATGAAACTGACTTTTTTAAGGACTTAAACATGTGTAGATTTCTCCATGGAAGCAGTTGGACCTTTTTGACAGAACCTCCATATTTGGTTCAAGACTGAAGACATGGAGCTGTGTGATGGTGAATGCTCATTAATAGCACATTGCTGGATCCACGCTGCACACTGTGCTTTTTTGTTGGTATGGTATCACAATATGTTAAATGTGTCAATTGCACAAATGCTGCATATCTGTGAAGTTAAAGTTATACTCAAACTACAAGAAAGGAGATTCCATCTGAACATTAGGAAGAACTTCCTGACTGTGAGAGCCGTTCAGCAGTGGAACTCTCTGCCCCGGAGTGTGGTGGAGGCTCCTTCTTTTAAACAGAGGCCGGATGGCCATCTGTCGGGGGTGCTTTGAAAGCAATTTTCCTGCTTCTTCGCAGGGGGTTGGACTGGATGGCCCATGAGGTCTCTTCCAACTCTATGATTCTATGATTCTACTCTGCCTCTCCAATGAGGAATCTTGGACAAAGTCCCTAAAGCAGAGGTTCTCAACCTGTGGGTCCCCAGGTGTTTTGGCCTACAACTCCCAGAAATCCCAGCCAGTTTACCAGCTGTTAAGATTTCTGGGAGTTGAAGGTCAAAACATCTGATGATCCACAGATTGAGAACCACTGCCCTAAAGGTTGGTTCACAAATCTCCGTATACTAGTTGTGTGGGGCTTTGGAGAGCTAGTATTCACTGAATTTGCTTGTTGTTTCTTTTTGCTTGCTTATACTCCCTTTCGGCATGAATTTTATTAGCATTCCAAGCTCGGGAACTCCCTATTGAGGGAGGTTTAGTTCCATGCTTGTTGTCCTTCTACCGGTCTTTGGCATGTAAAGTGATCTGTTGCTGAAAGGGGAAGCCGGCATTAATTGACTTGAGACTGCCTATCTCTTTATTGTTATGCTTTAATTTACTTGGTTTTATGTCATGTTTTAATTAAGGTTTATTCTGGAACCTGCCTTTTATTATTGCTAGACACACTGAGTGCCATTTTAGGAAGAAAACATGGTGCATATGTTCTGAGTGCATTCTCCATTTTATGTGTATCATTTTTAGATGAGGATGAGGACTTGTAGATGAGCCCCAGACAAGTAGCCATGTTAGACTTTTGTGGCAAAAAGGGGAAAAAATGGAATCTTGAAAACTTCGTTGTTTTTTTTGTGATGCATCTACAAGTCTTATCTGCTGGAAAGATATATTCAGAGCAAACTTGGCAATGTTGTTGTTCATTCATTCAGTCATTTCCGACTCTTTGTGACCTCATGGACCAGCCCATGCCAGAGCTCCCTGTCGACCATCACCATCCCCAGCTCCTTCAAGGTCAATTCAGTCACTTCAAGGATCCCATCTATCCATCTTGCCCTTGGTCGGCCCCAATTCCATCATTGGTGGAGTTAAAAACGCTCTTTGATTGTAAGTGAACTATAAACCCCAGCAACTACAACTCCCAAATGACAAAATCAATGTCCCCCAACCCCACCAGTAATCAGATTTGGGCGTATTGGGCATTTGTGCCAAATTTTGTCCAGTGAATGAAAATACATCGTGCATATTGGATATTTACATTACGATTCATAACAGTAGCAAAGTTACAGTTATGGAAGGAGCAATGAAAATAATGTTATGGTTGGGGGTCAATACAACATGTCACGGCATTTGGAAGGCTGAGAACTACTGCTCTACATTATCCTCTGTGGCTGCCAGCTCCCATCGGATGATGCAGTGGGGCTGCACGGGTCATCTAGAGTGGAGCCAGTGTATGCCATCATGGCGACAACACGGGAGGCTTTCTGTGTTGTGCAGGAAGCAATGGGGGGAAGCCGTGTGGTCAACGCATCTCCTGTAGGATGAGTTTCCTGTTGAGCCGGGCAATGGACTCTGGAAGACTAGTGATGCATCTACACCAGTGGTTCCCAACCTGTGGTCTGTGGACCACCAGTGGTCTGCAAGAACTAAAATATGGTCCATGGCTTCACCATTACTACACCATTGCAATGAGAGTGACAGGTCTTGCAAAACCCTCTTATAGTGCCAAGAGAGAGTCAAATGGTCTTTAGGTGTCCATGTGGAAGATTTTCTTCCAGCAGCTCATGAAGCAAGAACTGTCTCTCTCTCTGTGCTCCTGAACAGCTAAACCTAAATATATGTAACTGTTGCCAAAACTCCCAGGCTCAGCCTAAAACTAAACTAAAATATGGTCCATGGCCTCACCATTACTATACCATTGCAACGAGAGTGACAGGTCTTGCAAAACCCTCTTATAGTGCGGAGAGAGATTCAAATGTTCTTTAGGTGTCCATGTGGAAGATTTTCTTCCAGCAGCGCATGAAGCAAGAACTGTCTCTCTCTGTGTGCTTCCGAACAGCTAAACCTAAATATATGTAACTGTTGCCAAAACTCCCAGGCTCAGCCTAAAACTAAACTAAAATATGGTCCATGGTCTCGCCGTTACTACACCATTGCAATGAGAGTGACTGGTCTCGCAAAACCCTCTTACAGTGCCGAGAGAGATTCAAATGATCTTTAGGTGTCCATGTGGAAGATTTTCTTCCAGCAGCTCATGAAGCAAGAACTGTCTCTCTCTGTGTGCTCCCGAACAGCTAAAGCCTAAATATATTTAACTGTTGCCAAAACTCCCAGGCTCAGCTACCTTCTTGGGCATAGCCCAGCCAATCAGCTTTGTGTTTTGCATTTTCAGTTGCCAACTGATTGTTTACATGCCCTAACAATTTTTGCCTTCTTGGCCACACTCGGATGTTGTTTGGCCACACATGTCCTAATTTTCTTCAAAACTAGCCATCCCCTGCCATGCAGTGCTGTGGCCCAGTCTGTGTATATGTGTTTTTTTGTGTGTATATATTTGTTTATATGTGTGTTTGCATATATATGTGGTTTTGCGCATGTGTTGTAATGTAATTTTTGTTTTTTTGTCTTTTTAAATCCCTTCTGCTGTGTTTTTTAGTATTTTTATGAGTGATGGTCACTTGTTGGCCTGATAGGTGTCTTGTGTCCAAATTTGGTGTCAATTTGTCCAGTGGTTTTTCAGTTCTGTTAATCCCACAAACGAACATTTCATTTTTATTTATATAGATAATGTATCATATCAGAAATAATATGAAATGGCTAGAATTGAATTTGCAATCTTAAGTCAAAGGATCTTCATTTCAACAACCTAAGAGACCATTTATGCTGTTTTTTAACATTAAACATTTGGAAGTCAGAGTTAGACTTTTCTATGGCAACTCCTTCAGGGATACTGCCTTTGTGTCCCATTTTGGGGAAAGAAAGGTGAGACATAAATCCGATCGATCCATCAATAGTCATTTGTCTAGTTCCTCTTTTTTTGTAAATGTCACACTAAGAACAACTGAAATGTGATTATCACACAGTTCAGTGGTTCGCATTGCACTGGATCTTTAAAAAAATCCAAAGTGAATAAGAAATATTATTTAGCCTTTGAAAACTGAACAATTGTGGTGTCCAATTCTGGGCACCACAATTCAAGAGAGATATTGACAAGCTGGAATGTGTCCAGAGGTCAAGGGTCTGGAGAACAAGCCCTATGAGGAGCGGCTTAGGGAACTGGGCATGTTTAGCCTGAAGAAGAGAAGGCTGAGAGGAGATATGATAGCCATGTATAAATATGTTGGAGGAAGCCACAGGGAGGAGGGAGCAAGCTTGTTTTCTGCTTCCTTGGAGACTAGGACGCAGAACAATGGCTTCAAACTACAAGAGAGGAGATTCTATCTGAACATTAGGAAGAACTTCCTGACTGTGAGAGCCGTTCAGCAGTGGAACTCTCTGCCCCGGAGTGTGGTGGAGGCTCCTTCTTTGGAAGCTTTTAAGCAGAGGCTAGATGGCCATCTGTCAGGGGTGATTTGAATGCAATATTCCTGCTTCTTGGCAGAATGGGGTTGGACTGGATGGCCCATGAGGTCTCTTCCAACTCTTTGATTCTATGATTCTATGATTCTATGAAGTTCTGTAGAGCTGAGATTGATCATAGAAATTTACGAAAACATATGTCTTTTGTGGTGAAATAAGTAAATACTATAATCAAGTTCTGTGTTCTTCTCCAAAGCAATCTAAGAGGAAAAGTGTTCTTACCCTACATCAAGGGAACCACTGATTGCACAACCTACAAACTATCTACAGACCCACTAGGAAAGTCCAACAAATGCTAGTTCAGCAAAGGACAAGAAGGATCCTCTCACTTCTGCAGGAGTCTACCGTATACCATGCAGCTGTGGACAAGTCTACATAAGGACCACCAAACGCAGCGCCCAAACAAGAATCCAGGAACATGAAAGGCACTGCAGACTACTTCAACCAGAGAAGTCAGCCATAGCAGAGCACCTGATGAACCAACCTGGACACAGCATATTATTTGAGAACACAGAAATGCTGGACCACTCCAACAACCACCATGTCAGACTACACAGAGAAGCCATTGAAATTCACAAGCATGGAAACTATGAAAATGAACAAAATCTAGCTACCAGTATTAAAAAAACTCTAAAATTACAACAGCAAAACAACAGAGGGGAAACAATCAGACACATCTAATCACCTCTCAACAAAAGATTGCCCCAGGCAATGCCAGGCCATCAAATGCTAATCAACGTGGTCAGTTGAAACATTCACACCTAGCTCCAGCAAACAAGAGTTCTTTGTCCTACCCTGGTCATTCCACAGATATATAAACCCACTTTCCTAGTTCCAATAGACCTCACTACCTCTGAGGATGCTTGCCGTAGATGCAGGTGAAATGTCAAGAGAGAATGCTTCTGGAACATGGCCATACAGCCCGGAAAACTCACAACAACCTAGTGATTCCTGCCATGAAAGCCTTCAAAATACAAAAACACCCCTATTTAGGCCTAATTTTGAATACTTAAAGATGCTCCAATGCTCTAAAGCTTTATATTGGAGTAAGTTATATTGGGCATGAATTCTGAGTAGACATGTTTGAGATGGGCCTGCTATTATTTATAGAACATGGCCCTATAGCCCGAAAAAACCCACAAGAACCTATTTATTATTTATTTATTTACGAGATTTCTATGCCGCCCTTCTCACCCCGAAGGGGACTCAGAGCAGCTTACACAATATACACACACACACACATACACACAAACACATATATATGTATGTATACACACACGCACACAATATATATATTGTATTTTTAGCATAGTACTATATTTATTTATTTATTTACGGCATTTATAAGCCACCCTTCTCACCCCGAAGAGGACTCAGAGCATCTTACAAGATATATTTTCATACAATATATTATATTATTAGCATAGTACAATATCAGTATTATATATTACTATATTGCACTATACCATTATATTGTAATATTATTAGTAATATTACATGTAATGTAAACATGTAATTATAATTATAATTTTGTATTATTATTACTAGCATTATATTGTATTAAATTATAATATTATAAATGTTATATGTATATACAATATATTATATTATATTATTAGTAAAGACAAGATGGAAATTATAATATTTATAATAATATATTGAAGGAACATTATAAACTTATATAAGGGATTACTATATTTATTTATTTATTTATTTATTTATTTATTTGCTTTACTTCTATACCATGCAGCTGTGGACAAGTCTACATAGGGACCACCAAATGCAGCAGCATTGCCCAAACACGAATCAAGGAACATGAAAGGCACTTAGTCACCTCTAGACTGGACTACTGCAATGCGCTCTACGTAGGGCTGCCCTTGAAAACGGCTCAGAAATTCCAACTGGTCCAATGGGCAGCAGCGAAGATGCTAACTAGGGCTCCTTACAGAGAGAGGTCAACCCTCCTGTTCAAGGAGCTCCACTGGCTGCCGTTTATTTTCCGAGCCAAATTTAAGGTGCAGGTGCTTACCTACAAAGCCCTGAACGGTTTGGGACCATCCTACCTTCGAGACCGCATCACAGTCTACGAACCCACACGCTCGCTCCGGTCATCAGGAGAGGCCCTGCTCGTGATCCCACCCGCCTCGCAGGCGCGTTTGGTGGGGACGCGGGACAGGGCCTTCTCTGTGGTGGCCCCCCGCCTCTGGAATGCCCTCCCGAAAGATCTCAGACAGGCCCCCACCTTGGCGGTTTTTAGAAAAAACCTGAAAACCTGGCTATTCCAACGTGCCTTCTCAGATTAGGAACCCCACTATCAAAGCCCAGAAACACTTTAGTAGAGTCAAGACCACTCTCAACGCACACCGCACTTATACTTTAATCTCATGTCCCCCCGACACTTTTTTCAGCACTTTTAACCCTGTACCCCACTCCAGCCGGCTCAGTTTTTTAATAATGTCCCGTTGTGTTGTTTATTGCCATTGTTCTCTGCTTAAACTGTTTTATTTGCTATGTATTGTATTGTTGTATTGTTGTATTGTGTTGTGCTGGGCTCCAGCCTGTTGTAAGCCGCATCGAATCCCTTTGGGAGATGCTAGCGGGGTACAAATAAAGTTTAATAATAATAATAATAATAATAATAATAATAATAATAATAATATACCGCCTTTCTCAGCCGAAATGGCGACTCAAGGCGGTTTACACAGTAAAGATCATCACAACAATATCAAAAAAACAATTAAAAGCACATTATACAAATTACACCAGAACAAACAATCATTATCATAGGCCTCAGCAAACAAATCAGAATCAGAATCCGTAATCATAATCCTTTTACCAAATCCTATGTTCAGTTGTACCATCTTCGTGTATTCATTGCACTATTTAGCCAAACGCTTGTATATTGTACTATACCATTACATTGTAATATTATTAGTAATATTACATGTAATATAAATATATAATTATAATACCATGTTATTAGTATTATATTGCATTACATTTATTATAATATAAATATTATGTACAGATATAACTTTGTTTTCAAAGGGAGTGACTCTCTAGTGGTCTTGCTGGTGATTTAATCTATGTTTTATTGGAGTTTGATTGAAATACAATAGCTCTTCTTGATTCTCAAATTGGTCTTAATTTTCTAATTTTTACATCAATTTCCCCTGGTCATTGGAGGCTTGAAGCATTTACAGTGTTCCACTTGATTACATTCTCTTCCTGATTTCAGGGTAATTTTTTTTGCCCTGATTCATGCAGCTCCCCTAATTCCCATAGGAAGTGTTAAATGATTTTACGCTCTGTGTGGTGATGTCATGCCGTCATCTTTCTAAGACTTGCCGAAACATGCATTGGAATGCTATGAAGACACATAGCATTCCAAGTTCAAGCTTCATGGTAGAGAATGACATTGGGGTTGATCTCAGAAAGACAGTGTGCAATCATAAGAACCAGATTCAAAACACAGAATCGTAAAATCAGATGTGGGGAGAGTTGGTAAGCCTGGTAAGGACCATCTAGTCCAGTGGTTTTCAACCTTCCTCATGCTGCGACCCCTTAATACAGTTCCTCATGTTGTGGTGACCCCCAACCATCAAATTATTTTCGTTGCTACTTCATAATTGTAGTTTTGCTACTGTTACGAATCATAATTTAAATATCTGCTCTGCAGGATGTATTTTCATTCACTGGACTAAACTTGGCACAAATACCCAATGCACCCAAATTTGACTACTGGCGGGGTTGGAGGGGCTGATTTTGTCATTTGGGAGTTGTAGTTGCTGGGATTTATAGTTCACCTACAATCAAAGAGCATTCTGAACTCCGCCAATGATGAAATTGAACCAAACTTGGCACACAGAACTCCCATGACCAAGGGAAAATACTGGAAGGATTTGGTGGGCACTGACCTTGAGTTTGGGAGTTGTAGTTCACCTACCTCCAGAAACTCAAACAATGATGGATCTGGACCTAACTTGGCATGAATATTCAATAAGCCCAAATGTAAACACTAGTGGAGTTTGGGTAAAATAGACCTTGACATTTGGGAGTTGTAGTTGTTGGGATTTATAGTTCACCTACAATCAAAGTTCATTCTGTATTGTCAAAGGCTTTCATGGCTGGAATCACTCAGTTCTTGTGGGTTTTTTTGGGCTATATGGCCATGTTCTAGAGGCATTTCTCCTGACGTTTCGCCTGCATCTATGGCAAGCATCCTCACCTCACCTCTGAGGATGCTTGCCATAGATGCAGGCGAAACGTCAGGAGAAATGCCTCTAGAACATGGCCATATAGCCCGAAAAAACCCACAAGAACTGAAAGTTCATTCTGTACCCCACCAACGATAGAATTAGTCCAAACTTCTCACACAGACCTCCCATGACCAACAGAAAATACTGTTTTCTGATGGTCTTTGGCGACCCCTCTGACACCCCCTTGCGACCCCCCTGGGGGTCCCGACCCCCAGGTTGAGAAGCACTGATCTAGTCCAGTGTTTCTCAGCCTGGGGGTTGGGAGCCCTGGGGGGGGGGTTGCGAGGGGGTGTCAGAGGAGTCACCAAAGACCATCACGAAACACAGTATTTTCTGTTAGTCATAGGGATTCTGTGTGGCTCAATTCTATTGTTGCTGTTTGATTGAAGGTGAACTATAAATCCCAGCAACTACAACTCCCAAATGTCAAGGTCTATTTTCCCCAAACTCCACCAGTGTACACATTTGGATCTATTGTGTATTCATGTCAAGTTTGGTTCAGATATATCATTGTTTCAGTCCACAGTGCTCTCTGGATGGAGGTGAACTACAACCCCAGAACTCAAGGTCAATGCCCACCAGACCCTTCTAGTATTTTGTGTTGGTCATGGGTGTTCTGTGTGCCAAATTTGGTTCAATTCCATCATTGGTGGTGTTCAGACTGCTCCTTGATTGTAGGTGAACTATAAATCCCATCAACTACAACTCCCAAATGTCAAGGTCTATTTTCCCCAAACTCCACCAGTGTCCACATTTGGGACTATTGAGTATTCATGTCAGGTTTGGTCCAGATATATCATTGTTTCAGTCCACAGTGCTCTCTGGATGGAGGTGAACTACAACCCCAGAACTCAAGGTCAATACCCAACAAACCCTTCCAGCATTTTGTATTGGTCATGGGTGTTCTGTGTGCCAAGTTTGGTTCAATTCCATCATTGGTGGTGTTCAGACTGCTCTTTGATTGTAGGTGAACTATAAATCCCAGCAACTACAACTCCCAAATGTCAAAGTCCATTTTCCCCAAACTCCACCAGTGTACACATTTGGGACTACTGAGTATTCATGTCAAGTTTGGTCCAGATATATCATTGTTTCAGTCCACAGTGCTCTCTGGATGGAGGTAAACTACAACCCCAGAACTCAAGGTCAGTGCCCACCAAACCCTTCTAGTATTTTTTGTTGCTCATGGGAGTTCTGTGTGCCAAGTTTGGTTCAATTCCATCGTTGGTGGAGTTCAGACTGCTCTTTGATTGTAGGTTAACTATACATTCCAGCAACTACAACTCCCAAATGACAAAACCAATCCCTACCAACCCCACCAGTATTCAAATTTGGGCACATTGGGTATTTTTGCCAAATTTGATCCAGTGAATGAAAATACATCCTGCATATCAGATATTTACATTACGATTCATAACAGTAGCAAACTTACAGTTCTGAAGTAACAATGAAAATAATATTATGGTTGGGAGTCACCACAATATGAGGAAATGTATTAAGGGGTTGTAGCATTAGGAAGGTAAAGAAACACTGATTTAGTGCAACCCTATGCCATACAGGAATCTATAGGCAAACTATTCCAGAGAGAGAGTCACCCAATTTTTGTCTATAAACTTCCAATAAAGAAGAGGCCACAACCTAGTCTTTTTCCCATGTCATTCAATGAAATTTCAGGCCATATGAATTAACCCCTGTTGCAAATACAAATATGTGGTGTATAGCTTAATCTGAGAGTCTACAGATGATGGATACAAATGGGGCTGTCTGCGTACAGTTCCCATAGTTACTTTATATTCCAGATAAGTTAGGTAGTTGAAAGCAGTCCCCGTTGGTTTGTAGTAGGCATGGTTAGGTACTGCTGGAATCTTTGTAATTCGGAATAAATTCGGAAAAATTACCTTTTTGAAGTGATTTTGAAGTTTTTAAGGAAACTGGAAAGCCCTTCCGAAGCTTTTTCCGCCATTTTTGTTATGACTCATTAAGTGAGTCGGAAATGATCCAGCTTTTCCCCACTTCTGGTCCCTGGCCTCAGCTCAAGCCAGAGAAGCCAGTTTTAAACCAGAAAAGGAAGGAATTTCCTGTTTGCTTTTTCGTGCTTCTGGTCCCTGGCCAGAGAGGCCAGTTTTAAACCAGCAAAGGAAGGAATTTCCTGGCCTTGGCTCAAGCCAGAGAAGCCAGTTTTAAAGCCAGAGAAGTCAGTTTTGTCGAAGGCTTTCATGGCTGGAATCACTAGGATCTTGTAGGTTTTTTCGGGCTATAGGGCCATGTTCTAAATGCCTCTAGAACATGGCCCTATAGCCCGAAAAAACCTATAAGAACCAAGTCAGTTTTAAACCAGAGAAGGAAGGAATTTCCTCCGCTTGCTTTTCCCCATGGCACTTATAATAATAATAATAATAATAATAATAATAATAATAATAATAATTCTTTATTTGTACCCCGCTACCATCTCCCAAAGGACTCGGTGCGGCTTACAAGAGGCCAAGCCCAAATACAACAGTAAAACAACAACAACAATACAGCAAAATAAATCAAAAACAAAGCAATAACATCAACAATACACAATGACGCAATTAAAAACTATGGCAGGGCCAAATGTAATAATTAAAATTAAAAAGTGCTGGGCATGACCAGGAGAAAAGGGTAGGTGTTTGGAGAGGGATGGGTATGCAGATATCCTGAATCTCTGATAAAGTTTGTTAGGGACAAAATGCTTGGAGTCTCCTTATTCTGGGAAGGTACACTGGAACAACCACGTTTTCAAGCTCCTCCTAAAAATTGCCAGTGATGGGGCTTGCCTGATGTCCTTAGGGAGAGAGTTCCAGAGTTGAGGGGCCACCACCGAGAAAGCCCTATGCCTCGTCCCCACCAATCGCGCTTGCGATGCAGGTGGGATCGTGAGTAGGGACTCTCCAGATGAACGAAGAGATCGTGTGGGTTCATACACAGAGATGCGGTCATGCAGGTAGGCGGGTCCCAAACCGTTTAGGGCTTTGTAGGTAAGCACCTGCACCTTGAATTGGGACCAGAAAATGTACGGCAACCAATGGAGCTCCTTAAACAGGAGGGTTGACCTCTCCCTGTAAGGAGCACCAGTTAACAACCTGGCCGCCGCCCGTTGGACCAATTGAAATTTCTGGGCCATTTTCAAGGGCAGCCCCACGTAGAGTGCATTACAGTAGTACAATCTGGAGGTGACTAAGGCATGGACCACCCTGGCCAGATCCGCCTTCATGAGGTACCGGCGCAGTTGGCGCACGAGTCTTAATTGTGCAAAGGCCCTCCCGGCCACTGCCGACGCCTGAGCTTCAAACATCAGTAATGAGTCCAGGAGGACACACAAACTGCGGACCTGTGACTTCAGGGGGAGTGTAATGGCATTAATTCCATAGTGTAGATGCACCCTCAGTCAAGACAGCCTTAGCTGCCTTGACTCTGGTCTGTATATTCACAAACATTGAAGTCATCTTGATGGCAGATAGCAACAAAATGCTAAAGTTGGCCCTGGAGCCTGGGACTTTTCCTGAGGCAAGAGAATCACACTCTCAGCCTCAGAGGAAGGCAATGGCAACTCCCTCTAAGTAAATCTGACCAAGAAAACATCTTGGTAGGTTCACCTTAGGCTCACTACAGCCCCTTCCACACAGCTGTATGAAATCCACATTGAACTGGATTATATGGCAGTGTAGACTCTGAAAATCCAGTTCAAAACAGATATTGTGGATTAAATAAGGATTTTATGATGTTTTATGTAAAATTGTTTTATGATGTTTTATGTAAATTTACATTGCTGTTGTTTTATATGTTCATGTACTGTTGTATTTTATGTGTGTTGCACTGTTGTGAATCGCCTGAGTCCCTTTGGGGAGATAGTTGCGGGATATAAATAAAGGGTTGTTGTTGTTGTTGTTGTCTGTCTTGATATTCTGGATTATTTGGCTGTGTGTAAGTGATATCGAGCTGCTTTTTGGAGGGATCTCCCTGTGAGAGAAGATCCCTGAGGACTACACCAAAGAGAGTCCTTAAACCTTGGTGAGGCCAGGAAAAGCCAATTTCAGCGATAAAAATATTTAAAATAATAAATCCCCACCAAAAGCGGAAGAAGTTCAGGTGACCGAGGTGTTTTATTAGCAATTCAGCTGAGATCGGATGCATTGCAGGAATCATTCCACCACAAGCATGCAGGAGCACAGTGATGCAGGCATATTTATACAATTTTTGAAAACCCAGAGTTCAAACTTCCCGCCCCGGCTCCTCTGACATTCCCCGCTGTGATTGGGCAACAGGGCGAGCAGCTGGGGAGGAGCCTCCCATCCCCTGGGCTCCTGGACCAGTCAGGGAGCTTCAGGAGCGTGCTGGATCCAAGGGAGAGGGCTCCTGTCGCCCGCCGGCCAGCGAATCAGAAGAGGGGAGGTGGGACGACAGAACACAAAGAGAGTTCATGAATGGGTCAATGGAAACTGGCCATGTGCTCAGCGAAACAAAGGAAAAATGTCTCCAGCCAATGCAGCTTATTGTCCTTTGAGGGGTTTTGGTGAGGGAAACACAGGGTCAGGGCAGCGGACCTCGGGGGGATCAACGCTCCCCTTTGTAAATCAATCATAATGTCCGTATTCTAAATAGACTTCCTCATCTCACTGGACCAACTCCGAGGGCGAGACAAAGGAAACCATAAATGGCTATTGTTCCATGCAGATGGGAAATAATCAAATAAGAAAGGGAGGTGGTGGTTCTCCCTCAAGCATTTCAACAGTCCTGGGTCACATTTTCTAGGGCAAAAGGCAAAAGGGGAAAGGCAATATTTTCATAGCAAGATACATACATTCATAATCATAAGCATTTCATAGCAACAAAACCCTATCTTTGTCCCACATTCCAAGTATATTTAATAAGAGAATTAATTTTCATGAAGAAGCCTGAAGTCCAATGTTTTAAAAGGTCTTTGAGGAAAGGGAGATAGTATGTACTGAAGTCCAAGACAGAGAGTCCATGATCATTGGCTAGCAGATGAAACCCCAGCTGTGCTGCAACTGATTCATGCTTTTGTTCCTTGGGAAACTACAACTCTCACAAAGGGCAGAAGTCCCAAGATCCAGCCATTTCCCAAAAGCCTCGTGGGGTCCTTATTGTTATCAGTGCCTTGGCAATGTGACCAAGACTTAACCCTTGTTGTGTAGTCTGGTGCCCTTGCCCTTTGCAGAACTATAAGTCACTATCCCTTATTTGGGGGGTGGGGTGCTCGACATCATAAGGACCTTACAACTCTGAAAGACACACAACAACAGCAATATTCTGCAATAGCAATCAATAGCAATCAAAAGCAATCTATTCTTTCTAGGATATTCAGTTTGCATGGGATGCATGGATACCTAAATATTACTTCTTTGAGAGTGACATTTCATATATTCCCTTTCCTGGTTTCAGGGGCTACTTAATCTGTACACAAAGTGAGCAGCATTTCCCAGTGGCAAATGCTCCCATGGAGTAATGACTTAAGTAGATATTCATCCCGTTGAGAGATCTCAAACACTCGGAGCCAGCAAATGGCCTTGAGAGTGCAAGCATTTCAGGCACGCTGAACAAGATGCAAATGCTGGGCTTGAGTGGAGTTCAAACACCATTCTGTATTCATAACAACACATTTAAAACCTGGACTGTGAGTTGTGGAGATAAATGGGGATACATCAGTGGATCGGTTTGAGGGGAAATGACCAGAGAAACATGGAGGGAACAGACTGGTGTTTGCCCAAATAGAATTAATATGCACCTAATTTGCATTTGCTGATCAAAAGATTTCTTGCTCTTTGAAAGGAAGCTGCTTTACTACTGAAATGTACAACACATACATTTTTAATAAGGCTGAAAGCAATCAATAAGGATGTTACAATTAATAGGTTCATGTCTGGATTGCAGGTTTAAAAAAGAGAGGCGCAATAAATCGGAACAGGTTTGCCCAGTCTGCTTTTTGGGACAAGACTGGCTCTCATCCTTCCTGCTTCCTTCTCTCTTTGCTTCCTTTAGTGATCAGAATATGCGTTGTCAAGAAAGGGATAATACTGATGGAAAGATTTTTCAGGTGCATTGCTGCCTAGTGAGAAGTGGTTCTTTGACCTACAGCAAAAGGTTTCCCCTTTGCAGTTGCTCTGAGTCTATGGACTTCATCACATAGAGGTCCTTAAGCCGGGAAACAGCGGGGGCATCTGTGGGGCAGTGGGAAAATTGTCAGGTGGCACCCTGCATCACCCTCTCCCCATCCTACGCTAGAATCCATCTGGCCCTGGCTTGATCCTACATTGTTCCCAGCTTCTTGAATGAGTTACTCATGTTCTCCTGGCTACTGCTTAGCATGCTGCTGAGATGCAGCATGTACGGAGTCTGCAGCAGAGCCCCATCAGAAGAGCCCCTGCATCATGTGATGGGCTCCAGAAGCCTCTGTCCTGGTTGTATCTTAGCAGCATCCTAGGACAATACTGAAAGCCCATGTGATGAGGTCCTCTTTTCTTACTTCATTCCACTTTGCCAAGTGCTACCATTATCCAGAATTTTGAAGAGAAAGGAAAAATAGTATGTAAAGAGTTTCCTGACTGCAATTCCCTTGTACATAGGGTGAGGTCTGCCAAAAGGAACTCACTCTAAGGACCTAATCACAAAGGCCCATGGATTCACCCCTTATAGGGGGGCATGGAGAAGTCATCACTCCACTTCCCTTTTCTCCATCTCATGGTGGGAAGCATTGCTGACAAGAGTTTTGTAGAGAAAAGAAAAAATAATATGGAAAGGGTTGTCTGACTGCCATTCCCTTGTAAGTAGGGTGAGGTCTTCCAAAAGGAACTCATTCTAAGGATCTCATCACAAAGGCCCATGGATTCACCCCTTATTGTGGCAATTCCACAACCCCTGGTGAGTTGTCTGACTGCCATTCCCTTGTAAGTAGGGTGAGGTCCGGCAAAAGGAACTCATTCTAAGGACCACATCACAAAGGCCCATGGATTCACCCCTTATCAAGGTGAATCCATGGTCTTCTGGTGGGTTGCCCGATTGCCATTCCCTTGTAAGTAGGGTGAGGTCCGGCAAAAGGAACTCATTCTAAGGACCACATCACAAAGGCCCATGGATTCACCCCTTATCAAGGTGAATCCATGGTCTTCTGGTGGGTTGCCCGATTGCCATTCCCTTGTAAGTAGGGTGAGGTCCGCCAAAAGAAACTCACTCTAAGGACCTCATCACAAAGGCCCATGGATTCACCCCTTATTGTGGTGATTCCACAGCCTCCTGGTGAGTTGTCTGACTGCCATTCCCTTGTAAGTAGGGTGAGGTCTGCTCAAAGGAACTCACTCTAAGGACCTCATCACAAAGGCCCATGGATTCACCCCTTATCGTGGCAAATCCATGGCCTCTTGGTGGGTTGGCAGACTGTAATTCCCTTGTAAGTAGGGTGAGGTCCACCAAAAGGAACTCATTCTAAAGATCACAAAGGCCCATGAATTCACCCCTTATTGTGGCGATTCCATGGCCTCCTGGTAGGTTGCCTGACTGCCATTCTCTTGTAAGTAGGGTAAGGTCTGCCAAAAGGAACTCATTCTAAGGATCTCATCACAAAGGCCCATGGATTCACCCCTTATTGTGGCGATTCCACAGCCTCCTGGTGAGTTGTCTGACTGCCATTCCCTTGTAAGTAGGGTGAGGTCTGCCAAAAGGAACTCATTCTAAGGATCTCATCACAAAGGCCCATGGATTCACCCCTTATTGTGGCGATTCCACAGCCTCCTGGTGAGTTGTCTGACTGCCATTCCCTTGTAAGTAGGGTGAGGTCTGCCAAAAGGAACTCATTCTAAGGACCTCATCACAAAGCACCATGGATTCACCCCTTATCAAGGTGAATCCATGGCCTCCTGGTAGGTTGCCTGACTGCCATTCTCTTGTAAGTAGGGTGAGGTCTGCCAAAAGGAACTCACTCTAAGGACCTCATCCCAAAGGCCCATGGATTCACCTTATCGGGGTGAATCCATGGCCTCCTGGTGAGTTCTCTGACTGCCATTCCCTTGTAAGTAGGATGAGGTCCACCAAAAGGAACTCATTCTAAGGACCTCATCACAAAGGTCCATGGGTTCACCCCTTATCGTGGCGAATCCAGGGCCTCCTGGCGGGCAGCATGGAGAAGTCATCACTCTATGCCCCTCATCATGGGACTTGCCTTTTCCCCATCCCAGGAGGAGAAGAGTTGCTGACAAGGGTTTAACCCATTGCACCAGCAAGGGCTCTTAACCTGGGTTATAATGCATGCGTGGAAGGCCCCTAGTTACTGTAGATTCATGCGGAGTCTAGAATGCTTGGTGCCAGCTTTGGCTAGTGTTTCCGTTACAGCCTTTCCTCAACACGGATAACAGGGGTCATCTTTCTTTTCTAATAAATATGTTTGTGGGGCTATAATCCAGGTAGCTGGCATTTTCATATTTTTGCCATAAACCCAGTTACCAAACATCTTTGCTCTGAGGCAGAGTGTTTGTTGCAGTTTGTCATAGACACCGTAGCATTTGGTGCATTGCATTCCACTGAGAGATAATTCTTTTGCTTTATTTACCCTGTCAGGTCTCTGTGTTTTCCTCTTCCCTTGATGGTGAAATGTGTTTGGTCCCTTAGGACAGGCTGTTGAAGGAACACTCAGGAGACCCTCTGCTTTGTCCAGAGAGAGGTTTCACCGTGTTTAAGACGCATGCAAAGATTGCCACCGAGGCAAAGTTCATCTTGGCTGAAGACATTGAACTGATAGCGAGGCATTCACCAGAGGCATGAGCCCTTTTGTGTTTCCGCAATGTGAAGGCCATTGTTCACCTGCATAACATCAACTATTTTGTTTTCCTTCTTCGA